>NC_133617.1:154208499-154554201 GCF_048593235.1 Sminthopsis crassicaudata | reverse complement strand
TAGATTCTGCTCCAACCTTTTACCTTTACTCTATATGTATCTCCCTGCTTTAAGTGTGTTTCCTGTAAACAACATATTGTAGGGTTCTAATTTTTGATCCAGTCTGCTATCTGTCTCCATTTGATGGAAGCGTTCATCCCATTCACATTTACAGTTAAAATTACTAATTCTGTATTTCCTGCCATCATATTATCCCCAGATTATGCTTTTTACCTTGACCCCCCTGAACCCCTTCCCCAATATTTAATTTATAGACCCCCTTTGTGACACACAGCCCTCCCTTTTTTTTTTGGTATCCCTCCCCCCTCCCTCCATGTCCCTTCCCTTATTCTCCTTTTCCTTTTCCCTTTTCCTCGCCCCCCTTTTAATGAGGTGAGAGAGAATTCTCTGAAAAACAAATATGACAATTATTTACTCTTTGAGCCTCTTCTGATGAGAGTAAGATTTACACAATGATTCTCCCCCTCTCTAAATTCCCTCAGATATGGTGTATTTTCTATGCCTCTTCCTGGGATGTAGTTTCCCTCTTTTTATCACACCCTCCCCTTTTTCTGATACTATCCCCTTCCCTTTACTACACCCCTTCCTTTTTTTTTCTTTTATATCAGTAAAATCAAATTATCCATGCGTACTTTCTATATACCCACAACAGAGTTACAGTTCTCAAGGGTTCTGTGTACCTTTTTCTGTTTCTCTTCAGTCTTGTGGATGTAGATCAATTTTTTTTGTTTAAGTCTGGTTTTTTTCTTAGAAACATATGGAATTCCTCTATTTCATGAAATGACCATCTTCTTCCATGGAAAAAGATGCTAAACTTAGCTAGGTAGTTTATTCTTGGTTGCAATCCTTGATCTTTTGCCTTTTGGAATATCAGGTTCCAGGCCCTTCTATCTTTTAATGTGGAGGCAGCCAGATCTTGGGTGACCCTTATTGTGGCACCTTGGTATTTAAATTGTTTTTTTCTAGCTGCTTGCAGGATTTTCTCCTTTGTGTGATAATTCTGCAGCTTAGCCACAATATTCCATGGTGTTCTTTTTTTAGGGTCTATTTCAGAAGGAGTTCTATGAATTCTTTCAACATCTACTTTCCCCTCTGTTTCTATTATCTCTGGACAGTTCTCTTTGATAATTTCCTGTAAAATAGAATCTAGGCTCTTTTTTTGGTCATAGTTTTCGGGAAGTCCAATGATCCACAGATTATCTCTCCTTGATCTATTTTCCAGGTCTATAGATTTTTCCTAGTAAGTATTTGACGTTGTTCTCCAACTTCTCATTTTTTTTTTTGTTTTGTTTGACTGATTCTTGGGTTCTCTGTGAATCATTCATATCTGTTTGTTCCATCCTGACTTTTAAGGAGTTATTTTCTTCTTTCACAGTTTTTAGTTCTTTTTGTAAATGCCCAATTTCATTTTTAAATGAATTATTTTGCACTATTGAATTTTTTTCCATTTCCCTAAATTTTTTTTTGAGAATTATTTTCTTTTTCCAATTCAGAAATCCTATTTTCTTGGGACTTTTTTATCTTCTCCAATTCAGAAATCCTATTTTCCTGTGATTTTTTTACCTTTTCTAATTCACTAATTTTGTTTCCCTGCATCTCCTGAGAATTCTTTATTTTTTCCAACTCCAATTTCAGAACGTTGTTATTCTCTATCATAGCTTCCCTTTCCTTTCTCCATTTTTCTTCAAACTCTCTTAACTTTTTAATAGTCTCTTCATGGTGAGACTTATGTGATGGGGGGCAGGAATCGTTCCCCTTTAGGTTGTTATCTGCTGACTCTCTGCTGTTAACTTCCTCGGGGTTGGATACCAGCCCTTTCTCTTTGTAGAAGGAATCTATGGTTTTTTTGGGCTTCTTGCTCATACTTAAAAAATCTGTTGGGGTCTGTCCCTGGGGTAGGAAATTATTTATTTATTTCTTTACCATTTTCCTCCCAGACCAGATGAATGCAGTGGCCCCTGTGCCTGAGCTAAGAGAGAGCTCTGGGAGAGAGTTCCCCACCCCCTCCCTGGAAGTGCCTCAGAGGTGACTAGCACTGCTGTGCCCTGAGGGCGCTGTGTTTTAGCGGCTTCCCTGAGGTTGAGACTGAACAGTAAAGGCGACTCAAAGCCTAGCCTATGTGTCCCGGTGGGGCGTGGTTGTCTGCAGCAGGTGATGTGAAAAGCCCCTGTGCTCAAACTGGAAGTGTCTGCCAGAAACCACGGTCCATAGTTCAGAGGTTCCTCTTCTCTGGGACTTCCATTCCACAGCCTCCAGCCAGCCGAGCCAGGCACTATGAGTTACCGCCCCGCCCACTCTTCAATCTCTTAAGTACCCTGAAGAGAAAGCCTGGATTGCCTATGTCAGCCACACCCCCGGTGCCGAGATCTGCTGAGTCACCCCTGGGATCCAGGAAGATCCAATCTAGTTTTAAATTTCAAAGTGGCTTAGATTTCTCTTCTGAACTGCTGTTTTATAAGTAGAGAAGAGCCAACAGCCTGTGCCAAATTCTTTCATCTCGGTGGATTCTCTGATCTCAGAGCTCTCCCCAGAGGGACCGGCGCAGTGTGCCACTACCCCACCGTCTGCGCTGGCCTCTCTTCTTCCTCCCCTGGGAGCTGACCTTTCCTGCTGAAACTCCAGATTCTCTTCAGCTGGTAAGTCGTGCTTCCAGTCCTTGTGGATTCTATCAGTCCAATGCTATTTCTGAGGCTGATTAAATCTAGTTGGTTGTGAGGGAAGAAAGGAGCTTACACAGTGGCGTGTATCTTCTCCGCCATCTTGGCTCCGCCCTCCTCCCAATTTGACACAATTAAAGACATTTTGGAATGCAGAATAAGTTTTTAGAGGGGATTCTAGCTATTCTTAGACTAAGCTTCCTCAGTAAAGAGAACTGTGTCTTATTCTGCTGGATCGACCTTGAACAGGTTGCTCATACTCTCATATCTTATTTTCTTAGTGAGGGAAACTAGGAATTATGACACATTACTTCATATCTCACATGGGTGTTGTCAATTTTATAGAGGTCATGTTTATAAGGAACCTTAAGATTCTCAGATGTAGGGCGTTATGAATATATTGGATGCTATCATCAATAATTAACTAAACTTAGACTCAGCACAATGCCAGATGTCATGTAGATGCTTGATGATACCATTTCATAAATTGAGAAAAGAATTCTTTTCAGAATCACAGGATTTAATTTAACATGTTTAACATGTATGAAACTAACTGCCATCTAGGGGAGGAGATGGAGGGAAGGAAAGGAAAAATTGGAACAGAAGTGACTACAAGGGTCAATGTTGAAAATTACCTATTCATATGTTCTGTCAATAAAAAGGTATGATAATAAAAACCTGGGTAGCAACAGAACCAAAAGGGTAAGGAATTGCTGCAATAAGCATGTTAACATTTGGAAAGGCCATTCCTCTCACTATGATAAAAACTCATATGTAGAGGTTGTAGGAGTCTGAGATTACATGTGCATGAAGTGAACTTAGAGACTGATTCTGAGTTGCCTGACCTCCAGAGGCAATTCATAAAATCTATTTGAGGGCAATAAGACTCAAGTATATCTGCAATATGTTATGTCTTCTTTCTTCTACCTCAACAGATCAAATATCCTATAAAATGGGCAGTTTAAATAAAACTAGCTTATTTTTCATTTAAAAAAATAAATCTTTTCTCTCCCTCCTGCGACCCAACCATTATTGCATTAAGTCAATAAATGAATAAATGAATGAGCAAATGAATGAATGAAGCTCTCAAAATAAACATGCATAATCAAGAAAAGCAGACTCCCTCATGGTCATGTCTAAATATGTTCATCTCATCTTCCCAAAGACAGGAATTTATATGTTGTGTTATAAGCAATAGTTAACTACTAAAATGTCTTGGGAAAGGTTTTTGAGTAGTTAGGTGGTACAGTGGAGAGAATGCTGGACCTGGAGTCAGGAAGACTCATCTTCCTGAGTTCAAATCTCACCTCAAATATTTATTATTTTTATCACACTGGGCAAGTCATGTAAAATCATTTGCCTCAGTTTTCTCATCTGTAAAATGAGCTAGAAAAAGAAATGGAAACCCATTCTAGTATCTTTGCCAATAAAAACTCCAAATGGGATCAAAAAGTGTCAGATTTGACTGAATAATGATAAGCGAAGTTTCTTTAGAAAAAAATGATGGAAGTTCATTGGTACTCTCTACACCTGGAATTCCTTCCTCTTTTTAAGTATAGAAAAGGGTAGACATTGGAGATCTCTTCCAAGATCATCCAATTAAGAAAAGCAGCGAAGTTTCCTTTTCATTATTTCCCAACCCAGTGTTTTCATGGTTAATTTTCTTTCTTTCGAGACTTCTGGCCAAGAAGGATGCTTGGAGGCAGAGAGCTGCTTGAGCTCTGCTTGTTTTCTCTCAGGATTTACTTCATGACAAGCCTTGGAGTTAATTTTTGACCAGAAAAGAAACCCACAAATAATCACCAACAGAAGACATCCTTGAAATTCACCAGAAAAGGTCTGTCTTTGCTCGGGGAGGGTTGAACAGACTGGGCACAGCCTGAGGGCAGGCAGCCAGAGCGAGAAAGGCAGCTCACACTGCAGACCTGAAGGGGGAAGGGGTACGATCTCTTCCGTTTCTGGGAAAAGACGTTTACACCAGTGTGGATACTCTTGGCAGCAAGCCAGGAGCAGCAGAAAAGGTATAATTATGATAGTTGAAGAAAAAAAAACCCAGAAAATTAGGGTTTCTCTGTCCGGGCCACCCCTACCCCCACCCAGAGTGACTCAGCACATTCTTAGAGCCTCAGGGCACAGAAAAAGCACAGGCATCCCTGTCCTATAAGGGCCTTGCTGCTGTCTCCCTCAGTCTGTAGAGGTAGCTCATTAACACCATCCAGCCCTATCCATCCCAAAAACAGACCAATTGTTTCTCTTGTCAATTTGTTCTTTTTTTTTTTTTTAATTCATTTTTCCAAATTATCCCCTCCCTCCTTCCACTCCCTCCCCCCATGGCAGGTAATCCCATACATTTTACATGTGTTACAATATAACATAGATACAATATATGTGTGTAAATACCATTTTCTTGTTGCACATTAATTATTAGCTTCCGAAGGTATAAGTAACCTGGGTAGATAGACAGTAGTGCTAACAATTTACATTCACTTCCCAGTGTTCCTTCTCTGGGTATAGTTATTTCTGTCCATCATTGATCAACTGGAAGTGAGTTGGATCTTCTTTATGTTGAAGATTTCCACTTCCATCAGAATACATCCTCATACAGTATTGTTGTTGAAGTGTATAGTGATCTTCTGGTTCTGCTCATTTCACTCAGCAACAGTTGATTTAAGTCTCTCCAAGCCTCTCTGTATTCCTCCTGCTAGTCATTTCTTACAGAGCAATAATATTCCATAACCTTCATATACCACAATTTACCCAACCATTCTCCAATTGATGGACATCCATTCAACTTCCAGTTTGTCAATTTGTTCTATTCAATTCTGTTTTGACAAAATGAAAAAAAAATTTTTAAAGGACTCTAACCATTGACAGCTTCTGTATTCAGAGACACAGACTTCAAACACTGAAGAGACTAAAAGCAGATAGTCCTGAGAGGAATCCCCTAAGGGGGATATGATCTGCTCCTCAATACAAAAGAATCTCATAGATGAAATTAAAACGGTTCTCACAAGAGATCTAGAAGAGAAATGGGAAAAGGAAAGGGAAGCTAGGCAAGAGAGTCTGGAGAAGTCATCCCACGCATTTAAAGACAGAGTGGATAAAGAAAACAAATCATTGAGAAATAAAATTAGTGTATTAGAAAAGGTAAACAACTCTAAGGAAAACAGGATTAGTGAGCAGGAAAATGAAAACAGCTCTCTAAAAAATAAAATGGATGAAATGGAAAAAAATTCCATTGAAGAAAAAAGTCACTTAAAAACTCAATTGGACAATTACAAAAAAATATAAAAAAGGTGAGTGAAGAAAATACATCATTGAAAATTAGACTCAAACAAGTAGAAATAAATGACTCAAGGAGTAACCAAGAAGTAGTCAAGCAAAACCAGAAAAACAAAACAATTGAAAAGAATGTCAAGTACCTTATTAGAAAGACAACAGAACTGGAAAACAGATACAGGAGAAACAATTTGAGAATAATCAGACTCCCCGAAAAATGTGAGGAAAAAAAGAGCCTGGACACTATTTTCCAGGAAATTCTCAAAGAGAACTGCCCAGACGTTTTGGAAACAGAGAATAAAATAGACACTGAAAAAATTCATTGATCATTTACCGAAAGGGACCTTAAAATAAAAATGCCAATAAATATATTGACCAAGGTCAAGAACCATCAGACAAAGGAAAAAATACTGGAACCTGCTAGAAAAAAGCAATTCAGATATGGAGGAGCCACAATAAGAATAACCCAGGATCTAGCCGTATCTACATTAAAAGAACGAAGGGCCTGGAACATGATATTCCAAAAGGCTAAGGAACTTGGTATGCAGCCAAGAATAACTTACCCAGCAAAAATGAGCATCATTTTCCAGGGAAGAAGTTGGACATTTAATGAAATAAAGGAATTCCATCTATTCTTGATGAAAAAACCAGACCTACACAAAATGTTTGATCTTTACATACAGAACTCAAGAGATTTCTGAAAAGGTAAAAGGAAATCTTGAGAACTATATTTCTGCCATAAAGATATGGAAAGAACACATGTATAATTTGTCCTAGAAACTAGAGGTGGAAAGGAAAGTATATCATAAAAAAGGGGAAAGTGGTGGTACTACATGTCATGAAGAGGCAAAGGTAACCTATTATATCTGAAAGAAAGAAAGGAGGGAGATGAACATAGTGTGCATCAATAGACATATTCGATTTATGGTGAAACTTCTTCCACTTCATTGAAAAGTGAAAGGGAAGGAGTAAGCTAAGGGGAAGGGAATAAAGAAATTGTGAGGAAAAGGGGTAAAATAAGGGGAGGATCTTTAAGGTGGGGGAGGGATCCTAAAAAGGGAGGGCTGTGGAAAGCAAGTGTTGTTCACAAGTTTAATACTGGGTAGGGGGATAAGAGGGAAGGAAAGGAGAAAAGCATAAGCAGGGGTTAACAGGATGCCAAGAAATAGAGAATTAGTCATTCTAACCATAAATGTGAATGGGGTAAACTCCCTCATAAAGAAGAAGCAGTTAGCAGACTGGATTAAAAGTCAGAATCCTACTATATGTTGTTTACAGGAAACACACCTGAAACAGGGTGAGACATTCAAACTAAAAGTAAAAGGATAGAGCAGAATCTACTATGCTTCAGGCAAAGCCAAAAAATCAGGGGTAGCCATCCTCATCTCAGATCAAGCAAAAACAAAAATTGATCTAATTAAAAGAGATAAGGAAAGGCATTATATCCTGCTAAAGGGTAGGATAAATAATGAAGCAGTATCAATATTAAACATATAGGCACCAAGTGGTGCAGCCTCTAAATTTTAAAAGAGAAATTAAGAGAGCTGCAAGAAGAAATAGAGAGCAAAAGTATAATAGTGGGAAATCTCAACCTTGTACTCTCAGAATTAGATAAATCAAACCACACAATAAATCAGAAAGAAGTCAAAGAGGTAAATAGAATGCTAGAAAATTTTGATATCATAGATCTTTGGTGAAAGCTAAATGGAGACAGAAAGGAGTATGCTTTCTTCTCAGCAGTTCATGGAACCTATACAAAAGTTGATCACATACTAGGACATAAAAATCTTAAAATCAAATGCAGTAAGGCAGAAATAGTAAATGAATCCTATTCAGACCACAGTGCAATTAAAATTACATTTAATATAAAGCCAGGGAAAATAGACCAAAAATAATTGTAAATTAAATAATCTCATACTAAAGAATGATTGGGTGAAACAGCAAATAATAGACATAATTAATAACTTCACCCAAGAAAATAACAATAATGAGACATCATACCAAAATGTGTGGGATACAGTCAAAGCAGTAATAAGGGGAAGTTTTATATCTCTACAGGCCTACTTGCATAAAATAGAGAAAGGGAGGGTCAATGATTGGGCTTACAAGTAAAATTGCTAGAAAAGGAACAAATTAAAAACCCCCAGACAAACACAAAACTTGAAATTCTAAAAATAAAAGGAGAGATGAATAAAATTGAAAGTAAAAAACATATTGAATTAATTAATAAAACTTAATTAATAAAAAACATATTGAATTAATTAATAAAACTTAATAAAATAAAATATTAATAAAAATTAATAAAATTAATTAATAAAAAGAGTTGGTTCTATGAAAAAAACAATAAAATAGACAAACTCTTAGTAAATCTGATTTAAAAAAAGGAAAGAGAAAAAGCAAATTGTTAGTCTTGAAAATGAAAAGGGAGAACTCACCACTAATGAAGAGGAAATTAGAACAATAGTTAGAAGCTACTTTGCTCAACTTTATGCCAATAAATTCCATAACTTAAATGAAATGGAAGAATACCTTCAAAAATATAGCTTGCCCAGATTAAGAGAGGAAGAAGTAAATAGTCTAAATAGTCCCATTTCAGAAAAAGAAATAGAACAAGCTAGTAACTAATTCCCTAAGAAAAAATTCCCATGTCCAGATAGATTTACATGTGAATTCTATCAAACATTTAAAGAACAATTAACTCCAATGCTATATAAACTATTTGAAAAAATAGGGATTGAAGGAGTCCTACCAAATTCCTTTTATGACACAGACATGGTACTGATACCTAAACTAGGTAGATTGAAAACTGAGAAAGAAAACTATAGACCAATTTCCGTAATGAATATTGATGCTAAAATCTTAAATAAGATATTAGCAAAAAGACTTCAGAAAATCATCCCCAGGATAATACACTATGATCAAGTAGGATTTATACCATTAATTCAGGGCTGGTTTAATATTAGGAAAACTATTAGTATAATTGACCATATTAATAATCAAATTAATAAAAATCATATAATCATCTCAATAGATGCAGAAAAAAAACATTTGATAAAATCCAACATCCCTTCCTACTAAAAACGCTTGAGAGTATAGGAATAAATGGCCTATTCCTTAAAATAATAAGGAGCATATATTTAAAACCATCAGTAAACATCATATGTAATGGCGATAAACTAGAACCTTTCACTGTAAGATCAGGAGTGAAACAAGGTTGCTCATTACCCCCACTACTATTCAATATAGTACTAGAACCGCTAGCCTTGGTAATAAGAGCAGAGAAAGAGATTCAAGGAATTACAGTTGGAAATGAGGAAATCAAACTATCAGTCTTTGCAGATGACATGATGGTATACTTAGAGAACCCCAAAGACTCTGCTAAAAAGCTATTAGAAATAATTCAGAACTTTAGCAAAGTTGCAGGATACGAAATAAATCCACATAAATCCTCAGCATTTTTATGCATTACCAACACAATCCAAGAGCAAGAGATACAAAGAGAAATTCCATTCAAAATAACTGTTGATAGTATAAAATATTTGGGAATATATCTACCAAAGGAAAGTCAGGAATTATATGAGCAAAATTATGAAACACTTGCCACAAAAAATAAAGTCAGATTTAAATAATTGGAAAGATATTGAGTACTCTTGGATAGGCTGAGCGAATATAATTAAGATGAAAATACTCTCTAAACTAATCTATTTATTTAGTGCTATACCAAACTATTTTAATGATCTAGAAAAAATAACAGAATTCATATGGAACAATAAAAGGTCGAGAATTTCAAGGAAGTAATGAAAAAAAAATTAAATGAAGGTGGTCTAGCTCTCCCTGATCTAGAATTATATTATAAAGCAACAGTCACCAAAACCATTTGGTATTGGCTAAGAAATAGACTAGTTGATCACTGGAATAGGTTAGGTTCACAGGACAAAATAAGGAACAACTGTAGCAATCTAGTGTTTGACAAATGCAAAGATTCCAACTTTTGGGATAAGAATTAATTATTTGGACTTCCGGCCAAGATGGCGGCGTGGAGGCAGACAGCTGCTTGAGCTCCTCGTTTTCTCTCAGAACTTACTTCATGACAAGCCTCTGACTTAATGCTTGACCCAGAAAGAAATCCACAAATAATCACCAAGAGAAGACATCCTTGAAAGTCGCCAGAAAAGGTCTGTGTTTGCTCGGGGGAGGGTCAATCAGACTGGGCGCAGACTAAGGGCAGACAGCCAGAGCAAGACAGGCAGCTCACACAGCTCAGACCAGAGGGGGAGGGGTGTGATCTCTGCCATTTCTGTGAAAGGGCTTTTGCCCCAGTGTGTATGCTCCATCTTGGCAGCAAGCCAGGAGTGGTGGAGAGGGTGTAAACACCTGAGGTGAAGATTAAAACCCCAGAAAGCCAGCGTCTCTCAGAGCCCGGCCACCCCCAACCCCCACCTGGACTGACTCGGTGCATTCTCAGAGGCTCAGAGCGCAGACTCAGTACAGTCATTGCTGTTCTGTTAGTGGCTCTCTGCTGCCCTACCCCAGTCTGTAGAGGAAGCCCATTAATACCATCCAGCCCCATCCCCCGCAAAACAGACCAATTGTTTCTCTTGTCAGTTTGTTTTCTTTGATTCCTACTCTGACAAAATGAACAAAAAATTCAAAAGGGCTCTAACCATTGACAGCATCTGTGTGGAGAGGGAGCAGACTTCAAATGCTGAGGAGACTAGGAACAGACTGTCCCCAGATGTATCCCCTGGGAGGGATATAAGCTGCTCCTCAATACAAAAGAACCTCATAGAGGAAATCAAAAAGGCTCTCACAAGAGAGCTGGAAGAGAAATGGGAAAAGGAAAGGGAAGCTTGGCAAGAGAGCCTGGAGAAGTCATCCCATGCATTCAAAGACAGAGTGGATAAAGAAATCAAATCATTGAGAAACAAGATTAGTGAGCTGGAAAAGGTAAACAACTCCAAGGAAAACAGGATTAGTGAGCTGGAAAAGGTAAACAACTCCAAGGAAAACAGGATTAGTGAGCTGGAAAAAGAAATCAGCTCTCTAAAAAATAAAATGGATAAAATGGAAAAAAATTCCATAGAAGATAAAAACTCAATTGGACAATTACAAAAAGATATAAAAAAAGTGAGTGAAGAAAATACATCATTGAAAATTAGACTGGAACAAGTAGAAATGAATGACTCAAGGAGAAACCAAGAGGGAGTCAAGCAAAACCAGAGAAATGAAACAATTGAAAAGACTGTCAAGTACCTTACCAGAAAGACAACAGACCTGGAAAACAGATCCAGGAGAGCCAATTTGAGAATAATCGGACTCCCTGAAAAATGGGAGGAAAAAAAGAGCCTGGACACTATTTTCCAGGAAATTCTCAAAGAGAACTGCCCAGACGTTTTGGAAACAGAGAATAAAATAGACACTGAAAAAATTCATCGATCATTTACCGAAAGGGACCTTAAAATAAAAATGCCAATAAATATATTGACCAAGGTCAAGAACCATCAGACAAAGGAAAAAATACTGGAACCTGCTAGAAAAAAGCAATTCAGATATGGAGGAGCCACAATAAGAATAACCCAGGATCTAGCCGCATCTACATTAAAAGAACGAAGGGCCTGGAACATGATATTTCAAAAGGCTAAGGAACTTGGTATGCAGCCAAGAATAACTTACCCAGCAAGAATGAGCATTGTTTTCCAGGGAAGAAGATGGACATTTAACGAAATAAAGGAATTCCATCTATTTTTGATGAAAAAACCAGACCTACATAAAAGGTTTGATCTTCAAATACAGAACTCAAGAGATTTCTAAAAAGGTAAAAAGAAATCTTGAGAACTATACTTCTGTCAAAAAAATATGTAAAGAACATATGTACAATTTGTGTTAGAAACTAGAGGTGGAAAGGAGATTATATCATAAAAAAGTGTAAAGTGGTGGTACTACATCTCATGAAGAGGCAAAGGTAACCTATTATATCTGAGAGAAAGAAAGGAGGGAGATGAACATAGCGTGTATCAATAGACATATTCGATTTATGGTGAAACTTCTTCCACTTCATTGAAAAGTGAAAGGGAAGGAGTAAGCTAAGGGGAGGGGAATACAGTAATTTCGAGGAAAAGGGGTAAAATAAGGGGAGGATCTTTAAGGTGGGGGAGGGATCCTAAAAAGGGAGGGCTGTGAAAAGCAAGTGGTGTTCACCAGTTCAATACTGGATAGGAGGGTAAAAGGGAAGGAAAGGGGAAAAGCATAAGCAGGGGTTAATAGGATGGCAAGTAATATAGAATTAGTCCTTCTAACCATAAATGTGAATGGGGCAAACTGCCTCATAAAGAGGAAGCAGTTAGCAGATTGGATCATAAGTCAGAATCCTACTATATGTTTTTTACAGGAAACACACCTGAAACAGGGTGAGACATTCAAACTAAAAGTAAAAGGGTGGAGCAGAATCTATTATGCTTCAGGCAAAACCAAAAAAGCAGGAGTAGCCATCCTCATCTCAGATCAAGCAAAAACAAAAATTGATCTAATTAAAAGAGATAAGGAAGGGCATTATATCCTGCTAAAGGGAAGCATCAATAGTGAAGCAGTATCAATATTAAACATGTATGCACCAAGTGGTGCAGCATCTAAATTCTTAAAAGAGAAATTAAGAGAGCTGCAAGAGGAAATAGATAGCAAAACTATAATAGCGGGAGATCTCAACCTTGCACTCTCAGAATTAGAGAAATCAAACCACAAAATAAATAAGAAAGAAGTCAAAGAGGTAAATAGAATACTAGAAAAGTTTGATATGATAGATCTTTGGCGAAAGCTAAATGGAGACAGAAAGGAATATACTTTCTTCTCAGCAGTTCATGGAACCTATACAAAAATTGATCATATACTAGGGCATAAAAACCTCAAAATCAAATGCAATAAGGCAGAAATAGTAAATGCATCCTTTTCAGACCATAATGCAATCAAAATAACATTTAATAAAAAGCCAGGGGAAAATAGACCAAAAAATAATTGGAAACTAAATAATCTTATACTAAAGAATGATTGGGTAAAACAGCAAATCATAGACATAATTAATAACTTCACCCAAGAAAATGACAATAATGAAACATCATACCAAAATGTGTGGGATACAGCCAAAGCAGTAATAAGGGGAAGTTTTATATCTCTACAGGCCTACTTGCATAAAATCGAGAGAGGGCCAACGAATTGGGCTTACAACTAAAATTGCTAGAAAAGGAACAAATTAAAAACCCCCAAACACAAAACTTGAAATTCAAAAAATAAAAGGTGAGATTAATAAAATTGAAAGTAAATAAACTATTGAATTAATTAATAAAACTAAGAGTTGGTTTTATGAAAAAACCAACAAAATAGACAAATCCTTAGTAAACCTGATTAAAAAAAGGAAAGAGAAAAAGCAAATTGATAGTCTTGAAACTGAAAAGGGTGAACTCACCACTAATGAAGAGGAAATTAGAACAATAGTTAGGAGCTACTTTGCTCAACTTTATGCCGATAAATTTGATACCTTAAATGAAATGGAAGAATACCTTCAAAAATATAGCTTGCCCAGATTAACAGAGAAAGAAGTAAGTAGTCTAAATAGTCCCATCTAAGAAAAAGAAATAGACCAAGCTATTAACCAACTTCCTAAGAAAAAGTCCCCAGGACCAGATGGATTTACAGGTGAATTCTACCAAACATTTAAAGAACAACTAACTCCAATGCTATGTAAACTATTTGAAAAAATAGGGATTGAAGGAGTCCTACTAAATTCCTTCTATGACACAGACATGGTACTGATACCTAAACCAGGTAGATAGAAAACTGAGAAAGAAAACTATAGACCAATTTCCTTAATGAATATTGATGCTAAAATCTTAAATAAGATATTAGCAAAGAGACTTCAGAAAATCATCCCCAGGATAATACACTATGACCAAGTGGGATTTATACCAGGAATGCAGGGCTGGTTTAATATTAGGAAAACTATTAGTATAATTGACCATATTAATAATCAAATTAATAAAAACCATATGATCATCTCAATAGATGCAGAAAAGGCATTTGATAAAATCCAACATCCATTCCTATTAAAAACGCTTGAGAGTATAGGAATAAATGGACTATTCCTTAAAATAATAAGGAGCATATATTTAAAACCTTCAGTAAACATCATATGTAATGGTGATAAACTAGAACCTTTCCCTGTAAGATCAGGAGTGAAACAAGGTTGCCCACTATCACCATTACTATTCAATATAGTACTAGAAACTCTAGCCTTGGCAATAAGAGCCGAGAAAGAGATCCAAGGAATTAGAGTAGGAAATTAAGAAATCAAATTGTCACTTTTCGCAGATGACATGACGGTATACTTAGAGAACCCCAAAGACTCTGCTAAAAAGCTATTAGAAATAATTCAGAATTTTAGCAAAGTCGCAGGATACAAAATAAATCCACATAAATCCTCAGGATTTTTATACATTACCAACACAATCCAACAGCAAGAGATACAAAGAGAAATTCCATTCAAAATAACAGTCGATAGTATAAAATATTTGGGAATATATCTACCAAAGAACAGTCAGGAATTATATGAGCAAAATTACAAAACACTTGCCACAAAAATAAACTCAGATTTAAATAATTGGAAAGACATTCAGTGTTCTTGGATAGGCCGAGCGAATATAATAAAGATGACAATACTCCCCAAACTAATCTATTTATTTAGTGCTATACCAAGCAGACTCCCAAGAAACTATTTTAATGACCTAGAAAAAATAACAACAAAATTCATATGGAAGAATAAAAGGTCAAGAATTGCAAGGGAACTAATGAAAAAAAAGTCAGAGGAAGGTGGTCTAAGTATACCTGATCTAAAGCCATATTATATAGCAGCAGTCACCAAAACCATTTGGTATTGGCTAAGAAATAGACTAGTTGATCAGTGGCATAGGTTAGGTTCACAGGACAAGATAGTGAATAAAAATAGCAATCTAGTGTTTGACAAACCCAAAGATCCCAAATTTTGGGATAAGAATTCATTATTTGACAAAAACTGCTGGGAAAACTGGAAATTAGTATGGCAGAAACTAGGCATGGACCCACATTTAACACCACATACTAAGATTAGATCAAAATGGGTCCAAGATTTAGGCATAAAGAATGAAATCATAAATAAATTGGAGGAACATGGGATGGTTTACCTCTCAGACTTGTGGAGGACGAAGGAGTTTGTGTCCAAGGGAGAACTAGAGACCATTATTGATCACAAAATAGAACATTTTGATTACACCAAATTAAAAAGTTTCTGCACAAACAAAATGAATGCAAACAAGATTAGAAGGGAAGTAACAAATTGGGAAAACATTTTTACAGTTAAAGGTTCTGATAAAGGCCTCATCTCCAAAATATACAGAGAATTGACTTTAATTTATAAGAAATCAAGCCATTCTCCAATTGATAAATGGTCAAAGGATATGAACCAACAATTTTCAGATGATGAAATTAAAACTATTTCCACTCATATGAAAGAGTGTTCCAAATCACTATTGATCAGAGAAATGCAAATTAAGACAACTCTGAGGTATCATTACACACCTGTCAGATTGGCTAAGATGACAGGAACAAATAACAATGAATGTTGGAGGGGCTGTGGAAAAACTAGGACACTGATGCATTGTTGGTGGAGTTGTGAAAGAATCCAACCATTCTGGAGAGCAATCTGGAATTATGCCCAAAAAGTTATCAAAATGTGCATACCCTTTGACCCAGCCATACTACTACTGGGCTTATACCCCAAGGAACTACTAAAGAAGGGAAAGGGACCTGTATGTGCCAAAATGTTTGTGGCAGCCCTTTTCATAGTGGCTAGAAGATGGAAGATGAATAGATGTCCATCAATTGGAGAATGGTTGGGTAAACTATGGTATATGAATGTTATGGAATATTATTGTTCTATAAGAAATGACCAACAGGAGAAATACAGAGAGGCTTGGAGAGACTTACATCAACTGATGCTGAGTGAAACGAGCAGAACCAGAAAATCATTATACATTTCAACAATGATACTGTACGAGGATGTATGCTGATGGAAGTGGATTTCTTCAACATAGAGAAGAGCTAATCCAATTCCAATTGATTAATGATGGACAGAACCAGCTACATCCAGAAAAGGAACACTGGGAAATGAATGTAAACTGTTATTTTTACCTTCTGAATCCAATTCTTCCTGTGCAACAAAAAATTCGGTTCTACACACATATATTGTATCTAGAATATACTGTAATATATTTAACATATATAAGACTGCTTGCCATCTGGGGGAGGGGGTTGGGGGAGGAAGGGAAAAAATCTGAATAGAAGTAAGTGCAAGGGATAATGTTGTAAAAAATTACCCATGCATATGTACTGTCAAAAAATGTTATAATTATAAAATAAAAAAATAAAAAAAAGAATTAATTATTTGACAAAAAGTGCTGGGAAAACTGGAAATTAGTATGGCAGAAACTAGGCATGGACCCACATTTAACACCATATACTAAGATAAGATCAAAATGGGTCCATGATTTAGGCATAAAGAGGGAGATAATAAATAAATTAGAGGACCATAGGATAGTTTACCTCTCAGACTTGTGGAAGAGGAAGGGATTTGTGTCCAAAGGAGAACTAGAGATCATTATTGATCACAAAAGAGAAAATTTTGATTACATCAAATTAAATAGGTTTTGCACAAACAAAACTAATGCAAACAAGAATAGAAGGGAAGTATAAAATGACAGAAACAAATAATAATGAATGTTGGAGGGGATGTGGGAAAACTGGGACACTGATGCATTGTTGGTGGAGTTGTGAAAGAATCCAACCATTCTGGAGAGCAATCTGGAATTATGCCCAAAAAGTTATCAAACTGTGCATATCTTTTGATCCAGCAGTGCTACTACTGTGCTTATATCCCAAGGAAATACTAAAGAAGGGAAAGGGACCTGTATGTGCCAAAATGTTTGTGGCAGCCCTTTTTGTAGTGCCTAGAAACTGGAAAATGAATGGATGTCCATCAATTGGAGAATGGTTGGGTAAAGTATGGTATATGAATGTTATGGAATATTATTGTTCCGTAAGAAATGACCAACAGGAGGAATACAGAGAGGCTTGGAGAGACTTACATCAACTGATGCTCAGTGAAAAGGAGCAGAACTAGGAGATCATTATACACTTCAACAATGATACTGTATGAGGATGTATTCTGATGGAAGTGGATATCTTCAACATAGAGAAAAGCTAATCCAATTCCAATCGATCAATGATGGACAGAATCAGCTATACCCAGAAAAAACACTGGGAAATGAATGTAAACTGTGAGCATTTTTTCGTTTTTGTTTTTCTTCCCAGATTATTTTTACCTTCCAAATACAATTCTTCCCTTGCAACAACAACAACAACAACAACAAAATTCAAGTCTGCACATATATATTGTACCTAGGATATACTATAACATATCTAATATGTATGGGAATGACTGCCATCTAGGAGAGGGGGTGGAGGGAAGGAGGGAAAAAATTCAGAACAGAAGAGAGTACAAGGGAAAATGTTGTAAAAAAAATTACCTATGCATATGTACTGTCAAAAAAAGTTATAATTATAAAAGTAATATAAAATTTTTTCTTTCTCCTTTTTTATTTTAACTTTTTTTTAATAGCAAGTTTTGATGTAACATTTCATAACCATTTAGATCCAAGTTTCCCCCAAAAAAGTAGAGCCAAATATTTTCTTATATAAACAGGATTTAAAGATAATTGCTGTGGAAGTAATTTGTTTTTCTCTAGTGTGGCATTGATCTGTCATATGTAATTTTATAGTTATGTGCATTAAATTTACCCTACTTTTTATCTGCTTGTTTATTTTTATTTAAAGGTACCACTCTTTTCCTTAGGACTCACATTCTTACTAATGGCCTAAAATTTTGGCTACTTGGAAAAACAAAACTAACACATTTAGAAATAGAAATACACACAAGATTGTAGTCAAATCCTTCATAAAAAACAATCTCCTTTTATTCTACTCTAGAGAGATGAATGCTTACCAAGTCAATGCCAAAACACAATTCACTCAACAGGCAGTAACGCTGACATCAGAATGATTCTTCCTTCCTAAAATGCTAAGTAATGATACAGCCCCATAGCATTATGGTGCTATTAAAATATAGAAATTGAGATATAATAAACCTAAGTATTCTTTCCAAATTCAATTTTCGCAGGATGGCTATTCCAAAAAACACATGATATCATATCACTAATAGTTCCATCAAAGACAAAGGGGAGGAAATGCAGATAAAATGCAAAAATGAGATTTGAAGAGACCTAATTGGCAGATCTCTGATCCCTAGCAGCATGCTACTCAGAAATTATGCTGCAAAATATTATTGAGTAATTCAATAAAGAATTTTTATTGGTAAACAATGTTTTAAATATCAGGACTGCAGTGCTTAGATGCCAGTATAATTTCTTTAAATTCAAGATAATTTGAACAGTGTTTTCAAAATGAAAGCCAACAAGCAACTGGCAGAATTATAAAGGAGACCATCTTTATGTACCATACGAGCAGATAATTCATTAAATAAAGTTTTATTGTTTGCCAAGTGGGAAACAATAAAAATATGCCAAAAAAAAGCTAATGCCATGTGGCTAGAGACAAACTACACTGTGCTCACTACTAATAATTTCCTGTCTCTCCAAAGAGTGTTGCTGAAATCATACCTTCCTAAAAGCCAAGCAACGTTCTCTTTATGAGCTTCATAAGGTTCTTTGTCAGATGCTATTTAATAAGAGCTTATATATTCCTAAAGGAATAACTTCAGTGCCATCTCAAGTTCCAGCACTGGGTCATGTACAGAACCTGATTTTTTAAATGTCTTTATTGAGAAGGCAAACAATCTATAAAATTTGTAAAGAGATAGCAGTGTTTAAAGGTCAAAATTACATTGTCAACCTGGGGTAATTGTCCCCACTATTAAGGAAATTGAGGCCAACTTTTAACACTTAACAATTTCACTATTCCATCTATTTTGTTCTAGTTGTTTTGAGCATTTCATCCTGGATGCATGGATGTTTTGTCAGCATTTTTTATTGCATTGAAACAGTAGAAGGAAGATATAGGGAGAATTGTCTAGTGTAACCTGTCACAAATTGGCTGAACTGTCAGTCAGGATTAAGCTACCCAGCAGGGAAACAATACCCAATTAAAATAATCTCTTAACTGCCTTGATGCTCATTGATAGCTCAGTAAGTCAGAGACATTGATGGAGATGGGGAGAGGAGAGAGACAGAGACAGAGAGAGAAAGGAGAGAGAGAGAAGATGGAGAATGAGAAGGAGGAGGAAGAAGTAAAGTAGAGGAGAAAAAGAGGAGAATGAGAAGAAAGAGAAGAAGGAAAAAGGAAGAAAAGTGAAGAAGAAGAAGAAGAAGAAGAAGAAGAAAAAGAAGAAGAAGAAGAAGAAGAAGAAGAAGAAGAAGAAGAAGAAGAAGAAGAAGAAGAAGAAGAAGAAGAAGAAGAAGAAGAAGAAGAAATAGCTATTTCTTAGTCAGTACTCAGTTTTAGGAACATACTACAAATTAAAAGACATTTTATAATAGCATATTCTATAGATGTATATTCATTTACACATACATTATGCAGAAGGTGGAGCCAAGATGGGCAAAGAGGAGACACATCTTTTTCTGTGGTCTTCCCATAGCCTTCAAATTTACAGCAAATCCAGCCTCTGAAGTGGTTTTGGAGTGACAAAACTCACGAATATTGGAAGTGTAACAAATTATCAGCAGAAGAAAACTTTGAAGGTCCCCAGAAAAGGGCTATTTCAATCAGGCAAGGAGGGAAGTGAGCCAAACACAAGCACACAGAACACAGATACCAAATATGGACAGTGCATAGTCCTGGGGTGGTATGAGCTCTGTGCAGAAGAGTCTACTGGGAGTTACTTACAGCAGTGTTGGCTACTCGGCCCTACTTGGAAGCCAGTAGATCAGCAGAGAAGTTATAAAACTTCCAACACAAACACAAAAGATAAATAGTGAACCCCTAAATGGTAAAATTTCATGGGACCTGTCCATGTCCACTTAGTACTGGAACTTGGTCAGAGATAACCCAGACACTCCTACTTGTAGAGGAAGATTAGACAATCTCCATTTAACCCTAAAAGCAGACCTCAATTTAAAAAATGAGCAATGAAGCAAAAAGAACTCTAACCATATGTAGTTTTAAAAGTGAAAGTAAACAACAGAATGCAAATTTTAATTAAACACAGGTTGTCTCCAGGTAAAAGCCCCAAAGGGTGATATAAATTGATCCTAATATAATATGGGTCTCTTGGGAAAAAATTCTTAAAGGAGAACTAGAAGAAAAATGAAGAAAGGAAATGAGAACATTGCAAGAGGGTTTCAAAAGGAAAACACGGAAATTAACTGAAGAAAACTCCCTACAAAATAGAATTATTGAAATGGAAAAAGCATATAACTTCTTACAAAATAGATTTGGCAAAATGGGAAAAGAAAACAATTACCTGAAAAGCAGAATTTATGAAAAGGAAAAAGAAAATAACTCCTTAAAAAATAGAATTGGTGAAATGGAAAAAATCTATAGAACAAAACAATTCATTTAAAAATTCAAAAGGTGACTAAAGAAAAAAATCACATAAAAAGGTAAAAAGGAAAGAGCTTTTGAGAATTATATCTATTTTGTGTGTATAAATAAAGAGTGCAGGTATAATTTGATTATACTGTGATCATTTAAAAAAAAACTAGAGGTAGAAAGGTGATGGTACAGGGGGAAAAAGGAGGAAATGGAGGTAAAATGAGGGAAATTACATCTCATGAACAGTCAAAGAAGACTTATTATAATTGAGGGAAAGAAGAGACAGGGATGAACATTGTGTGAATCTTCCTCTCATCAGATTTGGCTCAAACAGAAAATGAATATTAATCGTATTTGTTTTCACAGAGAAGCTTGTCTCATCTTATAGAAAAGTGGGAGGTGAAAGGGAAAATGAAAGGCAAAAGCTAATAGAAGGGAGAAAAGAAATAGTAGGGGAAAGGTATAAGAAAGGGAGAGGGGTGCTTGAGGGAAGTGGTGGTCAGAAGAAAAATACTGGGGAGGAGAGAAAGAGGAAAAGGAAAGGAGAAAAGCATAAATTGGGATGAATAAGATGGTGAAAAATATAGAATTAGTCATTTTATGTGACTATGGAATGGAAGCAGGTAGCAGACTTGATCAAAAGCCAGAATCTTACAATATGTTGATTATAAGAAACAAATTTAAAACAGAGTGCTATAAAATAAAGGTAAAATGCTAGAGCAGAATCTATTATGCTTCAAGTTAAGTTAAAAAAAAAAAAAGCAGGGGTAATGATCCTGATCTCAGTTCAAGCAAAAGCAAAAATAAATCTAATTAAAAGAAATAAGGAAGGAAATTATATCTTGTTAAAGGGTCCATAGATGAAGAAGTGATATTAATACTAAATATATATACACCAAATGGTATAGCATCTAAATTCCTAAAGGAGAAGTTAAGAGAACTGTAAGAAGAAATGGACAGTAAAACTATAATAGTGGGAGATCTCAACCATTTTTATGACAATAAATTTGACAACCTAAATGAAATGAAAGAATAATTGCAAAAATATAGATTGCCCAGATTAATAGAAAATGAAATATATTATTAAATAGTCACATTTTAGAAAAAGAAATAAAATAAGCTATTAAATAACTCCCTAAGAAAAAAATCTCCTGAGCCAGATGGATTTACATATGAATTTTACCAAATATTTAAGGAATACTTATCTCTAATACTGTATAAACTATTTGAAAAAACAGGGAAAGAAGGACTCCTTCCAAATTTCTTTTATAACATAGACATGGTACTGAAACCTAAACCAGGTAGAATGAAAACAAAGAAACAAAATTATTGACCAATCTACCTAATAAATATTTATGCAAAAATTTTAAATAAAATATTAGCAAAGAGATAAAAAAACATCCCAAGGATAATACACCATGACCAAGTAGGATTTATACCAGGAGTGCAGGGCTGGTTCAATATTAGGAAAACTAATAGCATAATTGACTATATCAATAACCAATGAACAAAACCATATGATTATCACAATAGATTCAGAAAAATAAAATTCAACACCCATTCCTGTTAAAAACACTAAAGAATATAGGAATAAAGGGAATTTTTCTTAAAATTATCAGTAGCATCTATTTAAAATTATCAGCAAGTATCATATGTAATGGGGACAAAATAGAACCATTCTCAATAAGATCAGGACTGAAACAAGATTGCCCATAAACAATATTACTATTCAATTTTGTATTAGAAATGCTAGCTTTGGCAATAAGAGAAGAAAAACAGATTAAAGGTATTAGAGTAGGTAATGATGAAACTGATGAAACCAAATTATCAGTCTTTGCAGATGATATGATGGTATACTTAGAGAATCCTACATAATAAACCAAAAATCTATTAGAAGTAATAGATTAGCAAAGTTGTGGGACACAAAATAAATTCACAGACATCATCAGCATTTTTATATATTATCAACAAAATCCAGCAGCAAGAGATACAAAGAGAAATTTCATTTAAAATGACTGTTGATATTATTAAATATTTGGGAGTCTACCTGCCAAGACAAAGTCAGGAACTGTATGAACACAGCTACAAAACACTTTCCTCACAAATAAAGTCAGATCTAAACAACTGGTCAAGTTTTAAGTGCTCTTGGGTAGACCAAGCAAATATAATAAAAATGACAATACTACTTATATTAAACTATTTGTTTAGCACTATGCCAATCAAACTCCCAAGAAATTATTTTACAGATATAGAAAAAATAATAATAAAATTCATGTAGAAGAACAAAAGGTAAAGAATTCCAAAGGAAATAATTAAATAAATGCAAATGAAGGTAGCTTAGCTGTAACAGATCTAAAACTATATTTTAAGGCAGTGGTCATCAAAACCATTTGGTGCTGGCTAAGAAATAGAGTTGTCAATCAGTAAAATAAATTAAGTTACAAGACAAAATATTCAATGACCATAGTAATCTAGTGTTTGACAAACCCAAAGACCACAGGTTTTGGGATAAGAACTCACTATTTGACAAAAACTGCTGGTAATATTGGAATATCGCCAGGCACTAGCCCACACTATATATTAACAAGATTGAAATGGGTTCATGATCTAGACATAAATAATGATATTATAAACAAATTAGAAAGATAGGCTAGTTTACTTCTCAGATCTGCAGAGAAGGAAGGAATTTGTGACCAAAGAAGAACTGGAGATCATTATTGATCACAAAATAGATAATTTTGATTATAGTAAATTTAAAAGTTTTTGTACAAACAAAACTAATGCAGACAAGATTAAAAGGGAACCAATAAACTGGGAAAACATTTTTACATTCCAGGACTCCAAAATATATAGAGAATTTCTATAATATATTTCTAAAGCATATAGAGAACTGAATCAAAATTTTAAGAATTCAAGCCATTCTCCAGCTGATAAATGGTCAAAAGATATCAACAGACAATTTTCAGATGAAGAAATTAAAACCATTTCTAGTCATATGAAAAGATGCTCTAAATCATTATTGATCAGAGAAATGCAAATTAAGACAACTCTGAGATAATGCTACACACCTCTCAGATTGACTAAAATTACAGGAAAAGATAATGAAGAATGTTGGAGGAGATGAGGGATAGGATTAGGACACTAATACATTGTTGGTAGAATTGTGAATGACTGCAACCATTCTGGAAAGCAATTTGGAACTATGCCCAAAGCCTTATCAAACTGTGCATACCCTTTGATCCAGCAGTATTTCTACTAGACTTATATCTCAAAGAGATCTTAAAGGAGGAAAAGGCACACACATGAGCAAAAGTGTTAGTGACAGCCCTTTTTGTAGTGGCAAGAAACTGGAAACTGATTAGACATCCATCAGTTGGAGAATGGCTAAATAAATTATGGTATATGAATGCTATGGAATATTACTTTTCTGTAAGAAATAATCAGCTGTATGATTTCAGAGAACCCTAGAGACACTTACATGAATTAATGCTAAGTGAAATGAGCAGAGCTAGTACATCATTGTACACAGCAATAAGATTTTTACGATGTTCAGTTCTGATGAACATGGCAATCTTCAACAATGAGATGATTCAGACCAAGTCCAATGATCTTATGATGAAAAGAGCCATTTACACCCAGACAGAAGACTGTGAGAAATGAATGTTATTTACAATATAATATTTTCACTCTTTTTATTGTTTGCTTGTATTTTATTTTCTTTCTTATTTTTTCCAGTTTACTTTTATTTTTCTTGTGCAGCAAGATAATTGTATAAATATGCATTCATATATTATATTTAACATATATGATATATACATATATATTATGTTTAACATGTATTGGACTACTTGCTATTTTGTGGAGAGGTTAATGGAATGGAGAGGGTGGAAAAATTAGAACACAAGGTTTTGCAAGGATTAATGTCAAAGTATTATCCATATATATGTTTTGTTTTGAAAACTAAAAAGCTTTAATAAAAAGTATATTATACTTGTACATTCACCATTCCTCAGCAAATAATTAGTACATTTCTCCATTACCTCCAAACAACTAAAAAGGGTCTTAAAGATTTGCTTGCCATAATATATGTTTTAGAGCATCCAATCACATCTTGACTTGCAATAATTAAAAATTCAATCGTCCTGATGGTAAAAGAAGGAAGGAGGGGAAATCTTTTATGAATTTAATTCCCAAAAAGGAGAAGCTAGTCAGGAATGTCAATGATGAGAACTTTGTAGGGAAGAGAACATTCCATTAGAGAATGGGTGACGAGGAGAGAAAGCCTGGGCATTGTTTGAATTTTGTCCTACATTTTAGGAAGAGATTTTAGTGTTCAAAGAGAGAAAGTAGCATCCCATAAACTAAAACTCTACAAAATAGTCATCTTTGGAAGAAATGCCCACATCAATGAAATTATAGATTCATTGGAGTATAAAGAAAAGAAAGGAGGGAAAGACAATGATTGAATAAGACTTTGTCACAGTCCTTCAGAAAGTCATGCAAAATTGTTTCTTCCACTTCATCTTCTCTCGTTTTGACCTTACAATTCAACTCAAACTGCCATCACCAAAGTTAACAATTATATCAAAATTTCCAAATAGAATGGGATTTTCTCAGGCTTGAACCTCTATCACTTTTCCACTGCATTGACAGTACTGATTGCCATCTCCTTCAGGATATATCCTCCGCTACAGTTTTTCATGACACTACACTTTCCTCCTCTTATCCAACTAATCATGTTTTTAGTCTTCCTTATTGATTCTTCATCTATGTCACAAACACAAACCATGCTATCTTTCATCATAGTTCTTGTTCAACTTAAGTACTATTCCTATCTCACTGGGTGATATTTTTCAGCTTCCAAGGATTCACTTATTATCCTCATACTGATAATTTCTACCACTGTACAGCTAGATTTAGTCTTTCTCCTGAGATATAATTATGTATCTCCAACTGTTACTCGAATGTGTTCAATTGGATGGTATGGCAAGATTTTAAACACAACAGAAGTAAAAAAGAGCTCATTATATTCCCCTCCAAACCCTTTCCCATTTCCAATTTCCCTATTATCCATCATTTACCTAGTCACCCAGACCCATATCTGGGCATCATTCTTAAATCCTCACTCTCATTCATCTCACATGTGCAATACATGGCTAGATCTTATTGAATCTAACTTCATGACATCTCTTCAAAATGCCCCTTTCTGTTGCCCTATGCAATCACAACTGATTCTTTATTAGGTTTTGTCAGAATTATAGCAAAAACCTTATGGCTAGAGGAAGCTAGGTGGCACAGTGGTTAGAGCACCAGCCTTGAATTCAAGAGGACACGAGTTCAAATCTGGTCTCAGACACTTACTAACTATGTGACCTTGGGCAAGTCACAACCCCAGCCTCAGGGAAAAAAAAAGAAAAAGAAAAAAAAAACCTTATGGCTAGTCTGCATGCCTGAAGCATTGTCCATTCCAACCTATAATCACCTAATAAGGTTATTCTTGTAAAATACAAATCTGACCATACATTCCTCCACTTTTTAAAATAAGACTGACTATTTTCAAGTTCAGAACATTCTGATTTTCTTCTTCAAGAAAGAATTCAGGATTGATCCATGATCAGACTTTTGAATATCCTAAAAGATTTAAATTTTATATTTTTTCCAGTTTTGTAATTTCATCAGTGTAAAGAATTATCTCTGTCAATGTAGATCAGTAGAGTTTAAAGAATTAGCTGGGACATAGGGAGGTTAAAAGACTTGGTTTGGATAACACAAACAGGAAGTCAGAGATACAACTTGAACCTAAGCTGTAACTTGGTTGATATATTGTTGCCTGATGATAGATAAAATAGATAGATATAAAAACAGACAGACAGAAAGACAGACAGATAGATAATTTGCACTCTATATGCAAATCACTATTAATTGATGAGAATAAAAATACAAGTCCTCATCAAAAAAAAAAAAAAAAAAGAATGCATAACCCCTTAAGCTTACTTAAGCATACAACTCAATAGAAGAAGATGATTTATGAAAGGATCAAAAAGCTTGAAAGAGGGGAAGGAACCTGCACAAGAGAAAGGTGGAAAATCTGCTAAGTCAAGATTGGAGGCAGCAGAGAAGTGAGAGTTGCTGATCTGTGTTCTTCTCCAAATAGATGTTCCATTCAAGAACTCATCATCTAGAAGTGAGGGGCACAGGAATTGAAACATCTCCATAGCAAGCACCTAGCATTGACAAAGCTGTAGAAAGTCCCTTGTAGTCAAGATAGGAGCTGGTTCTGCATACTTATCTACACAGATCCTAGATGAGCTCATATGGCATCACTAGGTTCACACTCAAAGCTATTCCAGCTTTCTAGAACCTTAAAAGCTTCATTTTCCATGGGCCATAAACTTCAGGATACCCAAACTCACCCCAGAGCCATGAAGAGACATAGTTGTTGGAACAATTAACAATACTAAAATTATATTAAAGATACTAATCTGACATGAAAACATCAGAAAATAGACTATTCAATTATAATCCATTTGATCCCTTGTTATGCATGAATCATATTCTAATCACTATATATATATATATATGTACATATATATATATATATATATATATATATATCATATAAGGTAATATATCACAGCAAATAATGAAAAAAAATAAAAAGTCATAATTATATGCCAAACACCATGACTAGTATGAAGATATAAGTAGAAAAGAGACACAATTACCTTGCTTGCAAAAAACTTACATTTTCATTAGAGAAGACAACACATGAAGAAAAGTTCAGCTGAAGGGTGGGTATAAAGGCCTTGTAGTAATTAAAGCACAGTAATATTGAACATGGCAAATCCAAGGGCTCTTAGGATATATTGGAATGTCAGATTGCAATACCTCTTAGAAGTCCAGAGAGTATAATAGTAGGAATGCAAAAATCTGGTAGAACCAAATGATATAATGAAAGGGTAATAATACTCAATATGACAATATCTTACAAGTAAAATTGTGATTTGTGACTACCTATCAATCATAGGAATGTGCAAAATTATGTCTACTCCTCAAAAAAAAAGAAGGAACCATGACCACTGGGTAATGAAGAATGGATGGACCCGAAGGGCATTATGGAATAGTGACTCTAGATTTCCTCCTGAGACTGTGAAGATGGGTAGATCACCATCTATGAAGATAGGGAATGTGGGGGCTATCAGGAAGGTCAATCATTTGTAATGCTCTGCTGTTCTCTCTGCTAGGGCCTAGGTAGTAAACAGCAGGATCTCTTTTGAATCTGGAGTCAAGTCTATCTTCTGACATATGCATAGTCACTGTATGATCACAGACAAATCATTTAACTTCTCAATATCACAGACAATTAGTCATAAACTATATAATAGTTATCAATCTTTATCTTATTGATGAAAAAATAGTTTGGAACAAAAAAAGAAAAAAAATATTGTATGAAGACAGAGACCATGAAGCTTTTTATTTATATAGTCTCAGTGCCTGAATTATTATTTAATTGAATGTTTATTGAAGCTATTTCCTAGATTTCCAAAAGAGAAAAAAAATAACTGAATCCATTATGACATGGTGGTTAAAAATTCAGATTTTGAGGATTTTGATTTAATTGTTTTGAAAAAAGAAAGCAAGAAAACAAGTTCATATTGAACAGAGTTAATTATTTTGCTTGACTCATTAAAGGAAATGCTTCTAATAGCTTGGATTGCCATAAATGTTTCCATGTATTAGGCAATATTTTAATTTAGGCCATAAAAGCACTATAATATCTGAGAAGTTATCTTAATTAAGCACTTCTGATAGACACAACTTCTATTTACATAAGATATGGGGCAGGATCACAAGCTCTATGGAGTCCTATGACAGAAGATATAAAAAATATGCATTTTTGTCAAGAGAGAGATAAATAGGGACCAAGCAAAGTTTGCCATGACAAAGAAGGGAAGGGACCAGAAGGTCCCAGTTACATAAGCTCTTTAGACAATGGGTGGAAATTGATTTTTCCCTAGACTATCCAGAATTATTTTCACTAATTAATCAGATTAATATTTTGTTCCATCATTTAAAAGTACAACTTTTTAAGAAGATATTTCAAGAGATATCAGTAACTGACAAGAAAGATGGTCATTTTAATAATTTTCAGAATTATTCCTTCAACTCAAAGTCTCAAAAGAAAATGCAAATGTACCTAAAATACAGTGCTTAGAGCTGAAATGATCAAAGCTGACTAAAACAAATAAACCAGAAGCATGTCGTAAGACAAAAGTCTTACTAAATAGCATTGAAAAGTGATGCAACTAGAATTCCCATTTGTCCTAACTACCACACATACCAAGAGCACTTAGCACAATCAAATTGGCAGGTTTCTGTTTCAGGTTTAGAATATTATAGTTTTCTGGAAACAAAAACTCAATCTGAATTCCCCACATTCCATAATAGGGAATTTTGATTGATTTTGACCAAACCCAGAAAGAAAAAGAAATACAACTATACAACTAAGGTGGGGGAGGAAGAAATATGACAATGCTTATCCAGCTTGAAGGTAATGTCCAAAGTAAAAGAGAATCAAAACCTAGCTTTGGTTAGACTTCTCTGATTGAAATTTATACAGTGTCTACATATAGATTGGCAGTCTAGTTAGGTTCCTATAGGCCTCCCAACCTGAAGACTCTGAGGATGAATGAACTCAAGGATCAGGCAGAACAAAATGTGTGTACTATACTGTTAGAAAGAAGTAGTTCAGGGCAGAATGTAAACAATTAATCAAGCAATCAAAAATTATTAAGCAGGCAGTGTTCTAAGTGCTGAAGAAAAAACAAGAAGTTGAGAAGAAAAGACATGCTTATTAACTGGAAAAAAAGCTAATTAAAATTTTAAAATAACAAGAAAGGAAAGGCAGTTCGGAAGAACTAAAAATAAAGAAAATGTGGTGAAATACAAAGTCATGAGAACAAAAAGTAAACTTACTTTTAATTAATAAAGTCATTTAATTGACTAAGAGAAAGAGTACATATTCAATTAATACATAAGTATTTCTGCTCCTTAAAGAATTATATCTATACTAAATACTTTTCACAAAGAGTACCCCAATAGAATTTAATATTTTTGTGACTTTTACTTTTCATTTTTCATAATAATACTATTTTATTTTTCAAAATATATGAAAATGCATTTTTTAGCATTCATCCCTGCAAAACCCTGTGTTCCAGTTTTTTCCCTCCCTTCCCCAACCTTCTACTAAACAGCAAGAAATCCAATATAGGTTAAATATATGCATTTCTTCTAAATATATTTACACATTTATTTTGCTTCACAAGAAAAATCAGATGAAAAGGGGGAAAATGATCATGAAAAAAAAACAAAGAAATAAACAGCAAGAAAGGTGAAAATACTATGTTGTGATCCAGATTAATTAACCACAGTCCTGTCTCTAGGTGCAGATGGCTCTCAGTATCACAAGTCCATTGGAATTGGCCTGAATCATCTCATTGTTGAAAAGAGTCAGGTCCCTCACAATTTATCACCACATAATCTTGTGGTTGCCATGTATAATGTTGTCTCAGTTCTGCTCACTTCATTTAGCATCAATTCATGTAAGTCTCTTCAGGCCTCTCTTAAAATCATCCTCCTGATCACATCTTATAGAGCAATAATTTTCCATTACCTTCCAAAATAACTTTAAAATAACTTATTCAGCCATTCCCCAACTAATGGGTATACACTTACTTTCTAATTCCTTATCACTACAAAAAGAGCTTCTACAAACATTTTTGCACATATGGGCCCTTTTACCTATTTTATGATCTCTGTGGGATACAGGCCCAGTAAAGACACTGCTGTATCAAAGGCATGCACAGTTTTATAGCCCTTTGGGCATAATTCCAAATTGATCTCCAGAATGGTTGGATCAATACAATTTAATCTTAATTTGATAATTATTACATTATTTCAATATTCTCATCCTAGAGCAGCTAGATGGCTTCATAGATAAACCGAAGTTCAAATCTGCAAATCTAATCTCACTAACTGTGTGAAGTCATGTAACCGCTATTTCTTCATCTGTAAAGTGAAAATAATAATAGCAACTAACTTTCAGGATTGTTTTGAATCAAATGTGATACACTTATAAAATGTTTAGCACAATGACTAATATGTAGTAGGTACTTAATTGTTTCCTTCTGTCCTATAATTCATCATTATATAAAATCCAATTTAACAGATTTCTGATGCATATGATGCTTGATAACAGCAAGTTTTCTATAGGTGATGAGGATATTTCCTCAGATATCACTGTTTCCAACAGGAAAGTTATATCTCACTCACACAGTAACATTTATATAGTGCTTAAACGTTTGCAAAGAATTGTGCATATTATTTCATTTGATCCATAATAAATAAATTAATTAAATAAATAAATTTGATCTATAATAAATAAAAGAAAAATTTTGCTTTCAGTAATTAAAAGGATTGCCATATTCAGAGGAAATTTTGGACCTAAGTTCAATTAAAGAAGATGCTCTGACAATCTAAATGTGATAGGGATTTTTTCCTCCTTACTCTGTTCCTGAATGCTATATTCTTATATACTTCAGAGTTTAAAGGGGAAAATTAAATATCACCATTTGCAGCATACTATAACCCATTCACATTGATTCCTCATGGATTTGGATTCAAAATGTGAGATTTAACATTAATTCATCTAATCTGGCTTATTTTGCTCCAATTCAGTTAAAAATTGGGAACCTCTGAAGTCAGTTTCACTCTGAATATTCAGTTGCTTCCTATATTAATAGATGCAGGCCAAAGATAGGACTAAAAGAAGTAAAATATCTCATTAGAACTTATACAAGTACAGGTAAACATCTAAGCAAATAAAAGCTCATCTCTTTCCACTTTCCAAAATGGTTTATAAAAGAGGTGCACTACAATCAGATTAAAATGTAATCAATAAATATTTAATCAAATATATAAAAATATAACACAGATATTACATTTTAAAACTAAATTATGTGGTCTACAGGAATCCTTATTTAAATATTGATGACCCCTATTTCTATTTAAGTTTGATATCTCTGGTTTAGGAAATGAGTTCCTCCAAACTCATCACTCCAAAATAAAGGAAAGCCCATTATTATTCTGCAGCAAGATGAAGATTGGGAGAGGAATTTCACCTACTTAATGCCTACTCCTCCACTTGGGATCATCCACTTTCTCCCAAAAGCTCTTCTGATTCTTGCTTATCTTCTGTCCTGGTTTTGTATGACCACATCAAAATCATTTAAAATCTTTTGCATTCTCAGACATACTTTCATGCTTTCAGAATTGTCTCAGGCCAATCTACATGGTACATGTACATGAGAGGTTTCAAAAGGACTAGCATCCCTGATGTGAGGACTTGCTGAGTCCCAATTCTCACATGTGATGCCAGGAAGCTATAGTATGTACAGTGTCCATAATCCAGTAACAATTTCAGCAGATGGGCTAAGCCAAGGTAACCAACAAGTCTTAAAACAGTCACTGTGTGAGAAGAATGTCTACCCCCCAAGCATTTGAAAATTTCCTCCATTGGAAAAGACACATCAGAACAATTTGTTCCAAAAACCATGATAATGGCTGAAGCAGCTGCTGTTGAGCACTTAGAGCTTGATCAGATATTAAAGATGCAATGTCATATACAATTGCATGCCAGATCATCGATTCTCATCTTGTTTTTTTGCTTTGCTACAGAATTTCATTGACTCAGGAAGAGAGAATAAAGTTCATTACTTTGGTTCACTCTGTCTCACTTGAATCCAATTTATGCACAAGTCAAAATCTCACCCTTGATGCCATCAATCCTCTTTGAAAATAAATGATAACAATTCCCAAAGCAAACTTTCATTGCCACATTCCCAATAATATTTGGGAAAGTCCCCCTTTCAGTTCCAAATTGTATCACTAGCATATGGCTTCATGGAAAAAATGAAGTCTTGTGAAATTCTTTAGTGAACATAGTTCTGGGCCCAAATATCATTAAATATCCTTATTAAACATATTTATAAACATAATTTCAGGGTATATTAGTGTTTAAAGTGAACTACTACCTCTGTTATGATGATCTAATTATCCCTTTTCAGGGCTCCTCATCAACCTTCAGTGTTTCCTATTTACTCAACTTTCATCTGTGCTTCCAAGAAGCTATACCATGTACAGCAGCCATATCTCAGTAAAATTGTCTTAGCAGATGAGTTGAACTGGATTAAGGATAACTGATAAGTTTCAACCCCATCCTTAAGTTGCGGAGTACCTATCCAAAGCATGTATATTCCATTGGAATAGGCCTATTAGAACAATTTCTGCTAAGGCAGCTGAAGTAGGTCCTGTGGAACACTTAGAGCATGATCAGACATCAAAGATGCCAAGGTCATTTGCGCAGCCCAAACCATTTCCAGTTGTCTTAGTGTTGCATGGACTTCCATGACTCTGGAAGAAAGAGTAAGACTGTTGACTTTAAGCAATTGTCACTTAAATCTCACTTAAATCCAATTCATGTACATCATGCCATAACCTTGTAATATCAGTGGTCCTCTTAAAAGTAAAGGACAAAAAAAACCCCACAATGTCATTTTTCATAACTAAAATAGTTCATTCTGTTCCAATTCAGTTAAAAACTGGGGATTTCTGAAGTCAATTTCAGTCTGCATTTTGCTCTTAATTAATAGAAGCAGGTAAAAGATAGGACTAAAAGAAGTAAAATATCTCATTAGAACTTAAGTAAAAGGGAAATACCTAAGCAAATATAATCTCCTCTCATTCCACATTCCTAAGTGGTCTAGGACAGAGGCAGCTTTTTATTTTTCCCTTTGTGTTTTGTCCTCTGAATAAAGACATGAGGTTAAGATCTGTATTTTCTTTTTTTATTATATTTTTTTTAAATTTTTAACAGTATATATGCATGAGTAATTTTTTTTTATAAAATTATCCCTTGTATTCATTTTTCCAAATTATCCCCTCCTTCCCTCTACTCCCTCCCCTAGATGACAGGCAATCTCATGCATTTTACACGTGTTACAATATAACCTAGATACAATATATGTGTGTAAATCCCATTTTCTTGTTGCACATTAAGTATTAGATTCCGAAGGTGTAGGTAACCTGGGTAGAGAGACAGTAGTGCTAACAATTTACATTCACTTCCCAGTGTTCCTTCTCTGGGTGTAGTTGTTTCTGTCCATCATTGATAAGATCTGTATTTTCAAGAAAAATGTAAATTGTCTTTTTGAATATGGAGTTGTCATCCAGAAGTCCTCCCCGGCAAATTTCTACTAAGATAATCATCTCAAATCATACTTCTATTGGTGAATTATTTTATTTTTTTAAAGTTCAATGATGAAAAAGACGGAATTTATGGCTTCTGGAACATTTTGTATTTTATTTTTGACATGTTATTGCTGGATTCATTCATCAAAGTAAACTTTGAAAAAATTTACTGATATAATTATATTTCCTAATGTTAAGACTTTCTATTCCTGACCATTTCAAACTCTTCTAGCTTCACATCTGGATACTTTTGGTTCTTCATATATACCATACAAATCTATATGAAATTTTAAAAAATACCTAGGCCAGATAATGCTGATATTTGGGATGGCATTGCATTTCCCATGTTGGATAGCTAGAATTCACAGCAATATGATATGGCAAATGATAAGAACATTTATAAGGTTTGGGTGAATCCTGAGCATCTTTTTTTTTTCTGAATACATGCACTTTTCTCACATCTTTGTAGGCAAAGGATAATGTGATAGGTGTATTTAATTAATCCAAAATAATTCTACCTAGATATTATTACAGAATGACTTAAGAAGAATGATGAGCTATGAAAAAGTTCCCTTTCTTCTACCTTATCTCTTTTTCCCAAAGCTTTTCATTCAAAGATAATCTATTAAGAAGGCTTTTGAGTTTTGTTTTTTTTTTTTTTTAACTTTACTCTGAGGAGCTCAAATTTCTGAAAGAGGTTAAGTAAGTCTCACATCATTCATCTGAGGAGGTGGAAGAGGAGAACTATACATTTTTATTCTGATTTTCTAGATAAGGAAAGTCTTTATCAAAGGGATCAAAGAGTAGCATCAAGATGTTGCCATTTAAGTGGTTTAAAAAAAAAAAAAAAGACCCAGCAATTCTCAATCCAAACTTGGTGCTCCAGGCCTGTGTCAGCACAAGACCAAGTTAGGAAGAGGTTTCAGGGGAAATTCAATTAATCAACCAAATGATGTTATTATTATTAAAATATTCCCTGAATTTTTATCTGGAGTTTTGCCACTGTGAAGAGAGTCCCTATAACTGATATAATTAAGACTACAGTGTTTTCAGTACTTATTTTTAAAGTTCTGGGACTTCCTGATTATGGTACCCAATCCTCAGCAATTAATAATGACCATCTGTGCTTCCATTTCTTTAATGAGTGTGATAATTTTCCTTCATTAGTATAATGCACTGGGAATATCACTGTTAATACTACATTTAAATAGGTGAGAGTCTAAGGTAATTATGTAACCCATGTGAAATTTTGAAATATTTTTCTTCCAACTTAGTAACATCTATTTTGGAGACAAATTCATAAACATTTTTATCTAACAAATATTTTTATTAAGTGCTGCTTTTATATACTCATCTTTCTTTTCAGAATTAAATGAATAAAATCAATATACAAGAAGAATTCTCAAATTAACAAAATGTCTTCTGGAAGCTGAAGGGATTAAAATATCTTCTTCCTTAAATTTCTTCATATTTATAAATGTTTCATTTTTTCTAGTCTGTAGTTGAATAATGTATATTATCATTAGCCATTTGTTTTAAATAAAAACTTTTTTTTAGGATATCAATTATCAGTAGAAAAGAATAAACATTGAATCTTACCTCCTCAAACTTTCTTCCTTTTCCTTGTGCAAATAATAAATAATCATTAATTTCCAGCATCTGGTTAAGTATCTCTATAAATTAATTTTTAAAAGTCTCAGAGAGTTTGGGTTCAGAAATGGAAAATTCTTGTTTCTCTTGTTATGGAGTGGTTTCAAACATTTCTGACTTTTCGATAAGATTGTGGAGTTCTTTGACATTTCCTTTTCCAACTAACTTTATAGATATAAATTTGTAAAGTAGCAAGGTTAAGTGACTTTAGTAGAAACTGGCTGAGATGAGATTTGAACTCATGAAGATGAGTCTTCTGTACTCCAGACCCATCAGTCTTTACACCGTTTCAAATAACTGTACCCAAGTGAGAAAAACTAGCCTCAGAAACTATCTGTGATAGTTTAAGCAAATCACTTAAACTCTGTTGGCTTCAGTTTCCTCATCTGTAAAATGAGATTAATAGTAGTATCTACTTCCAAGATTTTATGAGGATGAAATAGGATAATATTAATAAAGTGCTTAGCACAGTGTCTGGCACCTAGTAAGGATATAATAAATGTTTATTCACTACTTTGTTTTTTTTTTTTCATCTAATTCTCTTAATGAAATAGTTTTTTCATGTTCTTTATAGTTCCTCACCAATTATATGTTATAGCTTGATAGCACCCACCATACACCTCTCCATTGCCCTCTATGTGATATTCATTTTTATTTCTTCAGAGACCATTGGATTTTAAATTTTGATGAAATGTAACACTGACAAAATTTGCTTTTAAGGGAAGCTTGGGGAACAGTAAAAGAGCCTTACAATTCCCCAAAGCAATGCAATCCTCTTTTCTTTGTTTATTCAAATCTTGACAAAAAAAAGGCTATATCTATACTACCTCTTTGGGGATAGATAGACAGACAGACAGACAGACAGACAGACAGACAGATAAATGGATGGATGGATTCATGGATGGATGGACAAATAAAATGGATGAATAGACAGACCAACAGATAGATAGATAGATAGATAGATAGATAGATAGATAGATAGATAGATAGACAGACAGAGAGCCAAAGAGATAGGTGTATTTATATGTATATGTATTGTTGCCCCTTTAATGTATTCCCAATATGAATAGGTTTTCAGAACTATAGCCCTCCTCCCTTATTTAATTCTTCTGTATTGGTTCTTCCTCTGTACCTCAATAGTATAGCATAATTGCTATTTTTATGTTTTCCTAGTTTTATTTTTTAGTCACATCATACTCAACTGTACTCCAGTTTTTCTTTTAGACTACCCAATTATTAATGTCATTCTTAGATATGTAGTTTATATTTCCATGTAGAAAACATAAATTTTGTTCTTTTTGAGTTACCTGAAATTAATCTGTGATATTGGCTCTTATATATTAAATTTTCTGTTGAATTTTGAGACAAAATTCTGAAAATCTGAGAACTCATTGAATATCCATTTTTTCCATTCAATATTACACTTAGTTTTGCTGGATATAATATTTTTAGCCACAACCCTATTTCTTTTGATTGTCAGTATATAGTAGCCCAGGACCAGCAGTCCTTTTCTTGCAGCTGGTGATAAGTCTTACAGAATTCTAATGGTAGCTATTTGATTTTTTGTTTGTTTCTTGTAAAATTTTCTCTTTGATCTGCCCTAAGTCTTACTCATTTTTCACAACTTTACATTTTCCCTGAAGGCAATTTTGTTTTGTGTGTGTGGAAAATCTGGAGCACTTAGAACTTCTGACCTACTCCACTATATTCCCAGAATCTTCCATGGACAGTATTTTTAACACAGTAGATTTGTCCCACCAAAAAAGCACACAATAATAGAAATTCTAAAATATGACACACTTTTGGACAATGTTCTTTATAAATAAGGGTCATATAATTATTGATTCACTTGTTACCTTAAGAATTTTGGCAGCATTCTTCTAGGAAGGGATCTGAAGACCAGTCAAATTAATCAGCATTTATTAATGTTAAGCATTAATTTTGTGTCAATCACTTGACTAATCACTTAATATGCAAACAAAAAGCTTGTAGGTGGACAAATAGAGAAATCATATAAATAACTCATTACATATAAGATATATACAGAGTAGGTGGAAGATTATCTCAAAAGCATAACTGATCCCCCAATCTCTGCTGACAGCCAAAGGTATTTGAGTCTTTTTAAGCAGTGACTGATCAATATAAAAACAACTTACTAAAGAGAGAAATATGGAGACTTACCAAATGTTATTAAGTATCTCATGGCACCTACTAAGTTTCAGGTTTTGTACTCAGTCCTGGGTATAAAAAGATAACAGTAAAAAATCTTTTCTATCAAGGAATTTATTTTTATCAGAGAAATAATACCTTGAAAGCATACTTACTTTGAGGAAAACTTTTGACTCAGTTCAAATGTATAATTTTATCAAAATGACTCATAGAAAATCTGATTCTTAATGTTCTTAAAATACAGAAAGTCACAAAAAGTATTCTTGTAAGTGGATGTGAATGCATTAAATCAATATCTGTCTTAGATCTTCAGAAGGAGGCTTTGGTGGTTTGGGAAAAGAAGGAAAGGAGAAAGAGATAGAGAAAATAATACAATGAGACAGAAAGACAGAAGATGGGGAGGAAAAAGAGAGAGACAATCACAGAGAGACACAGACACATATTACATGCAGAGAAAGAGAGAGAGAGAGGGAGAAGGAGAATGTTAGTTACTTTTCATCCAGAAGTATGAACCACCTCCCCCATACCTTACAATTTCTACAAAGAAACTATTTTTTCTTTCCATCTTTATACTTGTACATAATAAATACTTAATAAAAGTTTATTAAATTGAATTGTATCTGGTTTCCTTAAAATAGTCATGTCTTCAATTTTATGAATATGACTTAGGGACCCTCATTTTCAGATATACTCAAATAACAGAGGAGCACTTGGAGGTCACTTTGGCCATTTATAATTTCAATATTTTCAGGGCTGAAAATATAAGCAGCAATTTCCCATTAAAGTTTCCAAATTTGGGGGGAATTTCTATTTGTTTTTAAATGACCTCATATTAGGATAAAAACAATTAATAGCTGCATTACAGAAGTTAATAAAAAGGACATATTCAATTTGGTTACAGGCTTGAGGAACAGACACTGATATCATTCTAACAGAATAATAGGATACTTTTTTTTTTTTTTCTGGAGGAAGAGCCATAGATTGAGGCAATATGCTTGTTCAATGTTCTCAGGGTGTTTAATTTGGTTTTCTGGTTGATTCTGGAAGTGAGTGAAAACAGAGATAGTTCAGAACAGCTACCTTTAGTAAGTGGACGAAACCACAATTATGTAGCGGATTTTTTTCAGCAACAATGAAACACCCAGGAAATAATATATGAGTATGTTCTTCTGAATATTATAGTTTATTACACTCTAATACTAGAAGATGAGAAGATGAAAGCTCATAATAATAATAATAATAATAATAATAATAATGTAAGCAGAGATAGAGAAAGAGGAAAAGAGACAGAGACACAAAAAGAGAGAACTTCAGAAAGTTCCCCTTAAAGTGAAAGAGACAATGAAATCAAATAAAATTCTGTTGACAGGATCCTGTGACATAAAGAACAAATCCTTCATGAAAACAAACTAATGTTAGCAACAAAAACATTCCAAAAGCTTCAAATAATTGATCCTGGAGTCAAAATTATTACTAGGTTAATTTAACCTATGATTAGGTTAGTTTAAAACAGAGAGCCAAAATAAAAAAAAAAAATGAAATAGTGATATGTTATCTTGAATACAATAACTTTTTCTGGGAACATAGAATGTATATTGCAAAGAGAAAAAATTTAAGACTGATTTAAGGAAAATAATTTTCAATAATTAAAGCATTCCAAAAAGAAGAATGGACAGCGTCTAGAGACAACAAATTCCTCTCACTCAAAGTCTCCAAGCAAAAGCTAAATGATCACTTATCAGATATGCTGTAGAGAACATTCTTGCTCACATGGAGTTGGAAGAGATCTCAGCAGCTATATAGTTCACCATATGGCTGCTGAGATACCTTCCAAAACTCTAGTATTCTGTTACTCTTTGTAAGCGTCTGTAACCTTTAATCTATTGATATTGAAACTACTTCCAGCTTGTTGTTGTTTTCCCCTTAGAACTTATTGTAGGAATTTATTTTTTCTATTTAACATAGAGAGATTTCATCAAAGATTTACTTTCAATCTAAATAATCATATTTAGCCATAAATAGTAGCCATAACAAAGAAAAACTTTCTTTGCACTATTTTTAGACATCAAGGCAAATGGTGAAGTTCTTGAAAAGGAAAGATTTTGAGGGAGTTACAGATTCTGAGATAAAATCTGTTATCCTGTTACATAGTCTGGACCCCTTCCAGTGTACAGTTTTTGTAGCAACTAATTTCATATTTGCATAAGAAGGCAGAGGACTTTTGTTCACATTCTGTCACCAATGTTATGAATTTAGGCAACTCATATTTACTTTTCTTGGGACTCAGTTTCCTATAAATAAAGGAGCAGGAATTTGCACTAAATTACCTCTAAGATTCCCTATGAATTCTTAAGCTATGAACCATTACTCAGAATGCTGTCTTTAAATGAATAAATTATAAGATTACAAAGAAAATTAATCTAATCGAAATATAGTTATCAAAATGATTTTTTTCATTAATGAACCAAGTCAGTTCATAAATATTTTTTTAGGAATCTACTGTGCGCAAGTCCTGTGCTAAGCACTGGAGATATAAAGACAAAAAAAAAGAAAAAAAAAAGAAGTAACTGGTCTCAAGGAGCATACAGTTTAATAGAGAGACATAAGCGTAAAATCTACATAAACAAGATTCATGCAAGTTAAATTAGAAATAATCAGGAAAGATTTCTCATAGAAGGTGAAGTTTTAGCTGGTTCTTGAAGGAAGTCCAGTGCACCATTTAAGATCAAGATAAGGAGGGAATGAATTCAAGCCATAGGGGACAGCCAATGAAAGCACCAGGAACCAAGAGATGTAATGTTTTGTCTAAGGAAATGGAAGGATATAATCATCACTATAAATAGAAAAGTGTGTGTGTGCCTACAGGGGGATGTGGGAAATGGAGTTGCACGATATGAGAAGACTTTAAAAAAAAGTAGCAGTCCAGGTTATTAACTCCAAGTTTACAACTCCTTCATCTAGGTCTCCAAGACACCTAGACCATTCCTTCCAAAAGATTTCCAGTGTCTTCCCTTTTTCTCTCAAACCTATATGCCTCTGAAGCACTGAGAAATGAGATAGAATTTCAACATACTCAGAAGAGGAATACCCTTGCAAGTGCTCATTCATTTTTGCTAGAATGGTCTCAGCTCTGTTTTTAATATAAAAAATAAAGATTTCATCAAAAATTACAACAAGTTGTGAAATGGTCATTTTTAGAAGTGAGAATAATCACAAAGAGTCAGTGGCTATTTTTGAACCCCTTCCAATTCATAATGTGCTATGAGAGCTTTAAATTTGTCCATAGCTTGTTTTATAAAACGTCTTATGAGCTATCTGAATAGCCATAGGAGGTTTGAATGTTTTCCTTGGCATATACCAAGTAGAGAGGAAAAAAGAAAGTTGGTATATTTTGACCATGCCACTTTGGTCATTTAAACACTGAAAGAAACCTTGCTTGCAGGTTTGAAGGAATATTTCATAATACAATAAACACATATATTTTACCATAATGTGTTGCTCTTTCCTTGCTACTCATGGAAAAAATACCACCTAGTTTTTGGTGCATGACTGCTCCCAGGTAATGCAAAGTACAGGATGAAAGATTTTTGCCATTAAAAATTGTTAGTGGGCTAGTTTCTTTTTTGCTAGGTTCTGGAACAGCAATCAACAACTACCAAAAATGCCTTCTTACTGTCTTTAGGATATTAAAAAGGAATAAATGAACCAGAAAAGAGTTGATTGGATAGTACTAGGCAGACAAATTCAAGAAGCAATAGTCATCCAGTTCTTAAGTATTTTTCCCACTATTCCACTTTGATTGGGCTAATATACCTTGCTTAAGAAAGCCATTGAATAAACAGTCTGTTTTTGGATCCACAGCAATTAGTTGAATTCCTTTCACTTTCATAACCCACTTTATCTAAGTACTAGAAAACAAATTCACTCTTCCACATGCACCTCCAGTGCATGTGGTCTCAGGTGCCAAAATTAAAGTAGCATTTTCATCTGTAATCTCATTTTATAGTCTGGTAAAGGTCCTATTATCTTTTCTCTTCTGGGATGTTTTATATTGTGATCTGATTATTACAAGAGGTTTTTATGTTACAGTTAACATTTTGTCAATCTACAAAGAAGCAGAACAGCTATGCATTATTGCAACTTTCTCATACAGTATTTTACTTTCAAAATGTGTTTCTTAGATTGATCATCTAGAGAGAGAGAGAGAGAGAGAGAGAGAGAGAGAGAGAGAGAGAGAGAGAGAGAGAGAGAGAGAGAGAAAGTGATAATTCCAAAAGGCTGTTACAGCATAAAATGCTTCAGTGAACTTCTGCCCTCAAGTTCAATGGCAGCCATAAACCTGCAGAAACATTAGAAATGAAAATACAAAGGGATGTTTTTGTTAAAGGAACAGCATAATTGTGGAGCTAAAGAGTAGATTTTTGTGGGGTTTTTTTTGGTTTTGTTTTTTTGGGTTTTTTTGGTTTTTAAGGTTAAATGGATCCCATAGACATTGAAACATCTTGCCTAAAAAGCACATTCCATCTTAAAAAAAAAACGCAACTGCTTCATTGAACTAAGTATTTGTATTTGCAGAAGATAGGAGACAAGCTAAGATTATACATAGCACAAGATAACGGAATTTAGAGTTGGAAGGGAAATTGAAAGTACTCAAATATAACACCTGCATATTCCAAATCAAAAAATGGAATCCCAGAGGGGCCAAATGACACTTGCCCAAGGTTAAATAGGGTCATTTTAAAAGGTGTGAATACAATTCTGAGACAGATGAATAGATAGTTAGATAGATGGATGATAAAGCATTTATTAAACAGCACTTTTGTACCAGGCACTCTGCTGAGTATTAGAAATACAAATAAAAGAAACAAAATAAAAAATTTTATTTTTATGAACCTTACATTATAATGTTGAAAATTATATGCAAAAGGGAGATAAAAAGTGAGAGGGTTGATGGAGAATTTCTGAAGCAAGAAGGAAAAACAAGAGGAAGAGGTACATATGGCTTTGGCACTTTGAAGGAAGAATTCCCTAATGGGAGTAGGAATGTGGGGTAGAAGACCCTTCCAGGATAAGAGATCCACAGGAGAGATTCAATCTTCCAAGAGTGAGATTTCTGGGATGAAAGTGGAGAAAGTCTGGAAAGGTAGTAACAGAGCCAAGAGGAATGAGAATGGTTGGCTTAGACATTTCCTGGAATGGAGGTTCTAGAGAAGAACTTCAATTGGAAGAGGAAACATAAACATCTTCCAAAATGAGAAGGCTTGTTGAGATAGAGGTATTAAAGTTCAGAGAAATCAGGACTAAAGCTTTAATTTGTTTAGACTTTTCTTAATCTTGTATTTTCTTCCTAAATCTTAAAGCCTTAGAATCAGTGACTGAAACAAATGAATATGGAAAATACAATCTTAGATTTAGAGCTAGAAAGGATTTTTGAATCCATTTTGTTTAATCCCATCATTTTACAGATGGAGAAACCCATAAAATTTAAAGTACCTTGCCTAGGGTGATAATCAGTTAATATCTGAGACAAGTGGGATCTAGTACTTTCTGGGTTAAGGACCGCAATATCTCCATGGTACCACCCACCAACCACTAAATCACCAATTCATTTCAAAAATAATGCTTCCCTAGCCTCACTTTCCAATAAAGTTATTCTGCGCAAAGTTCTGTCCTGTAAGATAGAAATGAGATAACATATACAAAGTTTTGTAAAACTTAATACACTGAATAAATATCAGCTATTATTATTGTTGTTTGTTTTCCATGGGACAGCAAGGTAATACAGTCAACAGGGCACCAGACCTGGAATTAGGAAGACTCCTTTTCCTGAATTCAAATAAGGCCTCAGACACTAGTTGGATGACCCTAGTCAAATCACTTATCCCCATTTGTCTCAGTTTCCTCAACTGTGAAATGACCTGGAGGAGAAGGAAATGGCAAGCAATTTTATATCATTGCCAAAAAAACCCAAATGGTATCACAAAGAACTGGAAACAACTAAGCACACATCTTTTCCACATTCTTGCTGCCAATACTTTGGTGGGTAAAAGAAAAAAAGATTTATGAAGGAAAAATTAGTTCATTGCAGAGATTTTTTTTGACTCCTTCTGGCATATATGCTGACTGTGCCAATGAGCAATGACCCAGAACAAGTAAGAAAAGATTAGAATTCATCCCTCTTCTTTCCACCCCATGAAGTCTATTTCTCTACAAAACTTTGGATAATTCAGATGGTTATATATTGATGTCTAGCTGTTCTACTTAAAGATTATGCAATCCAGATGGTAACTAGGCAGTGAAATTATTTTTCCCTTGGGAGTGGAGCAGATTTTGCTATCTGCTTCTATGTTCTGTGTTATCTGTTCAAAAACACTCTCTCTCTCTCTCTCTCTCTCTCTCTCTCTCTCTCTCTCTCTCTCTCTCTCTCTCTCTCTCTCTCTCTCCTCTCTCTCTCTGTCTTTTGGAGAATGTGTTTTCTGAAAGGGGAAGGAGACAGTTCAGAAGTCAGTTCAATTATTGCTTCAAGGATTTCAAGGGTATTTTCAAGACAAGATGAATTAACAATGAAACCTTAATGTCTATGAAGATTAGAGAAAGTTTTTACTAGAAATAAATAAAAATATTTTCTCTTTGATTATATAACTTTGTATACAGAATACCAAAGTAAATGGACATTTACTAATTAGCCACTAAACTTAGCCAACATAAGAAAAGATCCGGCCTGGGATTTACACCTTTATTTTAATCAATGGGTAATGGTTCTTGGATTTGAACTTAGTAGGTAGAATTGAAAGCATGTTCATTATGATACTCAAGATAAAAGCTATCATATACTGGTTGTAAATTGAATTGAATCCATTTTATGTGCATTATCTCTTGAACTTCTCTTTTCTGGACTAATTTGGAGGTTTTATTGGCCAGTTATTCAACTCCAGAAAGGATAGAAAAGGGAGAAATAAATTAAATTGTTCTTCTTCAATCTCCAGCCTTCTAGAAAAAAAAAGGATTTAAAATGATTAAAATGTGTAACAACATAAGAAAGGAGAAACTTCTTTGCTGCTTAAGCAGTAGAAGATATGAATAATATTACATTTATTGCTATGGAGGCCCTGGAGAAATACAATGACTTGGTATTTATGAAGATCACTCAAAGGGTAACAGAAAGGAATGTAGATGATCTGAAAAAGCTGCAATATAATCCAAATTAGGAGTTTTGAGTGATTTAAAAGACAACAAAAAACAAAAAATGGAAAATAGAAAAATATGAGTTGGCCACGTATGTTTCATTCTTATCCCTGGAATGGAGAAGCATTGGAGAAAGGTCCCAGTACATAAGGAGAATAGCCTGTGTTAAATTTGTGGGAGAACAACAGTCATTGGCAGGGTAGTCAGAGATGATTGTTAGGGAAATCACAAATGTATTTGATTATTTGCATATCCGATTTGAGCTTATTATGATATAAGGTATGTTACCCAGAATCCAACTTAACTTGTCTACCTGAATTGCCATACTTTTCAGAAAGTCTGGACCCATAATATATAGGTTACTTTTATCATTGCCTTGTTCTTGCCCTTTGAAAGGGGTTCTGTTCTTTTTCTGCTTTAACTTCATTCTCCACACATACACACACACCTTGTCATGCTATGCCCTTTTATGAGATTTCTGGTACACTCACTTCCTTTGTCCTACTGTCATAAATATGTAAACTCTTATATTATTTTACAGCTTTATCATTATTTTTTGTCAAATAAGTTCTTTTCTCAAAAGCTGGAGTCATTGGCTTTATCAAACAGTAGATTGGTAAAGTCATTGATTATTGTTAAATGTATATCTAACCTATTCCACTGATTCACTGCTCTATTTCTTAGTCAGTACCAGATGGTTCTAATGACTACTGTTTACAATAGAGTTTTAGGTCTAGTACTAATGGCCACTATCATTAGCCTTTTTTTCTCCATTAATTTCCTTGATATTCTTCACCTTTTTTTCCCCAGATGAATTGTGTTATTATTTTCTCTAGCACTATACAATAATTTTGGCAATGTGATTAGTAGACTAATTTAGGTAGAATTGCCATTTTTATTATATTCACTGGACCTACACATGAGCAATTAATATTTTCCCAAGTGTTTAGATTTGACTTGATTTATGTGATAAGTGTTTTATAACTGTGTTCATATAGTTCCTGGGTTTGTCTTGGAAGGTAGTCAACCAAATATTTTATTTTTTCTATACCTATTTTAACTAGGATTTCTCTATTTCTTGCTGCTGGGTTTTTGTTAGTTAACATATAGAAATGATCATTTTTATGAGTTTTTTTTTATATCTTGCAACTTTGGTAAAGCTGTTAATTGTTTCAAGTAGTTTTTTTGGGTTTTTTTTTGGTTGATTATCTAGGATTCTCTAAATATACCATTATATCATATGCAAAGAGTGATAGTTTTCTCTTTTCATTGCAGACTCTGAATTTTTTTTTCTTTTCTTACTGTTAGAGCTACAATTTCTAATACAATATTGAATTTTAGAGGTGATAATCGGCATGCTTGTTTCACTATGATCTTATAGCTAACTTATTTATCTTCACCTCAATACAAATAATAATTACTGATGATTTTAGATAGCTTTGCTTATCATTTTAAGGAAAACCATATTTATAGATCTAATTTCAAGTTTTAATAGGAATGGATGCTGTATTTTATAAAGTATTTTTTCTGCATCTTGTCATAAAAGTTTTATTAATTTTGTTATTGATATGGATGGTTATGGTATTAAATTTCCTAATATTGGACTACTCATGCATTCCTGGAATAAATCTTACTTGTTCATAATATGTAATTCTGCTAATAAATTGTTGTAATATCTTTGCTAATATTTTATTTTAAATTTTTTTCATCCATATTCATTATAGAAATTGATTTAAGGGCAGCTAGGTGGTGCAGTGGATAGAGCACCAGCCTTGAATTCAGGAGGGACCTGAGTTCAAATCTGGTCTCAGACACTTAAACACTTCCTAGCTATGTGACCCTGGGCAAGTCACTTAACCCCAGCCTCAAAATAAAAAAAAAAAAAAAAAAAAAAAAAAAAAAAAACCTAAAAAAAAATTGATTTATAATTTTTATTCTCTGTTTTGTATCTTCTTGGTTTTAGTATCAACACCATATTTGTGTCATAGACAAAATTTGGTAGTATGCCTTTGCCTATTTTTCAAATAATTTATATAGTATTGGAAGTAATTGTTCTTCAAATACTTGGTAAAAGTCACTTATAAATACATCTGGCTCTGGAGATTTTTTTTCCTTAGGGAGTTCAGTGATGTCTTGTTCAATCTTTCTAAATCAATTTTTCTAAAATGAAACTATTTCAATTATTTATTTACTCTTCTTTTAATCTGGGCAATTTATATTTTTGTAAATATTCATCATTTCAATTAGATTGATTGTATGATTTATTGGCATACAATTGGGCAAAATAATTCCTAATTATTGCTTTAATTTCTTCTTCATTAGTGCTAAATTTATCCTTTTCATTTTTGATGCTAGTAATTTGGATTTTTTCTTTCCTTTTTCTAATCAATTTAATAAAAGATTTATCTATTTTTTTTTTTCATAATACCAACTCTTAGATAGTTTCCTTACTTTCAGTTATATAACTCCCCTCTGATTTTCAGAATTTCTAATTTGGTATTTAATTGGAGATTTTTAATTTGTTGTTTTTCTAGCTTTTTGAGTTGAATGCTCAATTCACTGATCTTCTTTTTCTCTAGTCTCTTTATGTAAGCACCTACAGATATAAAATTTCCCTGAAGAACCACTTTGGCTATATCCCATAAGTTTTTAAATGTTGTCCCATTACTGTCATTCTCCTTGATAGAATTATTGATTATTTATGTGATTTGATGAATTTTCTTAGAATTAGATTATTTAATTCCAACAGAGTTTTGTCCATTCTTCCTAGCCTTTTGTTGAATATAATTATTATTGTATCATGATCTGAAAGGAATGCATTTATTATTTCTGCCTTTCTTCATTTGATTGTATGGATTTTATGACCTAATGCATGGTAAAATTTTGTGTAGGTGTCAAGAACTTCTGAGAAAAAAATATTCCTTTCTATCCCTGTTTAGTTTTCTCCAGAGGTCTATAATTTCCAAATTTTATAAGAGTCTATTAATCTCCCTAATTTCTTTCTTATTTATTTCATGGTTAGATTTATCTAACTCTGAGAGAGGGAGGTTGAGATGCCCATTAGTACAGTTTTGTTGTTGTTGTTGTTTTTCTTCCTATAACTGGCTTAACATCTCTAAGAACCACCTTGATTCATATATGTTTAAAATTGATAGCCTGACTTCTGGCAAAGATGACAGCATGGAGGCAGACAGCTGCTTGAGCTCCACTTGTTTTCTCTCAGGATTTACTTCATGACAATCCTCGAGTTAATGCTTGACCAAAAAAAAAAAAATCCACAAATAATCACCAACAGAAAACATCCTTGAAATTCGCCAGAGAAAGTCTGTGTTTGCTCGGGGGAGGGGACCAACAGACTAGGCACAGACTGAGGGCAGGCAGCTAGAGCAAGGCAGGCAGCTCACACAACTCAGACAGGAGGGGGAGAGGTGTGATCTCTTCCATTGTTGCAAAAAGACTTTAACCCAGTGTGGATGTTCTGTCTTGGCAGCAAGCAGGAAAGGAGAAAAGCATAAGCAGGGGTTAACAGGATGGCAAGCAATATAGAATTAGTCATTCTAACCATAAATGTGAATGGGGTAAACTCCCTCATAAAGAGGAAGCAGTTAGCAGATTGGATTAAAAGCCAGAATCCTACTATATGTTGTTTACAGGAAACAAACCTGAAACAGGGTGAGACATTCAAAATAAAAGTAAAAGGGTAGAGCAGAATCTACTATGCTTCAGGTGAAGCCAAAAAAGCAGGGGTAGCCATCCTCACCTCAGATCAAGCAAAAACAAAAATTGATCTAATTAAAAGAGATAAAAAAGGGCATTATATCCTGCTAAATGGTAGCATAGATAATGTAATAGTATCAATATTAAACATATACACACCAAGTGGTGCAGACTCTAAATTCTTAAAAAAGAAATTGAGAGCTGCAAAAAGAAATAGAAAGCAAAACTATAATAGTGGGAGATCTCAACCTTGGACTCTCAGAATTAGATAAATCAAACCACACAATAAATCAGAAAGAAGTCAAAGAGGTAAATAGAATCCTAGAAAAGTTTGATATGACAGATCTTTGGCGAAAGCTAAATGGAGATAGAAAGGAGTATACTTTCTTCTCAGCGGTTCATGGATCCTATACAAAAATTGATCATATACTAGGACATAAAAACCTCAAAATCAAATGCAGTAAGGCAGAAATAGTAAATGCATCCTTTTCAGACCACATTGCAATGAAAAGTACATTCAACAAAAAGCCAGGAGAAAATAGACCAAAACATAATTGGAAACTAAATAATCTTATACTAAAGAATGATAGGGTAAAACAGCAAATCATAGACATAATTAATAACTTCACCCAAGAAAATGACAATAATGAGATATCATACCACAATGTGTGGGATACAGCCAAAGCAGTAATAAGGGGAAGTTTTATATTTCTAGAGGCCTACTAGCATAAAATAGAGAAAGAGAGGGTCAATGAATTGGGCTTACAACTATAAATGCTAGAAAAGGAACAAATTAAAAACCCCCAGACAAAGACGAAAGTTGAAATTCTAAAAATAAAAGATGAGATTAACAAAATTGAAAGTAAAAAACCTATTGAATTAATTAATAAAACTAAGAGTTGGTTCTATGAAAAAATCAACAAAATAGACAAACCCTTAGTAAATCTGATTAAAAAAAGGAAAGAGGAAAAGCAAATTGTTAGTGTTAAAAATGAAAAGGGAGAACTCACCACTAATGAAGAGGAAATTAGAACAATAGCTAGGAGCTACTTTGCTCAACTTTATGCCAATAAATTCGATAACTTAAATGAAATGGAAGAATACCTTCAAAAATATAGCTTGCCCAAATTAACAGAGGAAGAAGTAAATAGTCTAAATAGTCCCATTTCAGAAAAAGAAATAGAACAAGCTAGTAACTAATTCCCTAAGAAAAAATTCCCATGTCCAGATAGATTTATATGTGAATTCTATCAAACATTTAAAGAAAAATTAACTCCAATGCTATATAAACTATTTGAAAAAATAGGAATTGAAGGAATCCTTCCAAATTCCTTTTATGACACAGACATAGTACTGATACCTAAACCAGGAAGGCTGAAAACAGAGAAAGAAAATTATAGACCAATCTCCCTAATGAATATTGATGCTAAAATTTTAAATAAAATATTAGCAAAAAGACTACAGAAAATCATCCCCAGGATAATACAGTATGACCAAGTGGGATTTATACCAGGAATATGGGGCTGGTTCAATATTAGGAAAACTATTAGCATAATCAACTATATCAATGACCAAATTAACAAAAACCATATGATCATCTCAATAGATGCAGAAAAAGGATTTGATACAATCCAACATCCATTCCTGCTAAAAACACTTGAGAGTATAGGAATAAATGGACTATTCCTTAAAATAATCAGGAGCATATATTTAAAACCATCAGTAAACATCATATGTAATGGCGATAAACTGGAACCTCTCCCAGTAAGGTCAGGAGTGAAACAAGGTTGCCCACTATCACCATTACTATTCAATATTGTACTAGAAACACTAGCCTCAGCAATAAGAGCCGAGAAAGAGATTCAAGGAATTAGAGTAGGTAATGAGGAAATTAAACTATCACTCTTTGCAGATGGCATGATTGTATATTTAAAGAACCCTAAAGACTCTGGTAAAAAGATATTAGGAATAATTCAGAACTTTAGCAAAGTTGCAGGATACAAAATAAATCCACATAAATCCTCAGCATTTTTATACATTACCAACACAATCCAACAGCAAGAGGTACAAAGAGAAATTCCATTCAAAATAATTGTCGATAGTGTAAAATATTTGGGAATATATCTACCAAAGGAAAGTCAGGAATTATATGAGCAAAATTACAAAACACTTGACAAAAAAAATAGTCATATTTAAATAATTGGAAAGACATTATGTGCTCTTGGATAGGCAGAGTGAATATAATCAAATGACAATACTCCCTAAACTAATCTATTTATTTAGTGCTATACCAATCAGACTCCCAAGAAACTATTTTAATGACCTAGAAAAAATAACAACAAAATTCATATGGAAGAACAAAAGGTTGAGAATTTCAAGGGAAGTAATGAAAAAAAAAATCAAATGAAGGTGGCCTAGCTGTACTTGATATAGAACTATATTATAAAGCAGCAGTCACCAAAACCATTTGGTATTGGCTAAGAAATAGACTAGTTGATCAGTGGAATAGATGAACAGGTCAAGATAGTGAATAAAAATAGCAATCTAGTGTTTGACAAACCCAAAGATCCCAACTTTTGGGATAAGAATTCATTATTTGACAAAAACTGATAGGAAAACCGAAAATTAGTATGGCAGAAACTAGACATGGACCCACATTTAGCACCACATACTAAGATAAGATTAAAATGGGTCCATGATTTAGGCACAAAGAACAAGATCATAAATAAATTAGAGGAACATAGGATAGTTTACCTCTCAGACTTGTGGAGGAAGAAGGAATTTGTAACCAAAGGAGAACTAGAGATCATTATTGATCACAAAATAGAAAATTTTGATTACATCAAATTAAGAAGCTTTTGTACAAACAAAACTAATGCAAACAAGATTAGAAGGGAAGTAACAAATTGGGAGAACATTTTTACAGTTAAAGGTTCTGAGAAAGGCCTCATCTCCAAAATATAAAAAGAATTGACTCTAACTTATAAGAAATCAAGCCATTCTCCAATTGATAAATGGTCAAAGGATATGAACAGACAATTTTCAGATGATGAAATGGAAACTATTTCCACTCATATGAAAGAGTGTTCCAAATCACTATTGATCAGAGAAATGAAAATGAAGACAACTCTGAGATACCACTACACACCTATCAGATGGGCTAAGATGACAGGAACAAATAATGATGAATTTTGGAGGGGATGGGGGAAAACTGGGACACTGATGCATTGTTGGTGGAGTTGTGAAAGAATCCAACCATTCTGGAGAGCAATCTGGAATTATGCCCAAAAAGTTATCAAACTGTGCATATCCTTTGATCCAGCAGTGCTAGTACTGGCCTTCTATCCCAAGGAAATACTAAAGAAGGGAAAGGGACCTATATGTGCCAAAATGTTTGTGGCAGCCCTTTTTGTAGTGGCTAGAAACTGGAAAATGAACAGATGCCCATCAATTGGAGAATGGTTGGGTAAATTATGGTATATGAATGTTATGGAATATTATTGTTCTGTAAGAAATGACCAACAGGATGAATACAGAGAGGCTTGGAGAGACTTGCATCAACTGATTCTGAGTGAAATGAGCAGAACTAGGAGATCATTATACACTTCAACAATGATAGTGTATGAGGATATATTCTGATGGAAGTGGATATCTTCAACATAGAGAAGAGCTAATCCAATTCCAATTGATCAATGATGGACAGAATCAGCTACATCCAGAAAAAGAACACTGGGAAATGAGTGTAAACTGTTAGCATTTTTTGTTTTTCTCCCCAGATTATTTTTACCTTCCAAATCCAATTCTTCCTTTGCAACAACAACAAAATTCGGTTCCGCACATATATATTGTACCTAGGATATACTATAAGATATTTAATATGTATGGGAATGCCTGCCATCTAGAGGAGGGGGTGGAGGGAAGGAGGGGAAAAATTGGGAACAAAAGGGAGTACAAGGGATAATGTTGTAAATAATTACCTATGCATATTTACTGTCAAAAAATGTTATAATTATAAAATTAATTTTAAAAATTGATAGCCCTTCATTTTCTATAGTACTCTTTTTAAAAATGTTATTTCCTTTTTTGTCTTTTAATTAAATCTATTTTTGCTTTGCTTTGTCTAAGATCAAAATTGTTACTCCTGCTATTTTTTGCTTCAGCTGAAGCATAATAAATTTTGCTCCTCCCTTTTACCCTTAGTCTGAATGTATCTCTGTGTTTCAAATATGTTTCATGTAAACAACATATTGTAGGATTCTGGTTTGTAATCCATTCTGCTATCTACCTCTATTTTATAGAAGAGTTTATCTTATTCACATTCACAGTTATGATTACCAACTGTGTATTTTTTCATACTATTTTCTCCCCTGCATATATATTTTATCTCTCTCTCAACCCTATCCCTGTTTAGGAGTGTTTTGCCTTTGAACAACCCCTCTCTCAATCTGCTCTCCATTCTATCACTTCTCCTTTTTGCTCTTACTACTTGTTCCTTGTGTTTCTGCCCTCCCTTCTATCCAACCCTTCCCTTTTCTTTCCCCTTTATCCTTTTACTTCTTTATAGGGTAAGATAAATTTCTATACTCAACTGAGTGAATATGCTATTCCCACTTTAAGCCAAGATTAAGCTTCATCATCTCATCCACTCCCCCTTCTTTCCTTCTACTGTAATAGTTTTTTTTTTGTGCATCTGTATGTGATATAATTTATCCTATTTTCCTCTCCTCCAAGTAAATCCTTTTTCCACACCTTACTTTCTTTTAATATCATCACATCAGAGTCAATTTATACCCACATTTTCTATGTGTACCCTCTCCAATGGCCCTAATAAAAGAGAGAGTTTTCAAGAGTTACAAGTATCATATTTCCATGTACGAATGTGAACAATTTAAATTTAAATTATATGTTGTTTTTTCTTTCCTGTTTACCTTTCCATGCTTATTGTGAGTCCTGTGTTTACTTCTGGTCTTTTCAATAGAAAAGATTGAAAGTCCTCTACTTCACTGAAGATCCATTCCCTCCCTTGAAAGATGATGCTCAGTCTTGCTAGGAAATTGATTTTTGGTTGTAATTATAGCTCTTTTGTCTTCAGGAATATGGCCCTTCAAATCATTATTGTATGGGTTGCTATATATGCTGGGTAATCCTGACTCTGGTTTCTTAATACTTGAATTGGTTTTTTTCTGTCAACTTGTAGTATTTTTTATTGATATTATAGTTCCAGAGTTTTGTAGCAATGTTTCTTTAGATTTTCCTTGTGGGATCTCTTTCCAGAAGTGATCAATGTATTCTTTTAATGACTATTTTGCCCTCTGTCTCTAGTATATCAGGGAAGATTTCCTTGATCATCTCTTAAAGCATATCTGGGTGTTTTTTTTTCTTTCTTTCTTTTTGTTTCTGTTTTTGTTGAGGTGTTATGACCTTCAAGTAGACCAACAATTTAAAATTTTTCTCTTCTGAATCTATTTTCCACTCAGCTTTTTTTCCAATGAAGTATCCATTTTTTCTATTCTGTTTAGTTTGTTTGATTCTTCATGTCTCATCAAGGCATTAGTTTCCATTTTACCTGTTGTAGTTTTTAATATATGATTTTCTTCAATTAGCTTTTCTATCCCCTTTTCCATTTGATTAATTCTACATTTCAAGGTGTTGTTTTCTTCAGTCAATTGTTACCCTTCCTTTTCCAAACTGTTGACTCTCTTTTCCATACCTCACATTTTTTTTCCCAACATTTCTTCTACCTCTCTTATGCGCCTTTTAAAGTCTTCCACAAGTGCTTCCAAGAAGGCTCTTTGGGCTTGAGACCAATTCACATCTCCCTTCAAGGTTTCACATTTGGTTATTTTATTCTCTTCTGAGTTGTTTTCATTCCCACATCTTGGTTCCACCTTTGGAAGTCAATATGTAAACTTCTGAATGGATTTTAAATTCTTTGCTCTGACTTTGAATTACATATACATATTCATTCCTCTTGTAATAAACCTAGTTTTATGTAATTTTCATGAAGTTGTGATTGTATGTTGATAGGGATGAAATGCCTTTTCTTTTTCCAAAATCTTTTGGTTTCATTTTCCATACAAATATTTAATTTTTTAATAAAAGTTATTTATACCTCTTATTTCTAGGTTTTTGTTCATTTTTAAATGTATGAGAAAAGTCAAGGGAGATGTTAATATCTATGTGCATGAATAAAGTTTGATTAATGTAGGAGACATAGCATGGTGTACTGCATTTGTTGATATAGCATTAAATTTGAAATCAGGATAACTAGTTGTCAGTCATCAATCTGGCATCCCTTTGCTATGTGACCAAGTTCTATTTACTTTTAATCTTCTTGATGAGCCTCAGTTTCCTTCATTATACCTAGTTTATGTCAGATCATCTTGACTCTGAGGCCTATCCTCTATTCATTATATCAGGCTAACTCTCTAAGATATTATTAGTCAAAACAGCTGATTTTTATAATTGAGTAAAAACTGGATTTTCCAGTGGTGAGAGTTGCTATAGCAATATTAATAAATCAGACAAAGAATAATAAAGGCCTTCATAATGATAGTTTTATGTCACAAAAGCAAGTTTGGGAAACCCCACAATAAAAATCTTCATGGCATCCAATGAGGATCTAATGAGGAGAGGGAGGAAAGAAAGAAAGAAAGAAAGAAAGAAAGAAAGAAAGAAAGAAAGAAAGAAAGAAAGAAAGAAAGAAAGAAAGAAAGAAGAAGAAAGAAAGAAAGAAAGAAAGAAAGAAAGAAAGAAAGAAAGAAAGAAAGAAAGAAAGAAAGAAAGAAAGAAAGAAGGAAGGAAGGAAGGAAGGAAGGAAGGAAGGAAGGAAGGAAGGAAGGAAGGAAGGAAGGAAGGAAGGAAGGAAGGAAGGAAGGAAGGAAGGAAGGAAGGAAGAAAGAAAGAAAGAAAGAAAGAAAGAAAGAAAGAAAGAAAGAAAGAAAGAAAGAAAGAAAGAAAGAAAGAAAGAAAGAAAGAAAGATGGAGGAAGGGAGGGAGGAAGGAAAAAGGAAAGAAAGAAGAAAGGAAGGGATAGAGAAAGAAAGGAAGGGATGGAGGAAGAAAGGAAGGGATGGAGGGAGAGAGAGGAGAAAAAAGGAAGAAAATGGGAAGGAAGAAAGACACAAGGGAAGGAAGGAAGGAATAAAAGAAGGATGGAAAAAAGAAAAGAACATTTGACGTCATATAAAATATGAATAATCTGTGATTATTGCTAATTAGGGACTTGGAAAAATCATTATTAAATTAAAAATAAATAAATAAAATTATTGCAAAACTTCAACATTAGAAGGAACCTAATAGATCATATCATCTAACACAGATTTCTAAATATTCTTTGCTAGTAATCATTCAACTTTTTTTGAAGCCCTTGAAAAAGAAAGGATCCATTTACCACTGAAGTTGTATGTATATAATCTCACATTTAAACTGGTTGTTTTGCAATTTCCACCCTTTGTTTATATTTCACTCATTATTCCTCAGAATTGTTTTTTCACATGACAATTCTTCAGATAGTTAAAGACAGAGCTATCATGCTCTTCCTCAGTCTTCTTTTCCCCAGTCTTAACATGCTTAATACCTTCAACTAATTAGTAAGTATACTTTCTAAAGTGTGGACATATGATCTCCATACTTAAACTGAAACAGAACAAGAACTTGCTAAGGAAATGCATACTAAAAGTGACACAATCTTGAAAGAAATGAGGAATTGTTTTCCAAACTATCTTAGAGAGAAAAAGTTGTCAGAAGAATAGCAGGTGGAAGAGAAGATAGAATTGTCTTAGAGGCATTAAAGGAGCATAAAGGCAGTTCCAATAGACTTGTGATGAAAAGAACATCCAGAGAGAGGACTATAGAGAAATGTAGATCACAGCATACTATTTTCACCTTTGTTGCTATTGTTGTTTGCTTACTTGCTTTTTTTTTTCTTTCTCATTTTTCCAATTTTATCTGATTGTTCTTGTGCAGCATGATAAATGTAAAAATATCTATGTGTATAAGAATTGTATATGTTTAACCTGTATTGGATTATTTGTTGTTTAGGGAAAGTGGGAAAGCATAGGGAGGGAGAAAAATTTGGAACACAAGATTTTGCAAGATAATTGTTGAAAACTATCTTTGCATGTATTTTGAATAAAAAGCTATTACTATAAAAAAGAACATCAAGAACTGCTGAACAAGTTCTACTTTTTTATCTTTATATAATTTAAAAGAATGATTTCTTGTGTATGTATACTTACATAGGTAAGGAATTTCAGTTAGATTTTGTACTTTCTTTTCCATTTAGTCAATTTTACTTTTAAAGGACTTATTTTCTTTATGGGATTTTTTTCATTTGGTCAATTCTATTTTATAAGGAACTATTTTCCTCAGTCATTTTTTGTGATTCTTTTTTCAAGCTGTTGACTGTTTTTTCATAATTCTCCTATTTCTTTTCCCAACTTTTCTTCTAACTATCTCAATTTTTAAAATCATTTTTCAGTTCCTCTAAGGAGCCTTTTCTGGCTTGAGATCAATTCATATTGCCTTATAAAGTTTCATATGTTGGCATTTTGATAGTATTTTCCCCTTCTGAATTTTTGTTTGTATTTCCCTTTTCTCTGCATAGTAACATTCTATGGTCAGCACTCGTTTGTGTTTCATCTTCATTCTTTAACCCATTTCAAACCTTTTAAAATTCATCTTTGCTTCTGGGACACAGGGGGCATTGTCCTAAATTTCTTATGCTTGAGACTAAGGGCCTGGTCACTGGTTTTATATGCCAAAGTTTCGAGGGCTTGTGTCTTGCATTGAAATGGCCAGAACTAATTGTTGTTGTTGTGCCAGGATTCTATCAATTTTCTTTACTGGAGTAAAAAAATACTGGAGCAGTATTAATAGCTTATTTAATAGCTCATATTTTGTGCCACTGTCCCATGGAGCTAGTGTAGAGGGGTTTCAATTGCTGATCTATGCTCTGGCTAAGAGCCTCCTGCTGGCTTGTCTGAAACACCTTCTGATAGAATCCTCTTAAAACTATTAGAATAAAAATACATCACATTTCTCTTGACTTCTTCCATTTGGATCCTCTTCTATGATAATGGTGAATAATTTTGAAGAAAGAATTTTGATATGATTGAAACATATTTAATTTTAAATATTTTCTTAATGTGAATAATGCAATGATTGTTGAAAAAAGTTATTTCTTAAATTTGGACAGTGCTCCCCTATTACCCAAATGAGATAGACCTTTCTTGAGATCCTTCTAATTGATCTTAAAACTGGAAAAATCTTTCACTCCATCTTTTTTGTGGATTCTGTTGCTTCAGATTCATTTTATAGTGTTGATTTAACATTGTTTTTGAGGGAAACTAGGAACAGCTCAAGTTTTGCTTCACCACCTTGGTTATAGCCTTCCTATTATCTTTTAAGGATCACAGATAAATCACAGAGATAACTTTTTTCGACAAGAAAAAATTTAAAATCAAATATTTTTCAATAAAAGCAAAATATTTTCCTCAAAATTATTTACTATTGTCATAGAAATGGATCCAAATGGAAAAAATCGGGAAAAAGGAGATTATTTTAATTGTCATAGTTTTAAGATAGTCCCATAAACATATTTAAAATATTATCAAAGCAGTTATTTGGAGAAGGGAGCTAGACTCTGAGAACCTTGAGAGCATGTGACATATTGTATATTGGTTTGTAATGTTCATACATTTTTTAAGTCTCAATAGGGTAGTAGATAGTACTCAATGACTATTTTGGGGATAGTATTTTAGATTCTAATCTTAGAACTGGAAATGTCTATGGAGGCAAATCACTATGGTTTTCTCATTTGAATGAGAATTGATTTCCCCAAGACCAAAATACTAGTAAGTAAAAGAAGTGGGATTTGATGTCTAAAATGAAGAGCTTACCATTTTTCCTTTATATCATGTAGTATCATGTATACCATCTACTAGGTATAACCTGTATGGTAAACTTTGAGATAAAATTTGATATATTCAGGCTGTACCCCAGGAAGTTATACTTTACCATTTTGATGAAAAAAGGGTCTTATTTTGAAATATATCTGATCTATTTAAGAATATAGACCTTATCCAGAAACCCTATTCTCTAACCAATTGTCCCACAATATGAATGATTATCATCGAGATATACTTTGACTTTTCAAAATCCTTTATACAGATAACTTCCTTTGAACCTTGTAAAAATCTTGTGATTCATATTATGTAGTTATTATTAATATTCCCATTTTGCACATAAGGAAATTGAGAATGAGAAAAGAGTTACTCGTTGTCAAAGAAGTAATACATTTCAGAGGTGAGATTTGGACACAGATCTTCCTGACACTAAGAGTAGTCTTCTATCCAATATACAATGCAAATGATGATTTAATTTTGCATTTTTCCATTCCAATTTATTCCATATGTTCATCAGGATAGTAAAGAAATGGAATCAAAAAGATTGTTAGAGATGGTCTATTTTCTGTGTGGAGAAAATCATCCTCTAGGACAATTACATTGGGATTTTCTATTTTTTTTTTTTTGCTTCTCAGCATTCTGTACCTCATGATTCTAAGGTGTAACATTCTTATTATTCATAATATCATAAATTTAGAGTTGGATAGAACTTTTGAGGCAGCTTTTGTTCAATTCCTTGATTATTTGTATGAGAATGAAGCCCAAAGAGACAATATCACATATTTGCTCAAGTGTCCCATCCTTTCTAAGTGTCAAAACTAGTATTTGAACCTAGATCATCTGAATGATAATTCCCTATATACTAATGTCAATATTCCCAAAGCATTTTTGCATGCATCATCACTGTCCCAAGGCAAAAGAAGGTAAGCTAATCCCTACTATAGGCATATTCATTTCTCTGATGGGAGGCAGAAAGATAAGACTATATGGGCTTTAACTGACAGATAATAAACCATAAATCTGTTGCCTTTGGTGGTTTTCCATTGGCTGAGAATAGATGGTAGCTAAATCTGGTTCCCAATTTTTTTAACCTTTTAAAGTCTAATCTCCTACCCCAAGAAGAAATGTATTTCAAAACAAGAATTCTTTTTAAAAAGGCAAGCCCCATGTCCTATGTGGCAGCTTTTCCTAAATAGTGCATTTCAGACCTAGGATTTCATTCATAAGGGAACACATGCAGATTGTGGCTTCTCAATGAGAATATATGAAGCACCTAATATGTATCAGGAGGGCAACAGCTAGATTACATAATGGATAGAACACAAGGCTAAGAGTCAGGAAGATTTCAGTTCAAATTTGTCCTCAGACACTTGATATCTTTGTTACCTTAGACAAGTCACTCAATCCTGTTTATTTTAATTTGCTTATATATAAAAGGAGAGAAAGAAATGGCAAACCACTCTAATATCTTTGCTAAGAAATCCCAAAATAGGATAATGAAGAGGCAAACATGACTGAAAGGAATGAACAACAACAATGTGTTAAATACCAGGAACAGGAAAACAAATGTGAAATAGTCACTGCCCTCACGAGGTCATATTCTAATGAAAAAGACAAGATATATATATATATATATATATATATATATATATATATATATATATATATATATATATATATATATGTAAACATATAGAGAAAAATACAACCTGAATAGATGTTTTGGAGAAGGAGAGCACCAGCTACTGGAGGAAAGATGAGATCAGGAAAAGTATCATATGAAATGCAATATCAAGTCTTGAATAATCAAGTCTTGAAGAAAAAGAAGAAACTTCAAGGAGAAGAAATGATGAAGAAAGGAATTCCAGGCATGGGAGATAATCAATGCAAAGTCATAAAGGAAGGAAATGGAGTGACAAACAGCATAAGAGCCAGAATCATGCATGGTAGAATATGCAAACAGGAGTAATATGTAAAGAAAATAGAAAAGTTGTAGGGGAGCAGTTTGTAGATAGTCTTAAAAAATGAAGCAGAAGAGTTTGGATTTGAGACTAGAAATAACTTGGAGCCAATGAAATTCATTGAAGTAGGGATTTTTTTTTCAGGAGGTCAAAGTGGTGTAATAAGTGCAGACCAAAGTTTCAGGATAATCACTTTGGTAATTGATAAGAAGATGGATTGAAGTGGGAAGAGACTTGAATCATGGAGACCAAAAAGTGACTGCAAAAATTTTAGGTATGAAGTGATTAAGGTCTGAGCCTGAGTGACAGATATGTGAATGGAGGAAAGAGGAGGTATCCCAAAGATATTGTTATAGAGATAGAAATAAGAAAATTTGGAAACTGATTATTGTTTGGTCAAAGAAAATTTATTGAGACTCAACATAGCTTAGGAGATAAAGTGGTAGGTCAGAAAGACCTACCACTGTCATTATTAAAATTCCATCTTAGTAATTATTAGCTTTGTGACTTTGCCAAGTCATTTAGCCAGTCAGTCAATAAACATTTATTAAGCATCTAATGTGTGTGAGACTGTGCTAACTTTAGGAATTACAAATAAGAAAAAAAAATGTTCCCTGCCTTCAAGGAGCTTACAAAGGAATAACGATAAGGAGAGATGAAAGGTGAAGAGAACAGCATGATGGAGTTGAAAGACATGTGGCAGGTGGGAATTGAAAAGATAGCTATCTTGGGATGTCTTCTTAAAGCAGAGCATTCTATTCTACCATCAGAAGGTCTTAGATTACTGAGGTCACTGATAACTTTAAGCACCAGTGCTAATATGAAAAAATGAAGTTCCTGGATGAATGATGAAGAAACCCAAAGGACTGCAAACCAAAGGAAAATGAAGTCAAATGATGCAACCCAAAGAAACACTTGATCTACAATAAACAATTATAAGCATTCCCTATTACAAAAAACTGAAGTTAATTTCAGAAAGATGTATATTAAATAAAACAAAACCCTGCCTTGTGAAGCTTACAATCTAGTTGCAACTATGCTATAGCTAATTCAAAGTAAATGAATGTTCTTGTGAAATTTTTACTTTGTCTTTGATCGATTTTTATAAGAATTTTATTAATGTATATCTATTCATATGTGTGTTTATATCTGTGTTGGGGCTGGGAAAAAGGGTTCAGTATATTCTTTTTAATCCCAAGTGAAGTGTGAGAAATTTATAAATGCTTCAAAGATGATACAATCCTGAAAGTTTCTTTGTAGCTATGAATTTCATTCTTGACATTTGTCTCCCATTTATCCATCTCAGAAATGGATTTCCTTGTAGGTATTCCTCTGGAATAAATATATTCTAAGTACTTTAGTACTTTTGATTTTAGTAAGACATCTTCAGTTTAAATATATTAATGATCATTATTATGACCAATAATTATACAGATGCAAATATGAATACAGATGAAACCTATATCAGTTAGAACTGAGCATTATGGCTAATAGAAAGTGCATCATCTAAAATAAAATACATCTGCTGCCTTCATTTATAGTTGAATATTTAAGGTAAAGCAAATATAATGACAAGTTCATCTTCTAACAGCCTCAATGAATTTACCACCAGTGGAAATAGTTTCATTGCTAAAGGGTTACATAGTGTGTAATTTTTACTGTTACAGACAATTCATTGTCCCTTATGTTTAATTTTTCACATTTTACAGAGCTCTTAAGTGGTCTATCTGTCATATCTTCAACAGAGCTAAACCTTATGTCTTTTTGAGCTTGGAGAGGAAGAGTTACACATAAAATGTGCTTGCCCTTAGGGGCATATGAACTTCTAATCCTAGTAAAATGTCTTCCTTTAAAGATAACCCACAGAAGTAACTGAATAGTCATAAATTGAGAACAGGCGGGCTCATTCTTATTCATTCTCTTCTCAGTCCTAATACATCTTCCATCTATAATGAAGAAAGCTGAGCACTATATGCAGAAAAAAAATAAAGATACTTCTCATATTTTTTCAACAAATTTAAATTTTAAAAATTATTTAATAATACTTGTAAGTATTATGTAGTAAAATGATGAATTTCTGCATCTCATTTTTTACAGTCTACTAGGCTTAGTAATTATAATAGGTAAAATATAGGTAGCACTTTACAAAATTATTTTTGATAACTGCTACAAATTTGTGAAATAGAAACTATAAACATTGTTTTCCTCATTTTATAGAAAAGGAAACAAAGACTCAGAGATTTGTTCATGATTTTATAATTAATTGCAAAAAGATTAGAACTGTGATTGGCACATAATAGTTATACAAATGACACCTAGAAGGAGGAAGTGAGGAAAAGATGCTAGTGATGAAAGAGGAGGAAAAAATAAGTTTCAGAGGAAGGATTCTCTTCTTGCTCCCAAGTGTACCAATTTTATCACTATGCCTGTCACTGAAATTATAAGGAGTTACGAAACAAACATATGAATACCAATATTATACATTTTTGACAGTATATATGCATGAGTAATTTTTTATAACATTGTCCCTTGTATTCATTTTTCCAGATTTTCCCCTCCCTCCCTCTACTCCCTCCCCTAGATGACAGGCAATCTCATACATTTTACATGTGTTACAGTATAACCTAGATATAATATATGTGTGTCAATACAATTTTCTTGTTGCATGTTAAGTATTGGATTCCAAAGGTATAAGTAACCTGGGTAGATAGACAGTAGTGTTAATATTTTACATTCAATTCCCAGTGTTCCTTCTCTGGATATAGTTGTTTCTGTCCATCATTGATTAGCTGGAAGTGAGTTGGATCTTCTTTATGTTGAAGATATCCACTTCCATCAGAATACATCTTCATATAGTATTGTTGCTGAAGTGTATAGCAATCTTCTGGTTCTGCTCATTTCACTCAGCATCAGTTCATGCAAGTCTCTCCAAGCCTTTCTGAATTCATCCTGCTGGTCATTTCTTACAAAGCAATAATATTCCATAGCCTTCATATACCATAATTTACCCAACTATTCTCCAATTGATGGACATCCATTCATCTTCCACTTTCTAGCCACTACGAAAGAGCTGCCACAAACATTTTGGCACACACAGGTCCCTTTCCCCTCTTTAGTATGTCTTTGGGATATAAGCCCAGTAGTAGCACTGCTGGATCAAAAGGTATGCACAGTTTGATAACTTTTTGGGCATAGTTCCAGATTGCTCTCCAAAATAGCCAGATTCTTTCACAACTCCACCAACAATGTATTAGTGTCCCAGTTTTCCCACAGCCCCTCCAACATTCATTTGTTCCTGTCATCTTAGCCAATCTGACAGGTGTGTAGTGATATCTCAGAGTTGTCTTAATTTGCATTTCTCTGATCAGTAGTGATTTGGAACACTGTTAATGACTAGTATTCTCAAAAATTTAACTCAGATCTCTATTTTAGAAATATGTCCTTTATCAGAAACAGTACCTGTAAGATTTTTTTCTCAGCTTTCTGCTTCCTTTAATCTTAGATGTATTGGTTTTGATTAAATATATACGAAATTATCAATTTTGCATTTCATAATATTCTCTAGTTCTTCTTTGGCCATAAGTTCCTCTCTTCTCCAAAGATCTGCCAGATAGACTTTGTTTTGCTTTTCTAATTTGCTTATAGTATCATGAATCCATTTTGACCTTGTCTTGGTGAAGCATGTTAGATATTGGTCAATGCCTACTTCCTACCATACTATTTTCCAATTTCCCAGTAATTTTTGTTAAATAGTGAATTTTTATCCAAGAAGTGGATATCTTTGGCTTTGCCAAAAGCTAAATTACTTTAGTTATTTACTGTTTTGTTTTGTCTACATAACCTAATCCACTGATCTCCCACTCTTTTCTTAGCCAATACCAGATAGTTTTGATGACTGTTACTTTATAATAGAGTTTGAAGCCACTTTCCTTTGCATTTTTTTCATTGATTCCTGTCAAGGGATGAAACTTAGATGCACTTGAATTGCCAAGCACTTGAGGCTAATCACCAATTGGACAATACTCTATTAACATATGCTTGGAGAATGACCTGGCCCACAATACTGTGCTGGCTTGATCTGTGGGTGTATACAGTGAATGAAAAGAGGCATCAGAGGGTGCAGTAGGACAAGTGGGAATCACTCTTTGGTGGTGGAGAGAAAGAAAGAAGGTGTGGAGATTCCTATATCTATTGCCCTGACTGCAACCCCAAAACATGAAGAATAAAGACTTTAGCTTATCCTGACTCTGGCTAATTCTAAGGTATACAGGGTGCTAACTCTGTTTTCACAGATTCCCTTGATATTGTTTACCTTTTCTTCTTCCAGATGAATTTGGTTATTATTTTTCCAGTTCTATAAAGTAATTTTTGACAGTTTGTTTGGGACAGCACTGAATAAGTAAATTAATTAAGGTGGAATTGCTGTTTTTTATTATATTAACTCAGCCTATCCATAAGAAGTTGATATTTTTCTAATTGTTTAGATCTGATTTTATTTATGTAAAAAGTGGTTTATATTTGTGTTTTATTTTATTTTGTCTACATTTATTTAATGTTTTATCGATTTTTCATTTTTAATGATCATAAATAAGTGATCATTGATAACAGTTTTGAAGTTCTTCAGACTTCTACAAAGAATTCATCAATTATATTGTATCATATAACTCTGAAATTAGCAGACAAGTTATTCAGATAAAAAAAAAAAAAAGATGTATGGTGTTATTCACTCCAGTGATTTCCACTCATTTGTGTTATCTCACTATTATTCATAGCCAAAGGATCTTGATTACAGAAGCAGATAAATAATTGCTCGTAATTATTAGCAGTGAGGGAGGCCTGATTGTGGGCTTTGATATTACATGCTATAACCTGATTTCATTATTTTCCCAGTTAACATTCATTTTCTTCTTGTTGTTTATACTTCACTTTATAAAATTAATTTATTTATTTTTTTTTTATTTTTCTCCAGATACATTTAAGGCAATTATTGTTTTACATTTATTTTTAAAACTGAGTTCTAGATTCTCTCACTTATCATCATTCCCAGCTCTTATAAAGAAAGCATATGTAAAGTTCTGCATTGCAATAAACATTGCAATAAAAGTCACGTTGTGAAAAAAATTTATAGATCTGCCCCCTCCAAAAAGAAAGTCCTCAAAAAAAAAAAATAAGAGAGAAACAGAAAGAATGCTTTAATCAGTATTCAGACACAGTAAGTTCTTTTTTCTGGGAAAAGACGGCATTTTTTTCATTATAAGTTTATCCTATACATTACATTGCAATTACTTTGTACACAGAATATTACATTTTGCTTCAATTCATCAAGGACTTTCCAAGTTTTTCTGATAATTTCTTGCTTACCATTCATTTCCCATAGAACAATAATATTCCATCATAATTACATGTGACAATTTATTCAACCATTTCCCAATTGATGGGCATCCTCTCAGTTTCCAATTTTTTTTTTTACCCTGAGAAGAGAGCTGCTATAAATATTTTTGTACTATAGGTCCGCTTCTTCTTTTTCATAAATCTCTTTTGGGATTTATGCCTAGTAGTGGTGTTGTTAGATTGAAGAATATGCATGATTTTAAAGTCCTTTGGGCATAGGTCATACCTTTTGATAATTTATCAATTGGGACATTGTTCTTATTTGTTATAAATCTGACTCAGTTATTTTTATGTTCAAAAAATGAAGCTTTCATCAGAAACTTGTTTCAAAATTATTTTTGCAATTACTATTGTTGATTGAAGTCACCTAATTTATTCTGTTCTCTCTCTCACCCTCTCCTTCCTCAAAAGTGTTTTACTACTGATTATCACTCACCCAATATGCCTTCTCCCCTTCCCATATCACATTCTCCTCCTACTTTCTTGAAGAGTAAGACAAATTTCCATACCATATTGTTATGTTATTTTTTTTATTGTGACTTTCAAGTAGACTAATAATTTTAAAATTATGTCTTCTGGATCTATTTTTCCTGAGGAAAGAATGCAATCAGGTTATGACATGTAATTAAGCACATGATCAGTCCTCCATCACTATTAATAATTACTAGTTGTACTCCCTTAGTTGTTTTTCCAAAGAGATGTTTGATTTTTTTCTTTTTTGGTTTTTCTTTATTGTACTTTAATTTTTCATAAAGTCATTAGCTTTCACTTACTCAGTTCTAATTTTTAAGGAATTATTTTCCTCATTGAGCTTTTGTACTGCTTTTCCCAATTGACCAATTTTGCTTTTTAAGACATTATTCTCATTAGCTTTTTGTTTTTCCTTTTGTACCACTTTCAATTCTTTTCCTAATTTGTCCTCTATCTGGCTTTAAGATTTTAAAAATCCCTTTTGCACTCTTGCATAGCCTGAGACGAATTCTCATTTTTCTTAGAGGCTTTGGAGGTAGGAGCTTTGACTTTGTTATCTTCTTCTGAGTGATTGTTTTGATCTTCCTTGTCACCATAGTAACTTTTCTGTTGTGTGCTCACTTTCTTTGTCTGTTATTCAACTTTTAACTCTTTGTTAAATAGAGCCCTGTTTCCAGAGTAGAGTGTGCACTGTTCTAAACTTCAGGGGTTTTGTGCAAATGTTTTCATAGATTCTTCTAGGATCTTGATCACAACTCTTTTCTGTCCTGCAACTATTAAGAGTATCCCCATCTCACTGTAGCTGTAACATCTAGTTGCTAAGTGTAAGCTGATGGCTCTCTAAGATGCTACTGCTAACACTGCTCATGCCCACTTTTGGTTTGATGATTTTTCAAGGTCCTCTCACTCTACTGACAAACCTTTCTTACCAACCTTCCAAGTTGTCTTGGATGTCTTTGGGCAGGGAGGTTTAGGAACCACCAGTGCTGCTGCTGATTCAGAAGTCTGTATGTTCATTCCTGCTTTGGTGGTATTGGTGTCAGGGTGGAACCCAGGTTGTGCTGGCACTGCTGCACTAGGACTGTAAACTGTACTCCACTCTGCTTCCACAAAATTTTTCTGTTGACTTTGTTAAGACATCTTGGGTTCCTCTGGGCTGAGAGTTCTGAAAAAAATCAGCATAGCTGCTGATTCAGAGGTTTCTAGGCCAGTTTCTGTTTTGGCACTGCTACTGAAGCTGGACTGAAGTTGAGGCTGAAACCAGGCTCTACTTGTGCAGTATGCACTGGGACTGCAAGCTGAAATCCTACCCTGGTGCCACAGCATTTCCTGCTGACTTCTTGGATGGCATTGGCTGGAAAATGTTCTACTGCATCTTTTTGCCCATTCTGAAACTCTCAAAAATTTTTACAATCCATATTTCAATGAATTTGGAGGACATTAGGGATGAAGTCGGCAAGTCCTTGTCTTTACTCCATCTTAGTTCCTCTACAGTTATTTTAAATTATTTTTTAGTAATCATGATCTTAGACAAAGTAAAAATAAACTTAATTAAAAGAAATAGGTGGAAAAACTGCACATTGCTAAAAAGATAGCAGAGACACTGAAGTAATATCAATACTAAACATAAATGTATCAAATGGCATAGCATCCATATTCTTAAAGGAAAATGTAAAACTATGCCAGTGGAAGACTCCAAATATTTAAAGAAGTCTAACAGTAAAATAAATTTAAAAGTAAAGAAAACTGTACAGAATCTTAGAAAAGTTAGATGATAGATCTCTAAGGAAAAACTGAGTAAGAGAAAGAATAGTATTTTTTGTCAGCTCTATGTTATCTTCATAAAAATTGATGATGTATTGGTCATAAAAATCTCACAAATAAATGTGGAAAAGCAGAATTATTAGAACATGGGAATTGGTTACTAAACAATATGATACCAAAAAAATAAGTAGGATTTAGAACAAACCGTGAAAACAATAAATAATATCCTTAAAGAGGGGGTGGAGCCAAGTTGGAGGAGAAGATACACGCGAATTTGTAAGCTCCTTTCTTCCCTCATTACCAATTAGTTAAATCAGCCTCAAAAATAACGTTGGATGGATAGAAACCACAAGGATTAGAAGCACAACATACCAGAGAGAATATGGAGTTTCAACCAAAAAGGTCAGTTCTGATGGGAGGAATTAAAAAGGCCAGCACAGATGGTTAGGTGCTAGCACACTGTGCCGATCGGGCTATGGAGAACTCTGGGATCAGAGAAGCCACTGAGATAGAGGAATCTGACACAGGCTGTTAGCTCTTCTCTGCTTATAAAACAACAGTTCAGAAGAGAAATCAAGCCACTTTAAAATATAAAGCCAGATCCTAGAACCACCCCAATTTGGAAGTGACCTAACAGATCTCAGCACGGCTGTGAAGCTGCCTTCTGCTGTCCGGGGATTCACCTCGGGGTAGTTAAGAGCCTGAACAATGGGGACACAGCCTGAGGCAACATCTAATCCATTTAGGGCCAGGCTTAGCCTGAGGCTTAGCAGCTGCAGAATTCCCAGAAAAGCAGAGCCTTTGAAATATGGACTGTGATTTCCAGGCAGAAACTTCCAGTTTGAGCTCAGAAGCTTTTCATGTCAGCTGCTGATATCCATGCCCCACAGAATGCATTGTTGCTTTGTGTCACTTTTACTATTCAGTCTTAAACCTCAGGGCAGTCACTAGGACACCTAGCAGGGTCCTTCACTGGGCAACCTTCACAGCACAGCCGTACTTATCACCTCTGAGGCACTTCTAGGGAGGGGGAGGGAAACTCTCTCCCAGAGCTCTCTTAGCTCAGGCACAGGAGCCACTGCATCCATCTGGTCTGGGAGGAAGCTGGTAAAGAAATAAATAAATAAACTTCTTACCCCAAGGACAGACCCCAATAGATTTTTAACAATGAGTAAAAAGCTGAAGAGAACTATTTATTCCTTCTAACAGAGAAAGAGTGGGTATCCAATTCCGAGGAAGTTAACAGCAGAGAGTCAGCAGATAACAGCCTAAAGGGGAAACGATACCTGCCTGCCATCACATAACTCTCTCCTAGAAGAGACTATTAAAAAGTTAAGAGAGTTTGAAGAAAAATGGGGAAAGGAAAGAGAAGCTTTGATAGAGAGTAACAATGTTCTGAAATTTGAGTTGGAAGAAATAAAGAATTCACAGGAGATTCAGGGAAAAAAATTTGTGAATTAGAAAAGGTTAAAAAATCACAGGAAAGTAGGATTTCTGAATTGGAAAAGATAAAAAAGTCTCAAGAAAGTAGGATTTCTGAATTGGAAAAAGAAAATAACTCTAAAAAAATTAGGGAAATGGAAAAAAATTCAATAGAGCAAAATAATTCATTTAAAAACTCAATTGGGCATATACAAAAGGAACTTAAAAATGTGAAAGAAGAAAATAACTCATTAAAAATCAGGCTGGAACAAATAGAAATGAATGATTCATTGAGAACCCAAGAATCAAACAAAACAAAACAAAAAAAAAAAAAAAAAAATGAAAAGTTGGAGAATAACATCAAATACTTACTGGGAAAATCTATAGACCTGGAAAATAGATCTAGGAGAGATATTCTGAGGATCATTGGACTTAACAAAAACTATGATCAGAAAAAGAACCTAGATTCTATTTTACAGAAAATCATCAAAGAGAACTGTCCAGAGATAATAAAAACAGAAGGGAAAATAGGCGTTGAAAGAATTCATCGAACACCTTCTGAAAAAGACCCTTAAAAAAAGCCATGGAACATTGTGGCTAAGCTGCAGAACTACCAAACAAAGGAAAAAATATTGCAAGCAGCTAGAAAAAAACAATTCAAATATTAAGGTTCCACAACAAGGGTCACTCAAGATCTGGCTGCCTCCACATTAAAAGATCGAAGGGCCTGGAACCTGATATTCCGAAAGGCAAAAGATAAAGGATTGCAACCAAAAATAAACTACCCAGCTAAGTTTAGCATTTTCTTCCATGGAAGAATATTGTCATTTAATGAAACAGAGGAATTCCATTTGTTTCTAAGAAAAAAAACCAGACTTAAACAAAAAATTTGATCTACATCCACAAGACTGAAGAGAAACAGAAAAAGGTAAAAAGAACTCTTGAGAACTGTATCTCTGTTGTGGATATATAGAAAGTGCGCATGGATAATTTGATTTTACTGATATAAAAAGGGGGAGTAGTAAATGGAAGGGGGTAGTATCAGAAAAAGAAGAAGGGGTGATAAAAAGTGGGAAACTACATCCCAGGAAGAGGCATATAAAATATACCACACCTGAGGGAATTTAGAGATGGGGAGAAACATTGTGTGAATCTTACTCTCATCAGAGTAGGCTCAAAGAGTAAATAATTGACATATTTGTTTTTCAAAAAAATCTCTCTCACCTCATTAAAAGGGGGGAGAGGAAAAGGGAAAAGGAAAAGGAGAATAAGGGAAGGGTACAATAAAAGGGAAGGGATTTGGAAGGAGGGAAGAGGGATACTAAAAAGAGAGGGTGGCTCATCACAAGTGGGGTCTATAAATTAAATACTGGGGAAGGGATTCAGGGGGAGACAAGGGAAAAAAGCATAATCTGGGGATAATATGATGGCAGGAACTACAGAATTAGTCATTTTAACTATAAATGTCAATGGGATGAACTCTCCCATCAAACGGAAATGGATAGCAGACTGGGTCAAAAGTCAGAACCCTACAATATGTTGTTTACAAGAAACACACTTAAAGCAGGGAGATACATATAGAGTACAGGTAAAAGGTTGGAGCAGAATCTATTATGCTTCAGGTAAAGCCAAAAAATCAGGGGTAGCCATCCTTATCTTAGATCAAGCAAAAGCAGAAATTGATCTAATTAAAAGAGATAAGGAAGGAAACTATATCCTGCTAAAAGGTACCATAAACAATGAAGCCATATCAATACTAAACATATATGCACCAAGTGGTAAAGGAAAAGTTAAGAGAGTTGCAAGAAGAAATAGCCAGTAAAACTATAATAGTGGGAGATCTCAACCTTAGACTCACAAATTTAGACAAATCAAACAACAAAACAAATAAGAAAGAAATTTAAAAAGTAAATAAATCATTAGAAAAACTAGGTATAATAGACATTTGGAGAAAACTGAATGGCGATAGAAAGGAATATACTTTCTTCTCAGCAGTTCATGGATCCTATACAAAAATTGACTATATATTAGGACATAAAGATCTCAAAATTAAATGAAGGAAGGCAGAAATAATAAATGCCTTCTTCTCAGACCACAATGCAATAAAAGCTATATTCAGTAAGAAGTTAGGGATAAATAGACCAAAAAGTTACTGGAAAATGAATAATCTCATCTTAAAGAATGACTGGGTGAAACAGCAAATTAAAGAAACAATTAATAATTTCACCCAAGATAATGACAATGATGAGACATCATACCAAAATTTGTGGGATGCAGCTAAAGCGGTAATAAAGGGCAATTTTATATCTTTAGAGCCTTATTTGAACAAAATAGAGAAAGAGAAGATTAATAAATTGGGCCTGCAACTTAAAAAGCTAGAAAAAGACCAAATTAAAAACCCCCAACCAAAAGTCAAACTTGAAATACAAAAATTAAAAGGAGAAATCAATAATATTGAAAATAAAAAAAAACTATTGAATTAATAAATAAAACTAAGAGTTGGTTTTGTGAAAAAGCCAATAAAATAGATAAACCTTTGGTAAATCTGATCAGAAAAAGGGAAGAGGAAAATCAAATTGTCTTACAAATGAAAAGGGGGATCTTTCCACCAATGAAGAGGAAATTAGAGAAATAATAAGGAGTTACTTTGCCCAACTTTATGCCAATAAATTTGATAACTTAAGTGAAATGGATGACTTCCTCCAAAAATATAGGCTCCCTAGATTAACAGAGGAAGAGATAAATTGCTTAAATAGTCCCATTTCAGAAAAAGAAATAGAACAAGCTATTAATCAACTCCCCAGGAAAAAAATCCCCAGATGGATTTACAGGTGAATTCTACCAAACATTTAAAGAACAATTAGTCCCATGTTATATAAACTATTTGAAAAAATAGGGGATGAAGGAGTCCTACCAAACACCTTTTATGACACAGACATGGTACTGATACCTAAACCAGGTAGATCGAAAACAGAGAAAGAAAATTATAGACCAATTTCCTTAATGAATATTGATATCTTAAATAAGATATTAGCAAAAAGACTTCAGAAAATCATCCCCAGGATAATACACTATGACCAAGTGGGATTTATACTAGGAATGCAGGCCTGGTTTAATATTAGGAAAACTATTAGTATAATTGACCATATTAATAATCAAATTAATAAAAGCCATATGATCATCTCAATAGATGCAGAAAAAGCATTTGATAAAATCCAACATCCATTCCTACTAAAAACGCTTGAGAGTATAGGAATAAATGGACTATTCCTCAGAATAATCAGGAGCATATATTTAAGACCATCAGTAAGCATAATATGTAATGGAGATAAACTGGAACCTTTCCCAGTAAGATCAGGAGTGAAACAAGGTTGCCCACTATCACCATTACTTTTCAATATAGTATTAGAAACACTAGCCTCAGCAATAAGAGCCGAGAAAGAGATTCAAGGAATTAGAGTAGGAAATGAGGAAATCAAACTATCACTCTTTGCAGATGACATGATGGTATACTTAGAGAACCCCAAAGACTCTGCTAAAAAGCTATCAGAAATAATTCAGAATTTTAGCAGAAGTTGCAGGATACAAAATAAATCCTCGTAAATCCTCAGCATTTTTATATTCCACCAACAAAATGCAACAGCCAGCGATACAAAGAGAAATTCCATTCCAAACAAATGTTGAGAGTATAAAATATTTGGGAATCCATCTACCAAAGAATAGTCAGGAATTATATGAACAAAATTACAAAACATTTGCCACAAAAATAAAGTTCGATTTAAATAATTGGAAAGACATTCAGTGCTCTTGGATAGGCCAAGCAAATATAATAAAGATGACAATACTCCCCAAACTAATCTATTTGTTTAGTGCTATACCAAGCAGACTCCCAATAAACTATTTTAATGACCTAGAAAAAATAACAACAAAATTCATATGGAAGAATAAAAGGTCCAGAATTTCAAGGGAACTAATGAAAAAAAGTCAGATGGAGATGGTATAGGTGTACCTGATCTAAAGCTATATTGTATAGCAGCAGTCACCAAAACCATTTGGTACTGGCTAAGAAATAGAACGGTAGATCAGTGGAACAGATTAGATACAAAGGACAAAAAAGGGTACATCTATAGCAATCTAATCTTTGACAAACCCAAAGATACCAACATTTAGGATAAAAATTCATTATTTGAAAAAAACTGTTGGGAAAACTGGAAATTAGTATGGCAGAAATTAGATATGGATCCACACTGAACACCATATACCAAGATAAGATCAAAATGGGTCCATGATTTAGGCATAAAGAATGAGATCATAAATAGATTAGAAGAACAGAGAATAGTCTACCTTTCAGAACTGTGGAGGAGGAAGGAATTTATGACCAGAGGAGAACTAGAGATCATTACTGATCACAAAATAGAAGATTTTGATTACATCAAACTAAAAAGTTTCTGTACAAACAATACTAATACAAATAAGATTAGAAGGGAAGTAACAATTTGGGAAAATATTTTTACAGTTAAAGGTTCTGATAAAGGTCTCATTTCCAAAATATATAGAGAACTGACCCTAATTTACAAGAAATCAAACCATTCTCCAATTGATAAATGGTCAAAGGATATGAACAGACAATTCTCAGATGATGAAATTGAAATTATATCAACTCATATGAAAGTGTTCCAAATCACTATGATCAGAGAAATGTAAATTAAGACAACTCTGAGATATCACTACACGCCTGTCAGATTGGCTAAGATGACAGGAATAAATAATGATGAATGTTGGAGGGGATGTGGGAAAACTCAGACACTAATGCATTGTTGGTGGAGCTGTGAAAGAATCCGACCATTCTGAAGAGCAATTTGGAACTATGCCCAAAATGTTATCAAACTGTGCATACCTTTTGATCCAGCATTGCTGCTATTGGACTTATATTCCAAAGAAATACTAAAGAGGGGAAAGGGACCTGTATGTGCCAAAATATTTGTGGCAGCTCTTTTCATAATGGCTAGAAACTGGAAGATGAATGGATGTCCATCAATTGGAGAATGGTTGGGTAAATTATGGTGTGTGAAGGCTATGGAATATTATTGCTCTGTAAGAAATGACCAGCAGGAGGAATACAGAGAGGTTTGGAGAGACTTACATGAACTGATGCTAAATGAAATGAACAGAAACAGAAGATCGCTGTACACTTCAACAACAATGGAGTATGAAGATGTATTCTGATGGAAGTGGATGTCTTCAACATAAAGAAGATCCAACTCACTTCCAGTTGATCAATGATGGACAGAAACAACTACACCCAGAGAAGGAACACTGGGAAGTGAGTGTAAATTGTTAGCACTACTGTCTATCTACCTAGGTTTCTTATACCTTCGGATTCTAATACTTAATGTGCAACAAGAAAATTGGATTTACACACATATATTGTATTTAGGTTATACTGTAACACATGTAAAATGTATGGGATTGCCTGTCATATAGGGGAGGGAGTAGAAGGGAGGGGAAAATTTGGAAAAATGAATACAAGGGATAATGTTATAAAAAAAATTACTCATGCATATATATTCTCAAAATTTTTATAATTATAAAATTTAAAAAAATAAAATAAAATGATAATAACATCCTTAATGAGAATGAAAGCAATGATATCATACCAAAATTTATGAGAAAGCATACCAAAGAAATACTTAGAGGAAAGCTTATATCTCCAAATGTCTACATGGTAAAAAAGAGAAAGAACAGATCAATGAATTGGGCATGCAACTAAAATAAAACTTGAAATAAAATAAATTAAGAACTCGAAATAAACATTAAAATTGAAATATTTAAAAAGAGATATAAATGAAAAATAAAAGTAAAAAAAAATTAATCTTAAAAACAAAACTAGAAGCTGATTTTATCGAGGAAAAACAATAAAAATAAGTTATTTGTTATTCTGTTTATGTAATTTGTGAGTTTATCTTGGCAAATAGATTTCCACATATTTTACATAGCCTACATGGAATTTCTCTTTCTTTCTCTTGCTGCTGGACTTTGTTAGCAATATATGGAAAGATCTTGGTTTATGTGAGCTTATTTTATATGTAGCTATTTTGCTAATTTCATTTTAAATGTAATTTTAGAAAGAAATAAAATATGAATTACTAGCATGAAAAATAAAATTGGTGGTCAAATGTACCACCAATAAATATCAAATTAATGAAATTACTAAAAGGCATTTTGCCCACTTATATGTCAGTAAAACTGACCGTCTCACTGAAACAGATAAGTATTTAAGAAAATTTATATTGCAGATTAGCAGAAAAGGAAATAACACACTACCTTGGAAAAATAAGTTGAACAATTTATCAATGAACTCCCTGAGGAAAAATAAATCCCTAGGATCACATGGGCTAAGGAATGATTCTACCAAACATTTACAAAACATTTAACATTTATTAAACAATTAATCCCAATGCAATATACTATTTCCCAATAATATAATATTTGAAAAAATAGGTAAAAAAACAGTACTACTAAATTATTTTCATGACATAAATATGGCTTTGATATGTAATTCACAGATAACAAAAATAGAAAAAATCTATTGATAAGTTTCTTTGATGAATGCAATTTTTCAAAATAAAATACTAGAAAAAATTTGGAATTTATGAAAAAGACCTTGTTCTGTGACAAGGTAAGATGTATAGCAAGAATGCAGAACTGGTTCAACATGTGAATTGACCATAATTGACCACATCAACAAAAAACAACAAAAATCTTATGATTCTATCAGTAGATGCAGAGAAAACTTTAACAAAATATAATAAACATTTCTATTAAAAGCACTAAAAAGCATAGCAACCCTAGGAGTCTTCCTTAAAATGTTAAATAGTGCCTACCTAAAATAAAGAGCAAGAAGTATCTGCAACAGGAAAAAAAATAAAGCCTTTCAAATAAGATTAGGAAGGATGAATAATTATCCACTATAATCAGTATTATTCAATACTATATTATAAATGCTAACCATAGCATAATATGACAAGAAAAAGAAATGGAAAGAATAAAATGAGGCAGTGAGAAAACAAAACTACTTTCTCTGAAGATGATTTGTTATACTTAGAGAATCCTAAAAAAATAACTTAAAACTGGTTGAAACAATTAACAACTTTAGCAAAGTAGCAGCATATAAAATATACCCACTATATTAATATTATGGAATATTCATATATTCCGTAAGAAATGACCATCATGATGTTTCAGAAAGTTCTGGAGAGACTTACATGAACTGATGCTGAGTGAAATGAGCAGGACCAAGAGATCATTATATACTTCAACAACAATATTATATGATGATCAATTCTGATGGACGAGATCCTCTCCAACAATGAGATGAATCAAATCGGTTCCAATAGAGCAGTAATGAACTGAACCAGCTATACACCCAGCGAAAGAACTCTGGGAGATGGATTATGAACCACTACATAGAATTCCTAATCCTTCTATTTTTGTCCACCTGCATTTTTGATTTCCTTCAAAGGCTAATTGTACACTATTTCAAAGTCTGATTCTTTTTGTACAGCAAAATAACTGCTTGGACATATATACATATAATATATTTAATTTATACTTTAATATATTTAACATTTTGGTCTACCTGTCATCTGGGGGAAGGAGGGGAAATTTTGGAACAAAAGGTTTTGCAATTGTCAATGCTGAAAAATTACCTATGCATATATCTTGTAAATATAAAGCTATATTTTAAAAAAGATAAAATATACCCACCACATAAAAATCATCTGCATTTCTAGATATTTCTAACAAAGTTCAACAGTGAGAAATAGAAAAAGAAATTCCACATAAAAGAAGTGCAGACTATATAAAATACTTGGGAGTCTTCATGCCAAGAAAAATTCACAGATTATACAAACATAATTACAAAACATTTTTCACACAAATAAATACAGATTACACAATTGGAGGAACATTAATTACTTACAGATGGTTTGAGCTGGTATAATAAAATGATAATTCTGCCTAAATTAATTTACTTATCCAGTAACATACTAAACAAATTATCAGAAGATTATTTTATAAAGCTAGAAAAAAATAATAAAACTCATAAAATAAAACAAATGTGAATAATATAAAAGAAATCAATGCAAATAAATAAATAAATAAATAAATAAATAAATAAATAAATAAATAAATAAATAAATAAATAAATGAATGAATAAATAAATAAATAAATAAATAAATAAAAAAGGAAGGGAAGCATACTAGCACTACCAGATTTCAAACTACATTGCAAAGTGGTGATAATCATGGGATGGGGGAGGGAATATCTAATACTGATTAAGAAATAAAGAGGTGAATCAATGAAATAGATTGGGTATACAATAGTAAATTAACGTAGTAATCCAGTATTTGATAAACTCAAAGATCCAAACTTTCAGAGTAAGAAATTGCTATAAAAACTAGAAAGCATTTGGCAGAAACTAGGCAGAAACTACCACCTCACACTGACCAAGATAAGGTTAAAATGGATAAATGATATAGACAAAATTATAACATCATAGGCAAATTGGGGGGAAATTCAAAATATACCTTTCAGAGCTATAATAAGGGAAAAGCATATGATCAAATAAGAAAATAAAAAGACCACAGGAAGAAAAATGGATAATTTTCATTATATATAATTAAAAAGTTTTTATATAAACAAAACTAATATAGCCAAAATTTGAAAGGAAATAGAAAATGTGGTGGGGTAGATTTTACTGCAAGTTTCTATCTCAAATATATGGAAAACTATGCTAAATTTATAAAAAAAAAAAAAGTTGGCATTTCCTAGTTGACAAATAGTCAAAGGATACAAACATGCAGTTTTAAAAGAAATCAAAGCTATTACTTACAGTGAAAGGGGAAAAAATGCTCTAAATCTCTATTGTTTAGAGAAAGCAAGTTAAAACAACGCTGAGATAACACTTAATATACCATTAATATTAAAGAAAAGGAAAATGACAAATGTTAAAATGGATGTGGAAAATTGGGATACTAATACACTGCTACTAGAGTTGTGAACTAATCCAATCATTATGGAGAACAATTTGGAATTGGACCCAAAGACTTACATAAGTGTGCATATCTTTTGTCCCAGAAATATTTCTACTATGTCTATAGGCATATCCCAAAGAGATCAAAGAAAGAGTGAAGAAGCCTTTTGTACTTTCTAAAGCTTTTTTTTTTTTTTTTGGTGACAATTATAAATTCAGAAAATGCCTACCAACTGGGGAATGGCTGAATATGTTGTAATAAATGATTGTGACAGAATACCACTATGTAATAAGAAATGATGGAGGCAAGTAAATGGCATAGTTGGGGAGCTAGATGGCATAGTGGATAGAACATAAGCCCCAAAGTTTAAGAGGACTTGAGTTCAAATACAACCTCAAACATTTAGCACTTCCTAGCAGTGTGACCTAAGTAAGTTATTAAATCCAATTGCCTCAGAAGAAAAAGGGGAAAAAAGAAAAAGAAAATAATTTTGTGAAGTGATGAAGAAGTTAAGTGATTAGGACTAAAAGGTCATTGTACATAGTAACAGAAATATCATAATGATGATCAACTGTGAAAGACTTACCTATTCTGATCAAGAAAATGGTACAAGATGATTCTATGGAACCCATGATGAAAAATGATATCCAACTCCAGGGAGGGAACTGATAATCTTTTAGTGAAGATTGAAACATTTATATTAATTTATTCATTTTTTAAGTTTTATGTTGTTTTTATAATAGGTAATATGGAAATGTTTTTCATGACGTCACATGTATAATCATTATCATATTGATTATCAAGAGGGAATGGAGGGGTGGGAGGAAGAGATAGAACTTGGAACTCAATTTTTTCAAAAATGAACAATAATAAAATTTACATGTAATTTGGAAATATTTATGAAATAAAATATAGTAAAGTTTAAAATATGGGAAATAATTACAAGCTTCATTTTGAAAGTGATATTTGAGTTCAGTTTGAAAAGATAAACTGAATAAGACTTGCACAATCTATCCAGTAGTAGAAGGACCTTTCAAGCTGAGAATAGTCTGAGGAATAGAACAGAGGTAGGCAAATACAAAATGTGAAAAGAATAGAAATAGTGAGTCCAAAGCAAATAAAAATATCAATACTAAGATCATCAGAGCTTAATACTTAGAGAACATCCTTAATGGGCAATTAAGTCCCATACTCTCATTTTGTACAGTAAATGTACAAAACTGAGCTCCAGAGAATAAATAATTTATCCAGCATCATGGAGCTAACTCCAAGGCCAATTCTCTCCTCACTAAGCTATCTAAAATGGACAACAAATTGTTGAAAGTGAGAAGATGCAGAGATGAGATCAAGTCTTGCTATTTTTGGAAACCAGGCTTTAGGGGCAGCTATATAGCACAGTGAATAGAGATCTAGTCCTGAAGTCAGGAGGACCTGAGTTCAAATCTGAATTCAAACACTTAATACTTCCTAGATTAATAATTCTGGGCTATTCACTTAACCACAACTGACTTAGCAAAAAAATTTGAACTTTATTTTTTCTTTTTTGAGCCAATCAGGGTAAAGTGACTTGCTCATGCTCATACTCCACTGTTTTTCAAAGCGGTAAAGTAACTAGAGACTAAATTGTCAATATTCCTTGGATTGTGGAAAAAGCAAAGGAATTCCAGGGGAAAAGTTACTAAAGTCTTTAACTATGTGAGTCATAATAAAATGTATCAAGTTCTCAAAAAGATGGGGGTTCAAGATCATTGTACTTGTGTCCTGTATGTAAACCCTGTATTCAGGATAAGAAATAACAGTCAAAAGTGAGTATGAAACAACTGATTGGTTTAAGTGTGGGAAAGAAGTATAAGGCTGTATATTGTCATGTTATTTACTTAACACAGAGAATATATCATGTGAAATGCAAGGATGGTTAATTCAAAGCTAGAATTAAAGTTGCCAGGAGAAATAGCTATAATCTCCGATATACAGATGATAATATGCTAATAGTAGAAAGCAAAAAAGAATTAAGAAGACTCATGATGAGGGTGAAAGATGAGAGTGTAAAAGCTGACTTGAAGCTTAACATCCAAAAAACCCAAAAAAAATTTGCAAGTGGTCCCATCACTTCCTGGCAAGAGAGAGAAGAAATGGAAGCAATGTCAAATTTTATAATCTTGGGTTCAAAGATCATTGCAGGTGGTAACAATAGCCATTAAATTAAAATATGCTTAAAAATAAATTAAAAGACATTTTCTTCTTTCAAAGGGGAACCTATGGCAAATCTGTACAGCATACTTTAGTATACATAATATTCTATGTAATACATATATATACTTACATGTGTATAAATATATGATATATGTGTATATGTAAATATTATATAAATATATAGATAGATCTATAACTATCTATACATATACAAATATATGTATAGATAAATATGTCTATATCTTTATATCTGCATCATAATATCAAGGTGAAGCCTGGATGCATGGTCCTATTTCTAATTTGTATTTCCATTTGACTAGATTCTTTGATTCTGTCCCCAGACTGCAGCTGCTTCAAACCTGGCATACTCTATGAGACATTCAAAGACATGTTTATTTTCGCTTTTGTATTTTATGGTTCTCTCTCTTATATTCTGCTATAGGCAATAGCATGAGGATAAATGCAGACCATGGAACCAAATACATTACCTTCCAAATAGACTATTTTCTTTGTAGTCTATTTAAATTACCCTCCCAAATGCATTAATTAAATATTTTTAGAATTAGAGAGTCCCAAATACATGCAATGGTCCTAGAGAAAATAAAGGGAGAAAATAAATGGTGCCTGAAAGAAGCAGCCATGTGGCATTCCCAGTTGTGTTTGGATATAATCATTAACTTTGCTTCACCAACATTTACTGGGAAAATGAGCTCCCATACAATTTTATTTTCTAACACTGTTCAGGTACCTTGCAAATTAAGTTCTTGTTAACTGAATTCAAGCTTTATACTTCAAGTGTGTGGGTGAGAAACATGGAAACTTGACAGAGTGGGAGGGAAGAAACATTAGGAATTTTTTTTTTTGCTACAAAATTTTTCCCATCATATTTCAAGAAAATTGTCTAATTTCAACTGTTTGAGGCATATGAAATTAATTTCAAACAAATATCTAAGCAAGAATACTCTGTTGCTTTATTTAAACATTTATTAAAATTATATTGTTTACAATAAAATTTGCTCTTCTAGGAAATCATCATTGTCTATTTTTTATAGATGATTTAAGTTGAATTATAAGAAAAACATTTCAAACAATAGATGTTTCGAATTGTATGTTCAAAGAGTCCTTTATGTTCTCTTCATAATTCAATGACTATTGTCAAATTTCCATTTTCACTAATATAACACCATCCCATTGCTTTTTAACAGACCTATTAAATTTCTTCTATTGGTAATATGTTGATTTAGTGATGTACCAAGAATAAAGATTATTTAACCCTTTATAATTTTTCCCCTCTGAGGCTGGGGCTAAGTGATTTACCCAGGGTCACACAGCTAGGAAGTGTTAAGTGTCTGAGACCAGATTTGAACTCGGATCCTCCTGAATTCAGGGCTAGTGCTCTATCCGCTGCACCACCTAGCTGCCCCATCCCTTTATAATTTTAAGAAAAGAAGTGTAAACTAGAGAAGGAAGCTTAAAACGTTAGCTTTCTTATATGCAATAAAAAAGTTCATGATAACCACTTAGAGAAAGCCTTTCTTGAAGCTCCAGATATTTGAGTGTCTGTGCTCCACAAATTACCTTGAATTTAGATTTACTTATCCATGTATCTACCCCTAGTTTACCTGCAGTAAGCATTATAAGGTTAGAGATCAGTTTTTGTCTGTTTCCCTGGGCTTTCACTATGCCTGGAACATAGAAACTATTTAATGACTGTTGTTTGAATTGAATCTTCAACAGTTGGTTCTGCTCTTCAAATGATCCTTTCATATCTTTAAACAGTTAACAGGATTAGAGATTTTGTATAAAGAAGTGCTTAAAGTGTTAGCTAGCCTATTAACTCTTTCATTTCATACATGAGGACATTGATGTCTAAAGAAGTAAATGAATTATCCCTGATGCCACACCAATGAAGAGAGCTTCAGAATCCTGGCCTCAACCATATTATAAAAGCAGAAAATATCAAACTTTCATCCTAAAATTTCCTAACATCCATTATAAAAGAGTTCCACTGTCACTTCCAACTTCCTCTTTGAAGTTGACGAATTATTTCCCAATTTTGCAATTCGTCTATACAGCAAAATCAAATCTCCAAGTTCTTTTGACTTCTTTTTAACTGTGGAAATTAATCATTTGAGGCTATATTTAAAGCATAGGCTTCTTGGGGAAAGCATAATAGCATAAGTGCATTGCTTTAGACATGTTAGATAACACTTAATAAAGCATTTTATATACTGCAAAGACTATAGTATGCAAAGTTTTTTTTTGACTTTAAAAGGCTCAAGATATGTGTGAAATGTTTATTTAAAGATAGATACTTTAAATGTAAAAATATTACATATAATTTTGCATCCAAGTACAGTAAAACATTTTTCAAATCTGATGTGTTGCTCAATTATTATATTTCCATTGCTCATTATATTAATATTTGTAATATCCATATCAAATTAAGTTATTAATTTTTATATGATTGAAATTATTTCAATAAATTTTGGTCCCCAAAATGCAAATGATGCTGTTTATTACTTAAGTAAAAATAAGACCAAAATTAAAGTCAAGAGAACTGACTTTAAATCTCTACTCTACCATTTACCTGTGGCACCTTAAGCCAGTAATTTCAACTCTCTGCTCTATTTCCTCAACTCCAAGAGGAGGGATCAAGACCAAAAAAACTACAAGGTTATAAAGTTGCTTCTAGCCCTGAATCTTATAAATATAATTTAAATACAAGTATTTTTATGTGTTTCAATTAAATCATATTTATCTTATGCAAGTTTTATCATTTGATTTTCTTTATTATAATCAAACCAGTTTCCCCCTTTACAAGAGATTCTAATAGCAACATATTTTCTTGGGAATAGGGAACATTCCTTATGCTCTTTTTGAATTTCTCTTTTTGAGAAAAATATAAGCCTAGCTTATAAAGAATGTCATTGAATTGAGATTATATAACCTCTTATTACAAGTAAAGTCATTTTTTAATGTCATTAAAATATAAATTCCCACAGGTAAAGAAATTAAGAGTAATAGGAATGAAGAAGGTGACTAACAAACCAGAAAACTTCAGTTGAATATGTTGAATATGAATAACCCACTTCCCTTTGCACATACAGACCCACACACAGACACACACATACTTGCAATAGTTCTCTCCATTATCATACATTGAAAAGTGCATTTAACTCAGAAGACAGTTTTGAATACTAGACTGGATACTTTTACCTTAGGCCTGTCAATAAAACCTCTATGTATTTCCTACCTCAGTGGGTTACTATGAAGTTCAAGTAAAATAAAGTAAATATAATACATAAATATAATAATATATAAATGAATGATTTCAAAATTTTAAATATATAAATATTTTAAATATATAAATAATATGTATATTTGTGTCATATATAAATTAATTAAATAAATGAAGATTTAATATATAAATATAAAGTAAAATAACTATGTAAAGCATTTTGTAGCCATAAAGTACTATGTAAATGTAAGCTATTATATGTTTGTGTGTGTATACATACATACACACACACACACACACACACACACACACACACACACACATATATATATCTTTGCTATAACCTTGTATGTTTACCATTAAAAGCAGGGAACAAGGCTTGGAGACCTCTGAGTTACTCATTTTAGAAATTGAGATCCAGAAAGACTAAGAGCAAGATGATAGATAGAAGTGTTTATTGGCATAACTAAGGTTGAAATCAAATTTTCTGACTCTCAAGACAGTACTTTCTTTGGTCATCATACCATAAAAAACAGTAATATACCCACCTTAGCTAAACAGCCAGTTGATAACAGCAGTCTTCAGGCATTAATATCAAAATGAAACCTAAAGTTTGACAAGGAAGAGCAGTTCTTTAAAATTACCTTTAAGAAGCTTTTGGGGCAGGGGGAAGAAATTTTTTAAAGCTTCAGAAATCAGTCTGAAAGAATTTCTAGTTAATCAAGATTGATAAAGTGGGCTGAGCAGAGATGGGATGAAAAATCTATTATTCTGTGTCCACAGAAAAGGCAGTAAGATTTTTCTTAGAAAGGTACAAAATAGGGAAGTTAAAAGCTTTATTTTATTCTACTTTCCTCTCATTTCCAAAAACCTTTGTAACTTGCTGCTAAAAAGAACAAAAAAGGGAGGGAAGGAAGGAAGGAAGGAAGGAAGGAAGGAAGGAAGGAAGGAAGGAAGGAAGGAAGGAAGGAAGGAAGGAAGGAAGGAAGGAAGGAAGGAAGGAAGGAAGGAAGGAAGGAAGGGAGAGAAGGAAGGAAGGAAAGAAGGGAGGGAGGGAGAGAGGGAGGGAGGGAGATAGGGAGGGAGGAACAGTGAGAGGCAGAGAGAGCATGATGGGAGACTCTCTAATGAGGTCCCAATACCAATACCACACAAGGATTCAACTTCCTTAGTGGGTTAGATAGTTCAGATGCAATATGCTCTGCTTTGCTTGACCTCAAAAGGTTCAGGGGTTTAGTAAGCCTTTTGTTAGTTGTCAGTGACTTAAGGTTTGGTACTGTGGTGACAGAGTTTCTAATCAGATGAGGAGGCAGAACTGTGTGTACAAACACAAGATAACAGGGAATGATCTCTTGCTCCCTTCCCTAGCTTCCTTTGACTGAGAAGAACTAAATTCTTTGAACTGCTTTGTGGGACAACCCTCCCTAACTTCACTATTACATGATGCTTAACACATGGTGTCTGCTTTTTTTGTCATTATTCTTTTATGATCTTAAATATAGGTATGTTTTTTATTTATCCTTTGTTCTTTAAGAGGACCATGACATCAGGGAGGTGATTCCATGACAAGTAACTGAATTGGATTTAAATAAGAGTGAGTATGCAAAGTCACCAGCCCAGCTTTCTCCTCCAGAGCTATCTGGATCCAATGGCATGCTATAGTAAATCAGGATGACTAGATTAGACATAATTCTTAGGTAAAGGGATAAGCAGAAATGGAAGAGACCACTTTACAACTTGTTTTGGCAAAAGGAAAGCCAGTTTACTTTTCTCCCTAGATCCATACTGCTTGCTTATGTTTCTCTTATTATTATTTTTATAACAGTATGATCTGTTAAGAAAGAAGGAAATAAGCGTTATGTGCCTTCTTTATGCCAAGGGAAAGTATATCTTAATGGGGTGTGTAGGATGGGGAAGTGATTTATATTACTGCATTGTTATACTTTGTCAATAGTTATCCCTCTGTTAAACCTAATTTATACCTACTAATATAAATTAATTTAATTAATCTAAAAATAAATCTATTGATATTGGGCAAAGCAAACTAGATAGAAGCTCATGATATATCCTACTATAAGCCACAATCTCTTAAATTACCAGATCATCAAGCCTCCTCACTCAATCATCTGAAGTCTCTTCTTTTCACTTAGAGGATCAAATATTAAATCCTCTAGTGTTTTGTCATCTATTCCCCTCTTCCTTTCCAGTCTTCTTATACATTACATTGTGCTCATATACTTTGATCCTGTGACATTGGATCCTCAAACAAGATACTTCATCTCCTGATAACAAAATTTTCACTAGTTGTAACTTCCATGCATGGAAAATTCTATTCTTATTTCCTGGCTTTCTTGGGTTCCTTTAATCAGTATTAAAATTCTACCATTTACAAGGAGCCTTTCCCAAGTTTTTCTAGCTCTAGTGCTTTTCCTTTTTTGATTATTTCCTATTTATTTTGAATGTTGATTATTTGCACTTAATTCTTTTCATGTTATCTCCCTCATTAGGTAATGAGTTGTCAATGGCAGAGACCTCACTTTGTCCTTTTCTCTAGGATTTAACTCAGTGCCTGACACAAAATAGATACTTATGTTTATTGGTTTATTAATTTGTCTAACTCTACCTCTACCTCTGTCTCCTATGCTTCTCTCTCTATCTCAGTCTTACGCATATACAAGGAGAGGGTAAAAGAGAGAAAAAGAAATAGAGAGAGAGAGAGAGAAAGAGAGAGAGAGAGAGAGAGATTCAACAGACTTCTTATCTAATTTATTTTATTCTTTGATATCCAAAAATAAAGGATATTGGATATAGCAGTGACAATCAATAAACTTTCATATTTTATCCAATGATGTGGTCATCATAAAATTCCATCTATATCAAATATAGATTGGTCTAGCACTGTCATCATTGAAAAAGAGCAGAAAAGTAGATTGGAGGAGATTCGGGCTTAATTATATTCCATTGTTTACACATATTTTTCCTTTTGAAATCATATATATTTCTATTTTTTCAGAAAATGACAATTTAATATTTTTCTACCATTTCCCTCAAATATAAGTTGTTTGCCCTTCCAGGTGTAGGCAAAAATAGTCATAGTAACATCTTCATCATAATGAAAGCAAAACCTAGTGAAGTACTTCCATGCAAAATTCACACTTCAGGCAGATGGAAGTGATTCAAATAGCTGAGTATCTCATTAAATATTGAGAAAAAAATTTAAAAAACAGACATGAAATGCCACTATAAATGAGCTGCTCTTTCAACATCTGGAAACATAAATTAAATCATCCTGCTCAATTCTTTCTTATGATCAAATGAAGTTAACAAGTTTGCTATGGAAGCTCTACTAGCAGGTTAGATGATGTATCAGGCTTGATATAGGAAATTTAGAAAAGTCATCTTTGTTCTGTGTACTTCACTATCCTCATCATATTCATACTGGAATCTGACTTAATGAAGGAGTCCTCATATTTTATTACCAATATCCTTTATGCTTTATAATTGTCCATTAGTTACAATAATTCTAGCCCTCAAAAAATAATAAAATATCTATGTTTATGAAGGTATGAAGATAAGATAAGAAATAGGTCGAAGTAGTCAAAGAGGCATATAGATGACTCAGTGGATAAAGTAGTTGATCATGAAAGACTCAAGTTCAAATCTGGACTCAGACATGTACTATCTGTATGACATTGGACAAATCATTTAACCTCCATTTGCATTCAATCATTGAAGAAGGAAATAATTAGGGAGTTTTGAAACAGTCGTTAAAGGGATTCATATATTCTATCTGGTCTTGGAAATTCAAAATAAAAACTGTAATACCACATTAAATAATTAAAGTGAAATACAATGAAGTGGAGATACTGGCTAAATGTCTGTTAAAACACTAGATCATACTTGGACAATTAATGTCTCTTTCAGATAGCAATTGTTATTGCTTCATAAATGGACACTTTCCCAAGGTAAGTTAATATCCTCTTCACAGCAGCATTGAAATATGTCAAACAAAATGAATAAGAGTAACTGATCAATGGAATAGGTTAGGTTCACAAGACATAAAATCAATGACTATAGTAATATAATATTTTGATAAACCCAAAAATACCATCAAAGGATAGGAATTCATTGCCAAAAAAAGAACTGGAGAAGATTAAGAAATGGAAATGGATAATTTTGATTACACTAAATTAAAAAGGTTTTGCACAAACGAAACAAATGCAGCTAAGATTAGAAGTGAAGCAGAAAGCTGGGGAAATTTTTTTAGAGCCAGTATTTATGATTAAGGCATCATTTCTAAAATATATAGAGAATTGACTCAAATTTATAAGAATGCAAATCAATTGACAAATGTCCAATTGACAAATGGTCAAAGGATATGAACAGTCTATTTTCAGATGAAGAAATTAAATCCTGACTTCCAGGCCAAGATGGCGGAGAGGAGGCACACAGCTGCTTGAGCTCCACGTTTTCTCTCAGAATTTACTTCATGACAAGCCTCGGAGTTAATGCTTGACTGGAAAAGAAACCCACAAATAATCACCAACAGAAGACATCCATGAAATTCACCAGAAAAGGTCTGTGTTTGCTCAGGGGAGGGGATGAACAAACTAGGCACAGACTGAGGGCAGGCAGCCAGAACCACCTTGAGGGCAGTGTGGATATTCAATCTTGGCAGTAAGCCAGGAGCAGCAGAGAAGGTGTAAACACTGGAGGTAAAGAATAAAACCCCAGAAAGCTAGCATCTCTCCAAACCCAGCCACCCCCACCCCCACCTGGAGTGACTCAGTGCATTCTTAGAACCTCAGAGTGCAGAAGCAGCGAGCAGCCATCACTGTCCTGTTAGTGCCTCCCTGCTAGTCTCCCTCAGTCTGTAGAGGAACCCCAGTAAAACTATACAGCCCCATCCCCCCACCCAGAAACAGAACAATTGTTTCTCTTGTCAATTTGTTTTCTTCAATTCCTGCTCTGACAAAATGAACAAAAAATTTAAAAGGACTTTAACCATTGACAGTTTCTGTATGGAGAGAGAGCAAACTTCAAACCCTGAGGAGACCAAAAACAGACTGTCTCCAGAGGAATCCCCTAAGGGGGATATGATCTGCTCCTCAATACAAAAGACTCTCATAGAGGAAATCAAAAAGGTTCTCACAAGAGAGATAGAAGAGAAATGTGGAAAGGAAAGATAGACTTGGCAAGAGAGTCTGGAGAAGTCATCCCACACATTTAAAGACAGAGTGGATAAAGAAAACAAATCATTGAGAAATAAAATTAGTGAGTTGGAAAAATAAAACAGCTCTCTAAAAAATAAAATGGACGAAATGAAAAAAAATCCATAGAAGATAAAAAATCAATTGGACAATTTCAAAAAGATATAAAAAAGTGAGTGAAGAAAATACATCATTGAAAATTAGATTTGAACAAGTAGAAATGAATGAGTCAAGGAGAAACCAAGAAGTAGTCAAGCAAAACCAGAAAAAGGAAACAATTGAAAAGAATATCAAGTACCTTATTGGAAAGACAACAGACCTGGAAAACAGATCCAGGAGAGACAATTTGAGAATAAGCGGACTCCCTGAAAAATGTGAGGAAAAAAAGAGCCTGGACACGATTTTCCAGGAAATTATCAAAGAGAACTTCCCAGAAGTTTTGGAAACATAGGGTAAAATAGACACTGAAAAAATTCATCGATCACCTACTGAAAGGGACCCTAAAATCAAAACCCAAAAAAGGGACCCAAAAAATATAGTGGCCAAATTCAAGAACCATCAGACAAAGGAAAAGATCTGGAACCTGCTAGAAAAAAGCAATTCAGATATGGAGGAGCCACATTAAGGATAACCCAGGATCTAGCAGCATCCACAGTAAAGGAACGAAGGGCCTGGAATATGATATTCTGAAAGGCTAAGGAACTTGGTATGCAGCCAAGAATAACTTACCCAGCAAAAATAAGCATCGTTTTCCAGGGAAGAAGATGGACATTTAACGAAATAAATGAATGAATTCCAACTATTCTTGATGAAAACACCAGATCTACACAAAATGTTTGATCTTCAAATACAGAACTCAAGAGAGTTCTAAAAAGGTGAAAATAAATCTTGAGAACTATATTTCTGCCATAAAGATATGTAAAGAACACATGTATACTTTGTCCTAGAAACTAGAGATGGAAAGGAAATTATACCATAAAAAAGGGTAAAGTGGTGGTACTACATCTCATAAAGAGGCAAAGGTAACCTACTATATCTGAGAGAAAGAAAAGAGGGGGATGAATATAGTGTGTACCAATAGACATATTTGATTTATGGTGAAACGTCTTCCACTTCATTGAAAAGTGGGAGGGAAGGAGTAAACTAAGGGGAAGGGAATACAGAAATTGTGAGGAAAAGGGGTAAAATAGGTAGAAGAACTTTAAGGCGGGAGAGGGATATTGAAAAGGGAGGGCTGTGAAAAACAAGTGGTGCTCACAATTTTAATACTGGGAAGGGGGATAAGAAGTAAGGAAAGGAGAAAAGCATAAGTAGGGGTTACCAGGATGGCAAGCAGTATAGAATTAGTCATTCTAACCATAAATGTGAATGGGGTAAACTCCCTCATAAAGAGGAAGCAGTTAACAGACTGGATTATAAGGCAGAATCCTACTATATGTTGTTTACAGGAAACACACCTGAAAGAGGGTGATACATTCAGAATAAAAGTAAAAGGGTGGAGCAGAATCTACTATGCTTCAGGGGAAGCCAAAAAAAAAGGGGTAGCCATCTTCATCTCAGATCAAGCAAAAACAAAAATTGATCTAATTAAAAGAGATAAGGAAGGGCATTATATCCTGCTAAAGGGAAGCATCAATAGTGAAGCAGTATCAATATTAAACATGTATGCACCAAGTGGTGCAGCATCTAAATTCTTAAAAGAGAAATTAAGAGAGCTGCAAGAGGAAATAGATAGCAAAACTATAATAGCAGGAGATCTCAACCTTGCACTCTCAGAATTAGATAAATCAAACCACAAAATAAATAAGAAAGAAGTCAAAGAGGTAAATAGAATACTAGAAGTGTTTGATATGATAGATCTTTGGTGAAAGCTAAATAGAGACAGAAAGGAGTATACTTTCTTCTCAGCAGTTCATGGAACCTATACAAAAATTGATCATATACTGAGACATAAAAACCTCAAAATCAAATGCAGTAAGGCAGAAATAGTAAAAAAAATCAAATGAAAGTGGCCCAGCTGTGCCTGATCTAGAACTATATTATAAAGCAACAGTCACCAAAACCATTTGGTATTGGCTAAGAAATAGAGTAGTTGATCAATGGAATAGGTTAGGTTCACAGGGCAAGATAGTGAATAAAAATAGCAATGTAGTATTTGACAAACCCAAAGATTCCCAACTTTAGGGATAAAAATTCATTATTTGATAAAAACTGCTGGGAAAACTGGAAATTAGTATGGCAGAAATTAGATATGGATCCACACTGAACACCATATGCCAAGATAAGATCAAAATGGATCCATAATTTAGGCATAAAGAATGAGATCATAAATAGATTAGAGGAACAGAGAATAGTCTACCTCTCAGACCTGTGGAGGAAGAAGCAATTTATGACCAGAGGAGAACTAGAGATCATTATCGATCACAAAATAAAAGATTTTTATTACATTAAACTAAAAAGTATCTGTACAAACAATACTAATGCAAACAAGATTAGAAGGGAAGTAACAAATTAGGAAAACATGTGTACAGTTAATGGTTCTGATAAAGGCCTCATCTCCAAAATATACAGAGAATTGACTCTAATTTATAAGAAATCAAGTCATTCTCCAATTGATAAATGGTCAAAGGACAAGAGAAGGGAATTGTAAGAATGTGGTTCCCGCAAAACAAGAGAAGAGAATTGTAAGGGCCCTTTAAGTAGGCGGACACAGTGCAACAGGAGATTTGAGTACCCCAGGAAGTAATCTCTGTGGATATTAGGACTGCCTTGTAGATGGGATCTTGGCCATACTGAGATAGCTTAGTAATGGGTGACTCTCTCGCTGATTGGCTGTGTGTGTGACCTTACAGGTCCTATATAAGCCCACGGCAGACAGCAGTCGCTCTCTTTAACCTGGCGCTCTTTAACCTGGCTCCCTAGCCTGGGTGGCTAAGCTGAGATGGATAGCCAAAAGAGGTAAGGATAATTTTCAGATGATGAAATTGAAACTATTTCCACTCATATGAAAGAGTGTTCCAAATCACTATTTATCAGAGAAATGCAAATTAAGACAACTCTGAGATACCACTACACACTTGTCATCAAATAATGATGAATGTTGGAGTGGATATAGGAAAACTGGGACACTGATGCATTGTTGGTGGAATTGTGAAAGAATCCAACCATTCTGGAGAGCAATCTGGAATTGTGCCCCCAAAATTATCAAACTGTGCATATCCTTTGATCCAACAGTGCTACTACTGGGCTCCTATCCCAAGGAAATACTAAAGAAGGGAAAGGGACCTGTATGTGCCAAAATGTTCGTGGCAGCCCTTTTTCTAGTGGCTAGAAACTAGAAAATGAACAGATGCCCATCAATTGGAGAATGGTTGGGCAAATTATGGTATATGAATGTTATGGAATGTTATTGTTCTATAAGAAATGACCAACAGGATGAATACAGAGAGGCTTGGAGAGACTTACATCAACTGATGCTAAGTGAAATGAGAGAACTAGGAGATCATTATACACTTCAACAATGATAGTGTATGAGGATATATTCTGATGGAAGTGGATATCTTCAACATAGAGAAGAGCTAATTCAATTCTAATTGATCAATGAAGAACAGAATCAGCTACACCCAGAAAAGGAACACTGGGAAATGAGTGTAAACTTTTAGCATTTTTTGTTTTTCTTCCCAGATTATTTTTACCTTCCAAATCCAATTCTTCCTTTGCAACAACAACAACAAAAACAAAATTTGGTTCTGCACATATATATTGTACTTAGGATATACTATAAGATATTTAATATCTATGGGAATGCCTGACATCTAGGGGAGGGGGTGGAGGGAAGGAGGGGAAAAATTCGGAACAGAAGGGAGTATAAGGGATAATGTTGTAAAAAAAAAAATTACCTATGCATATGTACTGTCAAAGAAAATGTTATAATTATAAAATTAATTTTAAAAAGAGATTAAAACCATTTATAATCATATAAAAATGCTCTAAATCTTTGAATAAAGAAATACAAAATAAGAGAACTCTGAGATACCACCTCACACCTCTCAGATTGGCTATAGTTATAGAAAAATATAATGATTTTGATTTGAATATTGAATATTGAAAAATATGTGGGAAAACTGAAACACTAATGTATTGTTGGTGGACTTGTGAAATGATCCAACCAATCTGGAGAGCAACTTGGAATTATGCCCAAAGGATTATAAAACTGTGCATAACCTTGGATCCAGCAGTGTCACTATTGGATTTGTTTTTCAAAGACTTCTTCAAAGAGGGAAAAGGACCACATGTGCAAAAACGTTTGTTGAAGTAATTTTTGTATTGGCAAAGATTCAGAAATAGAGTGGATGTCCCCAATTAGAGAAAGAATGAATTATATATATATATATATATATATATATATATATATATATATATATATATATATATATATATATATACATATATATATATACATATATATATATACATATATATATGTATATATATATATATATAATACACATATATATACATACATATGTATATATATATATATGTATATATGTATATATACATACATATATGTGTGTATATATACGTATATATACATGTATGTGTGTGTGTATATATATATATATATATATATATATATATATATATATATATATATAAATGCATTGGAACATTATTATTTTGTAAGAAATTATGATTTCAGAAAAGCATAGAAAGACCTATACAAATTGATGATGAATGAAGGAAGCAGAACCAAAAGAACAGCAAGATTACATAATGATCAACTGTGATAGACTAAACTCTCTTCAATAATGAGGTGATACAAGGCAATTACAATAGCTTGTTATGGAATGTGACATCCACATCCAGAGACAGAACTATGGAGATTGAATGTGGATCAAAGCGCAATGTGTCCATCTTTTTGTTGTTATTTATTTGCTTGAGTTTTTTCCTTTCTTGTGTTTTCTTCCCATTTTGTTCTTATTGTTTTTTGTGTTGCATCACAAATATAGAAATATGTTTTGAAGAATTGCATATGTTTGACCTATATTGTATTTCTTGCTATCTTGAGGAGGAAGATAAGAGAGAGAGAAATATTTGGAGCATAAAGTTTTGCAAAGATGAATGTTGAAAACTATATTTGCATGTATTTGGAAAAATAAAATACTATTTAAAAATGAATAACAAAATATTCCTGGAGTTGACATTTCACATGTACCAGGTAAAACAAAGAATATAAAAACAATCATATATAAGGTTTTCTCTACTTCTTGGTTCCAACCCAGTATTTTACCTACTTTTTCCTCATTTTCATTAATTCCTATAAATATGGAAATTCACAATTTGCCAGGCAAGGAAAGGATGAGCTTAATTATAGACAACTGACAACTGTTTAGCAAATAACAAGAATACAGATTTCTATAAAAACAACAATTCACAAAAAAAGTTGTTGTATTTCCATTATTTTCTCATTCTTTTCTTTCTCATACTATTATTTTCTCATAGCCATGTCTTGGAAATAGCGAAATAAGTAAGAACAGGATGTCCAGAGTCATACATAAGCCAGTAGGGGCTGGATAGGCAATCAAAGGAGAACTAAGAAATATGGAATGAGAAGTCAAGACATGTATGGGAAGGAGAAATAAGGCAGAAGGAGCTTTTGTTGTCCCTAAGTCTTTTGCAGCCATAAATTTGCTTAGTCTACTGAGCTGAACTATCTTAACCTAGGAAATTTGGAAACAGGTAGAAAAAAAAAATCAGCCGTGATGATTTAGTTCCCTGAAAAATAAGGACAATAACTCAGATATTAGGGGAAAATAGGCTTTAATTACTACAAATGGAACACAATATAGGTAGGGACTAGAAGTTTTAAAAGAGGAACAAGGGCAGAGACCCATAATTGAAGGATACAAACCTTAGCAGGGTCATAAGCAAAACATTATTCCCACATATGCCAATCCTTGTCTTTGTATTCAAGCCATTAGTCTATTTTTGTCCCTGTGCTTTGATATTTAGATAGAGTTACTATCAACGTTTTTTTTCTTTCTTTCTTATCACTTTCTTGAAACAAGAATGGTCCTAACAAAAATAGAAATAAATTTCTGGAGAATTTGTCAACTTAAATAAGAAAAAATCTTCATCTTTATTTTGATATAATTAGTTTATTCTGTAATCTATTTTAAATCATTGAGAAATGATCCATATAATTCACCAGAATAACACACACACAAAATGGTTAAGAACCTCTGATTTAATGTACTTTTGTAATGTACTTCATTTGGTTTAAATAACTTTTCTATGTCTTGTCTATTGATCTCCTTTCAGGTATTTTCTTATCTATCCTATAATTCTTTTCCTTCACATCATCTCTCTTTTGCGTCACTAAATTTTATTTAGACCTTAATTGCAATTTTCCCCATTTTTACTTATCCCCAATCACGTCTACCAAAAAAAAAATATGTTCATGAAAAAATAAAAGAAGTGTCCATTTCTGAACACCAGTTTTACTGTTGCCATGGAGACATATCAGTTTCCAATCAAGGAAAAGAGATGAATCATTGCTCATGAATATTTATTTCATTTTGTATCTGATTATTCCATTTTTAACATCTGTGACAAAAATGAGTATTTACTCTTTCCTACATCTTTTCAACACATTTTCCTTTTTTAAAAAAGTAGGCTTTTAATTCATCTTCTCCCAAAAATGTGAAGTTAGCAAAAGTTATTTAAATTTTACCTCACAATTCAGATTCTATGTTGAGCTAAGAGAGAGTTAATTCATTTCTAAGCTTTGTAGGTCTACTTAGTTCCAAATTAGTTTTCACTAGATGTAATTTCTGGCTTTGGAGTTATTCCATTGCTATAAAGCACCTCCAATATAGCTACAGGGTTTATAGACTTATTGTCAGCACTCCCTCCACAAATATTAAATGATATTGTGGTGTCAATTGAAAAATATCATTAAGTAAAAACCCAGATAAAAGTGAAATTCACCATAAGTTGGGGACTGATATGGATGTCCTGGCAAATGTCAAAGAAACACTCAATTTAGGGATAACTATCATCCCTTCATCTTCAAAAAAGACTTCAATAAAAATTTATGAAGCTTGCTATTTTCTTTCAAAGCTCAATTCAAGAACTATATTCTACTTTAAGCTTTTCAATCACCCCATAATTAGCAAATATGTGCATTCCCAAATCATTTCATATTCATATAAGTATTTTGTATTTGATGATGTAGCAGATACTGGAAGTGTGATTTCATTGGACTCAGGAATTCACAGGTAAAGAAACACTCTCTACTAATACAGGCTAGTGCCTTATCTACAATTTAGAATTTCAGAAAATTGTCTAACATAGATGGACAATGAATAGTAAATGGGTCTTAGAGTCAGGAAGATTGATATTTGAATCCTCCTTTGAATACTTTTCAGCTCTATACCCATAGACAAGTTATTTGGCCTGTCTCAGCCTCTGTTTCCTCATCTTTTAAAATGGGAGTGACCATAATAGTACCTACCTCATGAGGTTATTATGAGAATCAAATGAGAATAAGACATATACATCTTTGCAAGCTTAAAAAGTGTCATATAGGATTAGGGAAATATCTGGGATGCAAGATAGTGGAGAAAGTAATAAATCACTATAGCTCTCCCACATTCTCTCCAAAAAAAACATAAAATAGTAACATGAAACAAATCCTGGAACAGAAGAACCAGCAAAAAGAGAGGGTGAAACAGTCATTTAGACCAAGAAACTTGGAAAGTAAGCAGAAAAGGCCTGCCTCACTTGGGCACTCAGCAAATAAGCTAGAGATCCTAAACTCCAGTGTGGTGAGATAGGCAAATACCAAAACTAGGATGCCCATGTGCCTCAACGTAGGCAAGAGAATGGTCACACTCCTTCTCCAAGAACCATCATGTGCTTTAGCATAGTCACAAGGAAATAAAGTATACCACTAATTTCAGACACACTAGACCAGAACTAAAACCTTGGCTCAGCAGAACAAAGGTAAGCTAACAGACCTCTCTAAGACTTTCCAGAATTGCCAATTATCTCCTGTTCCCTTCCCTTAGTGCAACACCAGACATGAGAGTACTCCATGGACTTCAGGGCAACATCAGTGCAACACCAAGTAAACTTTGCAATTTACTGCAAGGCCTACAACCTCTGGCATAAGAAGCCTGAGATAATGTCCCTTCTATCCTGGGAACAGAGCTCAAATTGAAAAAATTCAATAAAAATGAGAAAAAAAAAACAGAAAAATTAAGGTTTTGAGCATAGAAAGTTATTATAGTAACAGGGAAGATCAAGACATTAACTCAGAGGATGACAATGTCAAAACATAATGGGTAAAACCCCAAAGAAAATTGGAAGTGATCTCATGTCCAGAAAGAACTTATAGAAGAGTTTTTTTTTTAAAAGGTTAAAATCATGTAAGAGAAACTAAAAAAATGGGGCAAGAGAATGAGAGTAATTCAAGAGAATTTTGAAAAAAAAAAGTCAATACCTTTTGAAAAGAAAAAAAAAAAAAGATGCTTAAAAAGTAGAATTGGCCAAATGGAAAAGGAAATACAACAATTCACTGAAGAAAATTCTTTAAATAACACAATTAACCAAATGTAAAAGAAAATATAAAAACTAATTTGAGGAAAACAACTCCTTAAAAGTTAGAATTTGGGAAATAGAAGCTAAAAATTTTAGGAGATATAAAAAATAAATAAAACAAATTCAAAAGAATAAGAAAATCCAAAATACCTCATTGGAAAACAACAGATTTAGGAGAGACATTGTCAGATTCATTAAATTATTTGAAATCTATAATCAAGGGGAGGACCTGTGCAGGATTTTAAAGGAAATTATCAAGGACAACTGACCTGATATTTCAAAATCAGAGGGGAAAATAGCCATGGAAAGGATCTGCCAATCCTCTCAGGAAAGAGATCTCAAAATAAAAACTCCAAGGAACATTATAGACAAATTACAGAACTACTGGGTCAAGGGAAAAAAAACACTGCAAGTGGTGAGAAAGAAATAATTCAAATATCAGGAAGTTGCAATATTAAAGGATCAGATGTCACATGACATGATATTGCAGAAGGCAAAACTGGAGGACTGCAGCCAAGAATCATTTATCCAGTGAAATTAAGCATACTTCAAGGGGAGAAAGACTATTCAATGAAATAAAAGGGTTTTAAGCTTCCATAAAAATATCAAAATTGAACAAAACAATTAATTTCCAATATCAAGACTCAAGAGTAGTCTAAAAGGGTAAAAGTGGGAAATAAAACATAAGGGACTCAGTGGAACTAAACTGTTTACACATGGGAAGATGATATTTGTAATTCTTTAAAATTGTATCACTAATAGAATAGATAGAAGTAATATGCATAGACAGAGGGTAAGGGTATAAAGTGAATGAGGTAATGAAAAAATAGGGGTAAAAAAGAGGAATACACTGGCTGGAGAAAAGAAAGTGAGATAGAATGGAGTAAATTATTTCATATGAAGAGGCATAAACAATCTATTACATTGGAAGAAAAGTGGAAGGAAGGTGGTGTTATGGGCTTCATTGATTCTTATTCTTACTTATAGTGACTGGAAAAGAGAAATAATATACACAATTAGTTGAATATCAAAATATATCTTACCTGACAGGAAAGTAGGAAAAGAGGAGATTAAATAAAGCAAGCATAGTTAAGTAAAGAGAGGGCAGATGAGGGGGACCAATTGACAGAATCAAACACTGTTGAGGAGTGAAAAGGTAAAAAGAGAGAAAGGACAAACAGGAGGAAAAATAGAATAGAGGGAAATAGACACTTGGTAAACATTACTGTGAATATGAATAGGATGAACTCTCCCATGAAACTGCAGCAGATAGCAGAGTGGATCATAATACAGAATCCTACAACATATTTACAAGAAATACACTTGAAGCATAGAGACACAAGTAAGATAAGTAGCTAGTGCAGAATTTATTATAATTCAGTTGAAATAAAAATAAAAAGCAAAGGAAACAATCCTGATCTCAGACAAAGCAAAAGAAAAAATAGATGTAATTAAGATAAAGAAGGAAACTGAAACTTGCTAAAAGGTACTATAGACAATGAAGTAAATGTAGATGTTAAATTTATACTAAATGTAAATGCACGGAATACAGAATCCAGATTTTTAAAGGAGAAGTCTGTTAGAGATTCATTACCAAACAAGAAATAGTATTCCAAAAAACAAAATAGATAATTTTAATTATATTAAATAGAAAGAATTTTGCATAAATAAAACCAATGCCACCAAGATTAGAAAAAAAGCAGAAGGCTAGAAAACAATCTTCATCATGCATCTCTGATAAAAGTCTCATATCTCAAATATATAGAGAAATGAAGCAAAATTTTAAGAATAAAAACCATTTACCAAATGATAAATGGTCAAAAAATATGAGTTTTCAGATGAAGAAATCAAAGCTTTCTATAGGTATATGAAGTATTCTAAATCATTTTTAGTTCGAGACATACAAATTAAAACAACTCTGAAATACCATCTCATATCTATCAGATTGGCTAAGATGATAAAAATGGAAAATGATAAAAATTAGAATGGAAGTGGGAAAATTGGTACACTACTGGAGTATTGGTGGAGTTGTGAAATCATCCAACCATTCTGGAGATCAATTTGGCACTATGCCCAAAGGGCAACCAAACTGTACATATCTTTTGACCTAGCAATACTATTACTAGATCTATATACCAAAGATATCATAAGAAAGAAAAATTTACATGTGTGAAAATATTTCAGCAATTCTTTTTGTGACAGCAAATTACTGAGAATTAAAGGGATGCCCCTCAAATAGGAATTGGCTGAAAATGTTGTGAAATGTGAATGTAATGAAATACTATCATACAATAATAAATTATGAACAGAAAGATTTCAGAAAAACCTGGAAAGTCCTGTACAAACTGATGCAAAGGAAAATGAAGAGAACCAGAAATACATTGAACCCTATATCAGCAACATCATCTTGACCAACTATGAATGACTCAACTTTTCTCAACAATACAATGATACAGGACAACACAAAGGATTCATGAAAGAAAATGCTGTCTATATCCAAATAAGAAACTGACGAATTCTGAATGCAAATCAAGCATTTTTTTACTTCCTTTAATCTTTCTCATTTTTTTCTTTTAATCTATTCTTTCATAATAGTGACTAATGTGGAAATGTTTTATATGATAGTACATGGATAATCTATATCAAATTGCCCATCATTTTTTGGAAGAGGGAAAGGAAGGGAGGAAGGAACAAAAAATTTGGAATTCAAAAACTTGTGAAAATGAATGCTAAAAATTATCTTGACATGTAATTGGGGGAAAATAAAATGCTATTTTTAAAATATGCTATATAAATGCTATCTGTTAAGGAATAGAGAAGTTAACTCACCAAAGTCACATAAACAGTAGATATTAGAGGCAATTTTGAACTAATGTATTCCTGGTTTTAATACCAGCTCTCTATTCTCTACACATTGCCTCTCTATATAATTACACAAAATCTGGGTTTCACCCAAAAGAGTCACCTGTCCAACTGGAAAATTGGGAAACTTACAAGAATAAGAATTAAATAGTCCCAGATCCTTCTCTGTCCACTATATAAACTAATTCTCTTCTATACATTTTGTGTGTGTGTGTATATATATATATATATATTTATAATTTATATTACATATATTATATATGTTAAATTATATATTACATATATAATTGAAAATATGTTATATATTTGCATACATTTAGCAGAACATAAATCCTTAAAGACAAAAACTGCTTCATTGTTGCTTTTGTATCCCCAGGACTAGTTTAATAAATTTTTATTGACTGATGGATTGAAAGCACTATGGTGGGTACTGGCAACTATACCCAGAGCACAAGCCTTTACCTTCATAGTAACTGTGTAAGAGAGATATAAACCAAATGTATTCATTCATTATTTGGCTGACTAACTGAAATAAAATGAAAATGCTGAAGGGAAAAGGATTATAACTAATCAGGGAAATATGTGAAGGTTTCATTGAGAAGATGATATTTCATCTGGATTTGGAAAAAGAACACAAGAGAATTTGAGCAGGTAAATATCAAAGAAGGAAGCTAGATAACTCAGTGTCAAAAAGGCCAGATCAGAGTCAAGAAGAACTAAATTTAAATCTAGTCTCAAATATTCTGTGTAACACTAAGCAAGTCATTTCACTTTGCCTCAGTTTCCTCATCTGTAAAATAATCTGGAGAAGAAAATGACATAACATTCCAGTAACTTTGCCAAGAAATACCAAATGGGGTCATACACAGTTGCACATAACTCAATAAAACTAACAAAAAGATATCATAAGGAAAAGGATTACAAACAAAATGATTAATTGGAGCAAAAGATAAGGAGACACGAAAGCATGTAACACATTCAAGGAATAGCAAATAATTCCATTTGTTATATATATGGAATCATAGATTTGGACCAAGAAGGGATCTTAAATTCATTTAATCCCACACTTTCATTTTATAGATGAAGGAACTGGGGTCCAAGGTCACACAGGTAATAAGTGACAGAGTCAAGATTCAAAAGCCCTCTAATTTCAAATTGAATTCTCTTTTTACTACACTATCAACTTTCAATTTTAAAACATTTATTATATAGCCACTATATGTTCTAGACATTGGAAGTACAAAAGCAAAATTGAAAAAGCTCCTGTCCTCAAGAGACTTTGATCACAGTAGATAATATGTACACATATACAGAAAGCTTATATACACATATGTAAACAAGTTTACATATATATGTGTGTGTGTGTGTGTGTGTGTGTGTATGTATACACAAAATAAATACACGGTTGTTAGGAAGAAACATTATCCCCTATAATCTTCACAACAATCCTGGGAAATTGATATTACTATTATCCTTTTTTGTTTTGTTTTTTTAATATTTGAAGAAGCTGAAACAGAGGTAAAATGACTTGTTCAAAGTCATAAATCAAGTAAGTATTTGAAGTCAGATTTTACCTCATATCTTCTTTACTATAGGATAGGCATCACATAGAAGACTGTGCCTAACTCATTTGTGAAGAAAGTTAGAGATTCCAGACCTAAAGGACAGATAAAACAAAGGTACAAAAAGGGGAGCTAGAACATCATATGTGAGTAAGATCAATCTTTCTGGACCTCAGAGTATGGAAAGAGGAATAACATATAAGGTTTAAATGATAGTTAGGTCCAAGTTATGGAAGTTATTCAATATTTTATCCAAAGAAAATATGTAACAGCTAAAATGGTGACTATGTGAATGGTGATCAGTGATAAAATGCTAATGGTACTGGAGAAGTATAAGTAGGAAATAATGTGTAGAAAAAGGATAGCTTTGAAATGGAGACAAATAATGACTTGCATTCTAGACATATTATATGTTAAGTATCTATAGGACATTCACTTTGAAATGCTTAGTGAGCAATTGGTGATATAGAACTAGAATATAGATATAGATCATAGAAGAGAGACTCAGGCTAGATGCATACATCTGATAGTTATTGGCATGGGGATTATAATTAAAGTCAAGGTGGTATAAGATCTAAAATTAATTCAGAATTTGCGTTCAGCAAGTATATTCTTAAAGAGAGTTTGTACAAGTTTATTACTGCTCAGGACTTTGATGTAAATAAGACATAAGGGAAAAGGAAACTCAAAAGCAATACTCAATTAACAAACACAGTAGCCTTGATAACAATAAAGACACAAACAAACAACCACTCCTCAAAGTCTCTTTCTACTAAAGAGTTTTTATGGCTGAGAACAAAGAAGGAATTATGCTAAGTATTCTCATTTGATATGTGACTCTTGAGACATAGCAGCCTCCCAGGTACAGAATGCTCCATCACAAGAGGCCCACCAAAGAGAATATTTGTTGATTCCTTTAGAAGGATTATGTATACTACAGCAATTGTCCAGGTTTCTAGGGTAAACTCAGGCCTGCAATATAGGATACTCATTAATTAAAACACCAGAAGAATAGCCAACTCTTCTTGTATGCTTCCCTGGCTTTCCATCAGAATAATTGCAAATGTATTCTCATGTTCTCAGGGGGGGAGGGGGGAACTTACCCAAAAGATATGACAGAGAATTACTTAAGATTCCTTACTCACTAAGATTCTTTATAAGTGGTTGACTGTTTTTAATTGAGAGAAAGGAAAGAGAGAAGAGAAGAACTAGGGTAGACATTTAAAGTATAATCATAGTCAGCAGATGCTATATGAATGATATAATAGTAAAAGGAGACTTGGGGGAAGTTAATTGGGAGGAGAATTAGGAGAAAACAATGTTATGAAATGTTATGAAAACCCACAGAAAAGAGAATATCTAAGAAGAAAATGTAGCCAATAAGATCAAATATTGTAGAGGTTAAGGATGAGGACTGAATAAAGGTCTTTAGATTTGGCAGTGAATAAAACGCTAATAATTTTGGATTGAAGCATAAAATGAATAAAGATTTAAAAGATGGGATAGCACCAAACTATGGAGGGGTTTAATGCCAACCTGTTTAGAGAATTACAATTTTCATAAATTGTCTATAAGTCTTCAGCAGAGATTTTTGAGCCAGGAAGTAAAATAACCAACTGCATACAAATTAGAGTAAGATGATAGTAGAGTGAAGAATGATAGGGAGGGAATTGTAGATGAACCAAGGCAGAAAGACTTGGAGTCTAAAGCCAAAGAAATCAAAACAAAGTAGATACCCACTGATTAGGGAAATGACTAAACAATTTGTGATAAATGAATATAACATATTATTGAAGTATTGTAAGAAAAGAAAAGTAGATAGATAGACAAAAAAAATAAAATAATGAATGTAAAGGAGGAAAAGACTTATAAGCACTGGAACAAAGTGAAGAGCCAATAATAATAATAATATATACATATATATGCAATAACTATAAAAATATAAATGAAAAGAATAAAAACCACTAAATACTAATTTTTAAAATAACATTGTAAATTGTTTTTTAAAATATGCTTGGCACCAAAGAAGAATTATGAGAAGACATTTATTCCACCCCTTTGCAGAAATGTGCATGGGAAGAAAGGAAAGGAGAAAAGTCCATATATTATCAGATTTTTAATATATTGTGTTTTGCTTTTCTTTTTTTCTATTAAATTTTTTGTCATAATGGATAACTCCAGGGGTAGGACAAAGAAGAGAAAGAAAGAAAAGAAAGAAAGAAAAGAAAGAAAGGAAAGAAAAAAAGAAAGAAAGAAAGAAAGAGAGAAAAGAAAGAGAGAAAAGAAAGAGAGAAAGAAAGAAAAGAAAGAAAGAAAGAAAGAAAAGAAAGAGAGAAAGAAAGAAAAGAAAGAAAGAAAGAAAGAAAGAAAGAAAGAAAGAAAGAAAAGAAAGAAAGAAAAGAAAGAAAGAAAGAGAAAAAAGAAAGAAAGAAAGAGAAAAAAAGAAAAAATTTAAGCAGCATAAAATTAAAAATATATATAGCAATAAAAAATGGAAAAGAATCTATCACCTTCAAATAAGTTTCTACTGACTTTGATATCTTTGTTAGTGATACCACATTAATCCAGCATGCCATGTTTGAAGTTTTGGTAGTGTGAATGTGTGTGTGTGTGTGTGAGTGTGTGTGTGTGTGTGTGTGTGTGTGTGTGTGTGTGTATTTCGGTATTCCTAAACCACCACCTAAACCACTGGGTTGTTCCTTCAGTTTTTACCTTTATCTCATCTTACTCTTCTTTTCCATTGCCATTGCCCTTACCCAATTTCAGGCCATCTTTACTACCAAAATGGCCTATTGGCAGTAGATCACACCCATTCCTTATACAGATGAGGAAATTGAAATGTTAAATGATTTGCATAAGGCCATTTCATACAGTCACAATCAGGAGATAGGAGATCTGAACTTCATATGGTAATAATCTAACTCCAAATTTTGTGTTTGTTCCACTGAAACACATACAAAGCCAAAGAGAGCTAACAAAAGGCAAGTGGAAGGGAGGAGCAGTAGAAAGAATAATACTAAAATGGATAATAATGAGAGTATACACTTAGAGGTCAAAGGGTTTAAGTGGAGATGAAATGAAATTATCATAATGAGCCCTAAAGCAATTTCCAAACTTTATTTAAACTGAAGCCAATACTTGTGAGAGTTTACACTAGAGCCCATTTGATTTTCATTTAGTAACATTATCAATCTTTCTCTAGTGTGAATTAATTATTTTAGTTAAGTCCTTTCTCTACTGATCAGTAAGAGACCTGGGCCACTTGCTTCACCTCTGTATGCCTCAATTTTCATGTCTACAAACAACAATAATAAAGTTTGATATTTGCTTATATCATGAGAAATGATAATTATTTCATTGGAAATAATAAGTTCTTTAACTCAGTCATTTTCCACTTCATGTCAAAGAAAGCTTATTCATTCTAAATACAGTGAAAGTAGTCTCTCCAAGATTTTTTCCATTACTCAAGCTTTCAGATATCCAGCCATACAGTTCTGTGAGTATGCTGCTTCATTTGCATTATTTTAAAGAGTGCCATAGGGGCGGAGCCAAGATGGCGGAGAAGATACACGCCACTGTGTAAGCTCCTTTCTTCCCTCACAACCAACTAGATTTAATCAGCCTCAGAAATAGCATTGGACTGATAGAATCCACAAGGACTGGAAGCACGACTTACCAGCTGAAGAGAATCTGGAGTTTCAGCAGGAAAGGTCAGCTCCCAGGGGAGGAAGAAGAGAGGCCAGCGCAGATGGTGGGGTAGTGGCACACTGTGCCGGTCACGCTGGGGAGGGCTCTGGGATCAGAGAATCCACCAAGATAAAAGAATCGGGCACAGGCTGTTAGCTCTTCTTTGCTTATCAAACAGCAGTTCAGAGGAGAAATATAGGCCACTTTAAAATTTAAAACTAGATTGGATCTTCCTGGATCCCAGGGGTGACTCAGCAGATCTCGGCACCGGGGGTGTGGCCGACATAGGCAATCCAGGCTTTCTCCTCAGGGTACTTAAGAGATTGAAGAGTGGGCGGGGTGGTAACTCATAGTGCCTGGCTCTGCTGGCTGGAGGCTGTGGAATGGAAGTCCCAGAGAAGCGAAACCTCTGAACTAGGGACCGTGGTTTCTGGCAGACACTTCCCAGTTTGAGCGCAGGGGCTTTTCACGTCACCTGCTGCAGACATCCACGCCCCACCGGGATGCATAGGCTGGGCTTTGAGTCACCTTTACTGTTCAGTCTCAACCTCAGGGAAGCCACTAAAACACAGCACCCTCAGGGCACAGCAGTGCTGATCACCTCTGGGGCACTTCCAGGGAGGGGGTGGGGAACTCTCTCCCAGAGCTCTCTCTTAGCTCAGGCACAGGGGCCACTGCATCCATCTGGTCTGGGAGGAAGCTGGTAAAGAAATAAATAAATAATTTCCTACCCCAGGGACAGACCCCAAAAGATTTTTTAAGTATGAGCAAGAAGCCCAAAAAAAACCATAGATTCCTTCTACACAGAGATAGAGCAGGTATCCAACCCCGAGGAAGTTAACAGCAGAGAGACAGCAGATAACAACCTAAAGGGGAACGATTCCTGCCCCCCATCACATAACTCTCTCCATGAAGAGACTATTAAAAAGTTAAGAGAGTTTGAAGAAAAATGGGTAAAGGAAAGGGAAGCTATGATAGAGAATAACAACGTTCTGAAATTGGAGTTGGAAAAAATAAAGAATTCACAGGAGATGCAGGGAAACAAAATTAGTGAATTAGAAAAGGTAAAAAAAAATCACAGGAAAATAGGATTTCTGAATTGGGGAAGATAAAAAAGTCCCAAGAAAATAGGATTTCTGAATTGGAAAAAGAAAATAATTCTCAAAAAAAAATTAGGGAAATGGAAAAAAAATTCAATAGAGCAAAATAATTCATTTAAAAAGAAATTGGGCATTTACAAAAGAACTAAAAACTGTGAAAGAAGAAAATAACTCCTTAAAAGTCAGGATGGAACAAATAGAAATGAATGATTCACAGAGAACCCAAGAATCAGTCAAACAAAACAAAAAAAAATGAGAAGTTGGAGAACAACGTCAAATACTTACTAGGAAAAATCTATAGACCTGGAAAATAGATCTAGGAGAGATAATCTGTGGATCATTGGACTTCCCGAAAACTATGACCAAAAAAAGAGCCTAGATTCTATTTTACAAGAAATTATCAAAGAGAACTGTCCACAGATAATAGAAACAGAGGGGAAAGTAGATGTTGAAAGAATTCATCGAACTCCTTCTGAAATAGACCCTAAGAAAAGAACACCACGAAATATTGTGGCTAAGCTGCAGAATTACCACACAAAGAAGAAAATCCTGCACTCAGCTAGAAAAAAACAATTTAAATAGCAAGGTGCCACAATAAGGGTCACACAAGATCTGGCTGCCTCCACATTAAAAGATAGAAGGACCTGGAACCTGATATTCCAAAAGGCAAAAGATGAAGGATTGCAACCAAGAATAAACTACCCAGCTAAGTTTAGCATCTTTTTCCATAGAAGAAGATGGTCATTCAATGAAATAGAGGAATTCCATATGTTTCTAAGAAAAAAACCAGACTTAAACAAAAAATTTGATCTACATCCACAAGACTGAAGAGAAACAGAAAAAGGTACACAGAACCCTTAAGAACTGTAACTCTGTTGTGGGTATATAGAAAGTACGCATGGATAATTTGATTTTACTGATATAAAAGAAAAAAAAGGAAGGGGTGTAGTAAAGGGAAGGGGGTAATATCAGAAAAAGAGGAGGGTGTGATAAAAAGAGGGAAACTACAGCCCAAGAAGAGGCATGGAAAATACACCATATCTGAGGGAATTTAGAGAGGGGGAGAATCATTGTGTAAATCTTACTCTCATCAGAAGAGGCTCAAAGAGTAAATAATTGACATATTTGTTTTTCAGAAAATTCTCTCTCACCTCATTAAAAGGAGGGGAGAGGAAAAGGGAAAAGGAAAAGGAGAATAAGGGAAGGGACGTGGAGGGAGGGGGGAGGGATACTAAAAAAAAAAGGGAGGGCTGTGCGTCACAAGGGGGGTCTATAAATTAAATATTGGGGAAGGGGTTCAGGGGGGTCAAGGGAAAAAACATAATCTGGGGATAATATGATGGCAGGAATTACAGAATTAGTAATTTTAACTGTAAATGGGAATGGGATGAACACTCCCATCAAATGGAGACGGATAGCAGACTGGATCAAAAATCAGAACCCTACAATATGTTGTTTACAGGAAACACACTTAAAGCAGGGAGATACATATAGAGTAAAGGTAAAAAGTTGGAGCAGAATCTATTATGCTTCAGGTAAAGCCAAAAAAGCAGGGGTAGCTATCCTTATCTCAGATCAAGCAAAAGCAGAAGTTGATCTAATTAAAAAAGATAAAGAAGGAAACTATATCCTGCTGAAAGGTAGCATAAATAATGAAGTCATATCGATACTAAACATATATGCGCCAAGTGGTATAGCATCTAACTTTCTAAAGGAAAAGTTAAGAGAATTGCAAGAAGAAATAGACAGTAAAACTATAATAGTGGGAGATCTCAACCTTGCACTCTCAGATTTAGACAAATCAAACCACAAAACAAACAAGAAAGAAATTAAAAAAGTAAATAGAACATTAGAAAAACTAGGTATGATAGACCTTTGGAGAAAACTGAATGGCAATAGAAAGGAATATACTTTCTTCTCAGCAGTTCATGGATCCTATACAAAAATTGACCATATATTAGGACATAAAGATCTCAAAATTAAATGTAGGAAGGCAGAAATAATAAATGCCTTCTTCTCAGACCACAATGCAATAAAAGCTACATTCAGTAAAAAGTTAGGGATAAATAGACCAAAAAGTAATTGGAAACTGAATAATCTCATCTTAAAGAATGACTGGGTGAAAGAGCAAATTATAGAAACAATTAATAATTTCACCCAAGATAATGACAATGATGAGACATCATACCAAAATCTGTGGGATGCAGCTAAAGCAGTAATAAGGGGAAATTTTATATCTTTAGAGGCGTATTTGAAGAAAATAGAGAAAGAGAACATTAACGAATTGGGCTTGCAACTTAAAAGGCTAGAAAAAAAACAAATTAAAAACCCCCAACCAAAAATTAAACTTGAAATACAAAAATTAAAAGGAGAAATCAATAATATTGAAAGTAAAAAACTATTGAATTAATAAATAAAACCAAGAGTTGGTTTTATGAAAAAGCCAATAAAATAGATAAACCTTTGGTAAATCTGATCAGAAAAAAGAAAGAGGAAAATCAAATTGTTAATCTTACAAATGAAAAGGGGGATCTTTCCACCAATGAAGAGGAAATTAGAGAAATAATAAGGAGTTACTTTGCCCAACTTTATGCCAATAAATTTGATAACTTAAGTGAAATGGATGACTTCCTCCAAAAATATAGCTTCCTAGATTAACAGAGAAGGAAATAAATTGCTTAAATAATCCCATTTCAGAAAAAGAAATAGAACAAGCTATTAATCAACTCCCCAGGAAAAAATCCCCAGGACCAGATGGATTTACATGTGAATTCTACCAAACATTTAAAGAACAATTAGCCCCAATGCTATATAAACTATTTGAAAAAATAGGGAATGAAGGAGTCCTACCAAACTCCTTTTATGACACAGACTTGGTACTGATACCTAAACCAGATTGATCGAAAACTGAGAAAGAAAATTATAGACCAATTTCCTTAATGCATATTGATGCTAAAATCTTAAATAAGATATTAGCGAAAAGACTTCAGAAAATCATCCCCAGGATAATACACTATGATCAAGTAGGATTCATACCAGGAATTCAGGGCTGGTTTAATATTAGGAAAACTATTAATATGATTGACCATATTAATAATCAAATTAATAAAAACCATATGATCATCTCAATAGATGCAGAAAAATCATTTGACAAAATCCAACATCCATTCCTACTAAAAACTCTTGAGAGTATAGGAATAAATGGACTATTCCTTAGAATAATCAGGAGCATATATTTAAGACCTTCAGTAAGCATAATATGCAATAGAAATAAACTACAACCTTTCCCAGTAAGATCAGGAGTGAAACAAGGTTGCCCACTATCACCCTTACTATTCAATATAGTACTAGAAACGCTAGCCTCGGCAATAAGAGCCGAGAAAGAGATTCAAGGAATTAGAGTAGGAAATGAGGAAATCAAACTATCACTCTTTGCAGATGACATGATGGTATAGTTAGAGAACCCCAAAGACTCTGCTAAAAAGCTATTAGAAATAATTCATAATTTCAGCAAAGTGGCAGGATACAAAATAAATCCACATAAAGCCTCAGCATTCTCATATATCACCAACAAAATGCAACAGCAAGAGATACAAAGAGAAATTCCATTCCAAACAAATGTTGAGAGTATAAAGTATTTGGGAATCCATCTACCAAAGAATAGTCAGGAATTATATGAGAAAAATTACAAAACACTTGCCACAAAAATAAAGTCAGATTTAAATAATTGGAAAGACATTCAGTGCTCTTGGATAGGCCGAGCGAATATAATAAAGATGACAATACTCCCCAAACTAATCTATTTATTTAGTGCTATACCGATCAGACTCCCAAGAAACTATTTTAATGACCTAGAAAAAATAACAACAAAATTCATATGGAAGAATAAAAGGTCGAGAATTGCAAGGGAACTAATGAAAAAAAAGTCAGAGGAAGGTGGTCTAAGTGTACCTGATCTAAAGCTATATTATATAGCAGCAGTCACCAAAACCATTTGGTATTGGCTAAGAAATAGAATGGTAGATCAGTGGAACAGATTAGATACAAAGGACAAAAAAAGGGTACATCTATAGCAATCTAATCTTTGACAAACCCAAAGATACCAACATTAGGGACAAAAATTCATTATTCGAAAGAAACTGTTGGGAAAACTGGAAATTAGTATGTCAGAAATTAGATATGGACCCACACTTAACACCATATACCAAGATAAGATCAAAATGGGTCCATGATTTAGGCATAAAGAATGAGATCATAAATATATTAGAGGAACAGAGAATAGTCTACCTCTCAGACCTGTGGAGGAAGAAGGAATTTATAACCAGAGGAGAATCAGAGATCATTATTGATCACAAAATAGAAGATTTTGATTACATCAAACTAAAAAGTTTCTGTACAAACAATACTAATGCAAACAAGATTAGAAGGGAAGTAACAAATTGGGAAAATATTTTTAAAAGCAAAGGTTCTGACAAAGGTCTCATTTCCAAAATATATAGAGAACTGACCCTGATCTATAGGAAACCAAACCATTCTCCAATTGATAAATGGTCAAGGGATATGAACAGACAATTCTCAGATGATGAAATTGAAATTATATCCACTCATATGAAAGAGTGTTCCAAATCACTACTGATCAGGGAAATGCAAATTAAGACAACTCTGAGATACCACTACACACCTGTCAGATTGGCTAAAATGACAGGAACAAATAATGATGAATGTTGGAGGGGATGTGGGAAAACTGGGACACTGATACATTGTTGGTGGAGTTGTGAAAGAATCCAGCCATTCTGGAGAACAATTTGGAACTATGCCCAAAAAGTTGTCAAACTGTGCATACCCTTTGACCCAGCATTGCTGTTATTGGGATTATATCCCAAAGAAATACTAAAGAGTGGAAATAGAGCTGTATGTGCCAAAATGTTTGTGGCAGCTCTTTTTGTTGTAGCTAGAAACTGGAAGTTGAATGGATGTCCATCAATTGGAGAATGGCTGGGTAAATTGTGGTATATGAAGGTTATGGAATGTTATTGCTCTGTAAGAAATGACCAGCAGGAGGAATACAGAGAGGCTTGGAGAGACTTAAATCAACTGTTGCTGAGTGAAATGAGCAGAACCAGAAGATCACTATACACTTCAACAACAATACTGTATGAGGATGTATTCTGATGGAAGTGGAAATCTTCAACATAAAGAAGATCCAACTCAATTCCAGTTGATCAATGATGGACAGAAATAACTATACCCAGAGAAGGAACACTGGAAAGCGAATGTAAATTGTTAGCACTACTGTCTATCTACCCAGGTTACTTATACCTTCGGAAGCTAATAATTAATGTGCAACAAGAAAATGGTATTTACACATATATATTATATCTAGGTTATATTGTAACACATGTAAAATGTATGGGATTACCTGCCATCGGGGGGGAGGGAGTGGAGGGTGGGAGGGGATAATTTGGAAAAATGAATAAAAAAAAAAAGAGTGCCATAGACTCAGTTAAGGAGTTTAATAAAAGATACTATAGCTCAAGGACTCACAGGAAACATAGCAGTTGATTCATTAGCCAGAGAGGCAGTTTATACTCCCAGACCTATAAACCCAGACCTCAGTTCCCTTAGGGATTATACAGAAGAATCCCAGAAGAATCTGTCAAAGAATTAGCTATACCTATAAAAGTTTATAGGAGTTAGATTCCAAAAGTCCAAAGTGACCCCTAGACAATTCTCTTCCCACAAACCTAATGTGCTCATTATATATTCTAGGCTTTTTTCATGTTTCTAACTAGATATGTTCTCTTCTTTTCCCACTACTTATCTCAATCCTCTATATATCCTAGATGGAAACCATCCTCTATATCCTAGATGGAAACTTTCATCTTTCCTAAAGTTTTTTCTGTTTTCACAATTTCTCATTTGCTGTACCAAATCCCTGTCCAATTAATATAATCCACATAATTTAACATGCAATCATATATCATATTGTTTCTTTTCTTTTCTTTCCAAACTTATTCTAAGGTCCCCAAAATGGGAATTGCTTCTTATGCTTCTATCTTATTCATAACACCTAGAATACTGTGTTTCATCAAGGCATATGACCAAAGTAAAGGTTTTTTAAACATTCAGTTTTCCAGCAGCTTCCCTTTATAAAAATTCTCTCTCTGTGTAATTGTAGATCAGAATAAGGAGGACTTGGACTGGAGATGATCCTCACTGATTGAAGAGAAGTAGCAAATTACATTAGTTTGACACAGGAAAATATTGATATTTAATCCTGACTTGGATAATGGATTGTTATTAGGAAAGAATTTTATGAACTTTAAATTCGCGCTTAAAGTTAAGTTCTCTCTATCATATTCACTGATGGCATCATGAAGCTACCACATTATCATTCAGAAATGAGGAAGGGCCAAGATATTTTGTCTGATTAAATTAATTTTAGGAATGTTAATCAGACTGCTAATATTAGTTTGAGTGAAGAATAGAAATAACAAATTACTAGTTATGATTAATATGTCAGTGCAATAATAAGCTCAAATCGAAATGGAGGCCACTAAACCATATAAGGATCCCCATAGTCAACAAATTCACTAAGTAAATCATATTAGCATCATCTATATTCTGTTGTGATTTTACTTATTTTGTTATATTTTGTATACATATATGAGGAATATATTTAGGGTGTTATACAGATATAGAATACAAATACACTAGGAATATATGTTTATATATATGTATATGGGGAAATATGTATAACATACATATGTATTTTATACATATTTCTCCATTATATTTTAATCTGGTTGCCACAGGCATGTTTGACATCTGTGGTCAGCAGAAATCATTTAGTTGTTTAAGATAAGTGAAAATAATAAGCTAAAAGTAATTTTCAAATTCTTGGCTCTTTTTTATTGTGACCAACTGTCTTCCTGATACCACATATTGAAACCAGTTATCAGAATGAACTAATTGGAAAAAATTGGTTAGTAGAGTAGAACTTAAAAAGTCATAAGGGAAAAAAAAGAAAAAAAATTCCTATAAAATAGTGTGCTCAGAAGAGATAGAAATAAGTTGAATTGCCAAAGACAATGTACAATTTAGGAATAAATTGTTATTCTACCTAAAAGTAGCTAGTGTTCTAATTAAAAAGCCATTGGGTTATGACACCTGGCAAATTATTTACCCTTATTCGTTTTTTGGTTTCCTCTTCTGGAAAACAAGCATAAAAAACTGTGGGACTTAACTCACAGATTGTAAGAAACATCAAATAGTTTATGTAAAGTTTTTTCAAACTTTAAATTTATATGTAAATATTAGCTTATATAATATTTTCTCTACATTGAAGAAATATTACCATCAAAATGAAGTACTGAACTTGGATGTGTGAACTAAAAATGTTTTTGATGACCATTTTTCAATAGAATTAGTTTACTTTCTAATCTCATTTTATTTTCCATAGGTCTCACCAAATTGTAAATAGAGTCTCTGAAACAAATAAAATTAAAAAAAAAAGTTAAATTACAATCTAAAATCATTTTGTTGACACAACACTTGTGCATACCTACCCTAAGAATTATGACATTTAGAATAATGAGGCTAAACTAATGGTCCTTTTGTAAGGGATTGTAAACAACTGCACAATAATGATAGCAATGTCTCAATTTCCTGGAATCAGCATATTCCAACTGCTCTGAATAAAGAAGTGCCATTTCACATCTGTAAAGATATTTATAAATGCCTGTTTCATTGGTAAAAGTCATAAAATAACTTTTTAATCAAAAAAGCAACCTAGTCTGTCACTATATTTTAGGCAAAATAATTAAGGTGACATAATTTCAAAATTAACTGTATGTTGACTGGCTAAATTAGTTTTATGTAACAACCCAGGAAATCCAATCCCCAGGAAACATTTACTTGATTTAATACTGTGATTTTATAAGTGTGGATTTATAGGTGATTGGTTTATGAGTTGCTATGGAAAAAACAAGGAGTTTTAGGGAAAGAAGCATCTCTAACTAAATTGGGCTAGTCCTTACATGACACACCATTAGTTTTAGAACTGCTAGGGCTACAATTTCACCATCACAACCTGAGAAAACCCTCAGTTATTTCCACACCAAGATTATGTACTTTTTTATTTTTCTTAAGTAAAAATATTTTATTTTTCCAAATAATGCAAATATAGACAATGCAAAGATTTCAACATTCACCTTTGCAAAACTTTTCTTCCAGATTTTTCTCTTCCCCTCAATACAGTAAGTAATCTTATATAGGTTAAATATATGTAATTGTTCTAAATATATTTCCCTATTCATCATGCTGCTCAAGAAAAATCAGATCAAAATGGAAAAAAAAGAAAGAGAAAAAAGCAAACAAACCACCAAAAAAGTGAAAAATACTGTGCTTTAATCTACATTCACTCTTCATAATTCTCTGTGAATGGGGCTTTCCATCATCACAGATCTATTGGATCATAAATCTATCACAGATTGAATCCCCTCATTGTTGAAAAGAGCCAATTCCATCACAATTAATCATCACACAATCTTGTTCTGCCCACTTCATTCAGCATCAACTTATACAAGTCTTTCCAGGCTTTTCTGAAATCAATTTGCTCATCATTTGTTATATAACAATAATATTCCATTACATGCACATACTATAATTTATTCATCCATTCCTCAATTGATGGGTATCCAGACAATTTCCATTTCCTTTCCACTTTTACAAAAAGGGCTGCTACAAACATTTTTTACAAGTGGGTCCTTTTCCTTCTTTAATGATTTTTTGGGGACACAGCCCCATTAGAGACACTGCTGGATTAAAAGGCATGCAAGTTTAATAACCCTTTGAGCATACTTCCAAATTGCTCTGATGCAGTAGATTTTAAAAGGAAAAAAACAACATTTTATCTTTTTAAATTAATGAGAATTCACATGACGCAAATAATTTTTTAAAAGAAAAATATTTTGATATTACAAGAAAAAAATGAAACAACCAGCTTTGTGTTCTGTGTACTGTCCCCCAAAATACAATTGTTGGTAGTAGAAAGAACTATGTAACTAGGAATGGAGTGTGTTTGGCTAAGCTAATAAACAGAAAATTAGTTTTAAATAAAGAAGTAATATTTTTCACTGTAGCATTTCCCCTTTTGAATAAAAAGATATTAACATCTGCATGTAGTCACTTTCCAACATTCTTTTCTATAAATATATTTATATTATTTTATGATCTTCTCTTCTTTCCTTCAAAAATACTATTTCATGTTGAGCTAAATATCAAGTCCCATTTCAATTCTTAAAACATTAGTATAACATTCAATTTCCTTTTTCTTTTTTTAAGGGAGAAATTATCCCTCATGCTAAGTTTGTGACACTATAAAGGCATCTTTGCTATAGAGGCATCCAACAATGATTCTGTTTTACCTGGTCCTAATTTATTTTGACCTTCATTTCACTGTAAAGTATGCAACTGGAGCAGAAAGAAAAAAGAATGAACAAGAATTCTTTGGTAACAATTGTTCAATAGAAAGGACCTGCTGGCCTTCATTCTTATTTTTATTTTGGCTCACTGTAGAGAACTGTTTATTTTTTAAAATATTTAACATGAATTTAATAATCCTCTGCAATTATAAACATTACAATATGTAAAGAGGAAAAATGATTATACAAAAACCTATGAACCTCTCTAAATTATATATTATATATGCATATATCTATGTATATGTGCACTTTAATGTGCATATATGTGCCTACACATCTTCCCCCTCCAAATAGAATTTATTTTACCCATAAATAGTTCCTCTTTTCAGAGAGTTAATACTGTATCCAGAGAGGCCTATTTGAGCATCACAAAGTGTCAGCAGATATAGGAAAAATCTCAATCATATCATCACTTAATACTAAGAAAAAATGGGGAGCAAAAGCCATGTCTCTCCTTATATAAAAAGGATTATATAAAAAAAAATTGGATGCAATTTTTAGATGTGACTTAAGAAAAACACAAAATTACAAATTACAAATTTGTGACAAATATACAAATATCCCAAAAGTCTTCATGCAAGTTATTAAAACCTAAACTTAAGCTAAGACTTTTAGAACATCTATATCTACTTAAGCACAGTAGATCCAAATCCTCTTGTATTTCTTCCAAGGTCAATGTGGTCTTTAACTTAGTCATACATAATTCTTTTCTTCCACACACTTAAATATTGATTAAACACCTCAAAAATGAAAAACAGTGACCAATAGTTCCAAAAGATAGTAAATTCATAAGAAGATAATATTAATTGCATTTAAACTTTTGAAAATATTTTACAAATGAAAAATCTACAGTTTAAAAAGACTGAAAAGCCTGGGACACCATGAATCAAAGCAAAACGTTTGAATTCAACTCTAATGCTTTTCCTCTACTCTAATGGTGTCAAACTAAGATAGAAATTGGACCCACTGAATAGCATATAGAGATCCCTAGGAGCCATGTATTGACTTTTTAAAAATCACGTTAACATGTTTTATGTTCCATTGTATTTTTACTTATTTAGTTAAATATTTTGCAGTTAATTTTTAATCTGGCTCTGGCATTTATAGTAGGGTTTGTTGCCCCAGTTCTATGCCTTGATAATGAGAATTTATAAGTAGTTTTAAATTTTGCAAAGTTTTTTCATATTCTAGCTAAATTGAACTTCAAAACAAGTCTTTGGGATAAATATTACAGGAATTGGCATACCTGTTTTATAGATAATTGTATGTTATGTATATTAAATATATGAAGAAATTGAAGTTGAGAAGTGACTAGAGGAGGTCACACAGCTAGTAAAATTAAATGTCCTGTTTTATAGATAATTGTATGTTATGTATATTAAATATATGAGGAAATTGAAGTTGAGAAGTGACTAGAGGAGGTCACACAGTTAGTAAAATTCAAACGCAGATTTTTCTAATTCCAAGCTTAAAACTTTATTTTTATATAGCAAGCTTGCTAGAAATAAAGAAAATAAAAAGCATACTAATTATCTTTGTACTTCAGAATTTAACATTGCTAATATATTATATCTAAATATTTAAGGCCATAACAACAATAATAATATATATAGATATAGATATTGTTGAAAGTCATGTTGAAATCATCATCCCATTGTTCCCAGCATTGCTTATCAATCAGTGTTGGGGGAGGCTCTAGTTGGAAGAAAACATAAAGTCAGTAGCTTTTTGTATCATATGTTCCCCTACCGGCAAATTGTCATATTCTTGTTACCTTGGAGAAGAAATGAGATTAAGGACCCAACCTCTTTTGCTAAAATATATCTGGATTGTTTTAAAGTTATCTATAAAAACTGTTCCCACCTTGAAGCCATTGCTGATCTTCAGTGATCAGCCCACCAGTATATTGCTATCTTGATACAGTTAAAATAAAAAAAAAAACTTTTAAATCTGTTTGTCCTGAGTTTTACCACACTGATTAAGGTGAAAGTAGAATAAAGAATTTTCCTTTCAACATTGTATTTCCTTACCTTTCTCAATAAGTGTAACACATTCTATAATAAATGTAGAGCACACTGATTATATTCATAAACTAAAAGTGAAGAAAATTGTACACTTTGCAACTATGCAAAATGATTTGCTTCCATGCATCCAGATGTTGTAATCATTATTTTAAAAGGTAAATGTATCAAAAATAAAGAATGGAATGAGAAGACAGAAAGGGACAAGAAAAGAGATGTGAGAAAGGAGGGAAAATAAGCTAAAAACATTACAAAAGAATTTTTAGAGAAAAAAAAAAGCCAAGTAAGAAAACAAAAATGGAACAGCAAAAAAATTGAGAGACAGAAAATCTATTTTACCAATAAATAGTTCCCCTTATCAGAGAATCAATACTGTGTCCAGAGAGGCCTATTTGAGCATCAGAAAGTGTCAAAAGTCATAGGGAATGGCTCAATCATATCACTTAATGAAAAGAAAAAAAGAGGGACAAAAACCTTGAAAGAGACAAAGAGCATAGACTGTCTCTCCTTATATAAAAAGGATTGAAAATTGGCTGTACTTTTTTTGATTACGAAGGAAGTATAGATTCATGTGGCTTAAGGTGATATGAAGCAAGAAGAAGCACTTTTTCTCTTCTTCAAAGAACTATAATTCCATGTCTGAGCAAGACCCAACTACTGAAAAACATCCCTCATAGCTACTCTACCATTTATTCCCAGACATTTGTTCATACCTTGAATTACAAAAGGGAAGACTAGGTCAGAAAGCAGTCAATGACTGTAAGGTGGCTTCTGTTTTCTATGTAGTCCAAATAAGCAAGACAACATCTCTCCTAGTTTCTAGAGGTACCCCAAAGCAATTGGTGGATTTTTCTAATACTTTAGATTTGAGCCTCTCTTCCAGGATATTCATCCCAACATCAGTTGATAATAGAGTAGTGCTTAGGGTCATTTGATCAATTAATTGACTAAATTGTCTTTGTCTTTTTCTTAGTGAGAAAATAAGACAAGTTACAAAGCATTTTCCTCTAACTCATTGGGACATACTTTCCCCCATACTATCTTGGTCTCTAGAGAGAAGGGGCTTGAACTTACAAAAGTTTCTACCAAGCATTTATTCCATCAAGTTCATTTCTGTATGTAACTGGTGGATGAGATTCTCTTGTTCTTCAATCCACTTTAATGATGGGTCAAACATATTTCTTAGAACTTTTGATACACATTGGGCTCAGCTATCTGCAAAAATCTGTCATGTACTCCAACTCCCAGATAATTGGTGGCTCATTGACTGAAGACAATTACCTGGTTCATTGTATAGTACTAGGCCTGAAGTCAGAAAAACCTGACTTCAAATCCAGCCTCACACACTGATTAGTTGTGGGATCCTGGACAAGTCACTCACTCCCCTTTGCCTCAATTTATTTATCTGTAAAATAAGGTGAAAAAGGAAATGATAAACCACTCCAGTATCTTTGCCAAGAAAACCCCCAAAAGGGGTCTAATAGTCAGAAAATGCTAAACAACCACAAAATTGTTCTGATTTTTAAAAGCTTACAGAGTTACATCCTAATTTCAATAACCCCACAACTCCCTAATCAGGAAAAAATAAACGCTAAGAGGCAAATAATAGAGGTTCTCAGACAATATATAGGTCAACAAGGAAGACAACAAAATCTCTTCCTACCCAGAGGCTTGCAATATTTCTTCCTCATTTGTACTTGATAGGCAAGAAAAAGTGAAGACCATGGCTGATTTTTGCCTTTTTAATGAAATTCTCCCCCCAGGTTTAGCAGCCAATCAAAAGTGATTTGTTTTTTTGTTTGTTTGTTTGTTTGTTTTAGTACAAGTGGTTTGTAAACAGAAACAACTGGTTGTTACCCTTTCTTGAAGAGAACCAAAAACTATTGCACAGGTGGGTAGTCTCTGTAGGTTCAAAGGAAACATGTTCATATTAACACCAGAAACACCTGAAATATCAGGAATAGTATTTCTTTATAGCAAGGTTCATGTCCCTTCTTCCCTTTTCTTGTATTCCTAGAACTAAGCATAGTGTTGGGCACATGATGAAAGTCCTATGTACTTTAGATTGCTTCTTCATGATAACCATCTCCTTGACCGAGACTCTGAGCAAGTATTGGGGACAAGTTAGTCAATATTAATAATGTGGTAGCTAGACATTTTATTGGGGAACTCATGAGGATTTTTGAGGTCTTTTTTGAGGTTTATGAGGTCTGCTTTTGTAGTATGATAATTTATTATCTGTTAGGTATGAAGGATGAGTACCTAGTATGATATTCTAGCTACTTGTAATGTTTTGCTTCATTACAACCAGTAGTGAATTCCACCATTTTCTCACTTAATCTACATTGACATGAAATCCAAGCTCCTGATTTATAATCCTTTTTTTTTCATTGTTGTAATACTTTTAAATTGTAGTGATAGTAGGCTGATCCCAAACTGAGATCCTGTTTTTGTCAACAAATTCATTTAACTTGATCATTCATTGTCATTATTAGTGTTATCATTTATTATTGTTGTTGTTATACTAAACCATATTTCTTGTATTATAGATACCAAGTGAGTAAAAAATTCTCCCCAAGCATCCCTGAGTTCTTCATAACATGAGAAATTTTATAACCCCAGGATTACAATCAGGTGAGAATACTTAAGCAAGATGAAAGAATCAAAGGTAACTATATGTTTGTTGTATTTCTTTTGTTGTTGTTAAGTGTAGATGACTAAGAAAGAAAATGGTGCTATCAGCAATGATGTTGAATATTAGAGTAAAAGCTATATTTTGATAAGGAAAGGGGAGGTATGGGGTGGCATATGATTGGCAATTACTCAAACCAGAGTCCTTAGCTACTATCAGTATAATCAATCAAATAACATTCATTTATACATCATTGAGTGCCTTCTATATATAAAACACTATGTTATACATTAAGGGATATGAAAAGATGAAAAAAGATATGATTCCTGCAGTCCTTCCAAGCGTTATAATCTAACTGAGTCTTAGATAGCTTTGAAGATGCCAGGGTTACAAAAAGTTATCGAACTGTGCATACCCTTTGATCCAGCAGTGCTACTACTGGGCTTATATCTCAAAGAAATATTTTTTTAATTTTTATTTTATTTTATAATTATAAATTTTTGACAGTACATATGCGTCGGTAATTTTTTACAACATTATCCCTTGCACTTACTTCTGTTCAGATTTTTTCCCTTCCTCCCCTAACCCCCTCCCCCAGATAGCAGGCAGTCTTATACATGTTAAATATATTACAATATATTCTAGATACAATATATATGTGTAGAACCCAATTTCTTGTTGCACAGGAAGAATTGGATTCAGAAGGTAAAAATAACAGTTTACACTCATTTCCCAGTGTTCCTTTTCTGGATGTAGCTGATTCTGTCCATCATTAATCAATCGGAATTGGATTACCTCTTCTCTATGTTGAAGATATCCACTTCCATCAGAATACATCCTCATACAGTATCATTGTTGAAGTGTATAATGATCTTCTGGTTCTGCTCGTTTCACTTAGCATCAGTTGATGTAAGTCTCTCCAAGCCTCTCTGTATTTCTCCTGTTGGTCATTTCTTACAGAACAATAATATTCCATAACATTCATATACCATTCTCAACCCAACCATTCTCCAATTGATAGACATCCATTCATCTTCCAGCTTCTAGCCACTATGAAAAGGGCTGCCACAAACATTTTGGCACATACAGGTCCCTTTCCCTTCTTTAGAATTTCCTTGGGATATAAGCCCAGTGATAGTATGGCTGGGTCAAAGGGTATGCACATTTTGATAACTTTTTGGGCATAATTCCAGATTGCTCTCCAGAATGGTTGGATTCTTTCACAACTCCACCAACAATGCATCAGTGTCCCAGTTTTCCCACATCCCCTCCAACATTCATCGTTATTTGTTCCTGTCATCTTAGCCAATCTGACAGGTGTGTAATGATATCTTAGAGTTGTCTTAATTTGCATTTCTCTGATCAATAGTGATTTGGAACACTCTTTCATATGAGTGGAAATAGTTTTAATTTCATCATATGAAAATTATCTGTTCATATCCTTTGACCATTTATCAATTGGAGAATGGCTTGATTTCTTATAAATTAAAGTCAATTCTCTGTATATTTTGGAGATGAGGCCTTTATCAGAACCTTTAACTGTAAAAATGTTTTCCCAATTTGTTACTTCCCTTCTAATCTTGTTTGCATTAGTTTTGTTTGTGCAGAAACTTTTTAATTTGGTGTAATCAAATTTTTCTATTTTGTGATCAATAATGGTCTCTAGTTCTCCCTTGGACACAAACTCCTTCCTCCTCCACAAGTCTGAGAGGTAAACCATCCCATGTTCCTCCAATTTATTTATGATTTCATTCTTTATGCCTAAATCTTGGACCCATTTTGATCTAATCTTAGTATGTGGTGTTAAATGTGGGTCCATACCTAGTTTCTGTCATACTAATTTCCAGTTTTCCCAGCAGTTTTTGTCAAATAATGAATTCTTATCCCAAAAGTTGGGATCTTTGGGTTTGTCAAACACTAGATTGCTATTTTTATTCACTATCTTGCCCTGTGAACCTAACCTATGCCACTGATCAACTAGTCTATTTCTTAGCTAATACCAAATGGTTTTGGTGACTGTTGCTTTATAATACAGTTCTAGATCAGGTACAGCTAGACCACCTTCACTTAATTTTATTTTCATTACTTCCCTTGAAATTCTCGACCTTTTGTTGTTCCATATGAATTCTGTTGTTATTTTTTCTAGGTTATTCCCAAAGAAATATTAAAGAAGGGAAAGGGACCTGTATGTGCCTAATTGTTTGTGGCAGCCCTTTTTGTAGTGGCTAGAAACTGGAAAATGAACAGATGCCCATCAATTGGAGAATGGTTGGGTAAATTATGGTATATGAATGTTATAGAATATTATTTTTCTGTAAAAAATGACCAGTAACATGAATACAGAGAGGGTTGGAGAGACTTACATGAACTGATGCTGAGTGAAATTAGCAGAACTAAGAGATCATTATACACTTCAACAACAATACTGTATGAGGGTGTATTCTGATGGAAGTGGATATCTTCAACAAAGAGAAGATCTAATTCAGTTCCAATTGATTGACAGAATCAGCTATACCCAGAGAAGGAACACTGGAAAATGAGTGTAAACTGTTTGCATTTTTGTTTTTCTTCCCAGGTTATTTTTACCTTCTGAATCCCTTCCTGTGCAACAAGAAGTTCAGTTCTGCACACATATATTGTATCTAGGAAATAACACATTTAACATGTATGGGACTGCCTGCTATCTAGGGGAGGGGGTGGAGGGAAGGAGGGAACATTCGGAATAGAAGTGAGTGCAAATTGCCCATGGATATGTACTGTCAAAAAAAGTTATAATTATAAAATTAATTTTTAAAATGTAAAAAAACCCCAAAAATTCCAAGGTTAGCACAGAATCCCAAGGCATCTGTAGTGTTATTTTGTAATATCTGTCCATAGAAACCATTACAGTAAATAGGGTATGTTCATTTACATTGAAGGCAAATTCATATTTTGGTAAGATGATATACTAGTATCAAATCAGACATAAGCATGTCGCCAAGCAACAAAAACAAACAATAGCAACAAAAACTCCATAACAAACAACAACAAAAACAGATTTCTTAATTTACAAGAGGCATTTCCTTCCTAAATAAGTTTTCTCAACCCATTCTATTAAATATTCAGGCATGACAGCAATTAACCATAGCTCCTCTTTACTTCATCTCTTCATTGAAAGAGTGACTAAAGAGACATCTAGGTGGCACAGTGGATAGGAGATCAGCCCTGAGGTCAGGAAGACTAAGTTCAAGTTTGACCTCAGACTACCTAACTAGCTGAGTGATCCTGGGCAAGTCACTTTATCCTGATTTCCTTCCCTCATAATGCAAAAAGAAAGTGTTCTTTAAAACCTAGAGTCATTCAAAGAAAGAACTATGGAATCTGAATGTAGATTAAAACATGATATTTTCACTTTTTGTTATTTTCTTTCTCATGATTTTTCTTTTTTATTTTGATTCTTCTTTTATAACATGACTAATGTGGAAATATATTTATATTACCTTTATCAGATTGATTGTTCTTGGAGAGAGGGAGAAAAAAGAGGGGGGAAATTTGGAACCCCAAATCTTATGAATATGAATGTTGAAAACTATCTTTACAAGTAACTGGAAAAAAAACTATTAAGGGCAAAAAAAAGGCAACACAATCCTGTGAGTACAAATTTTATAGGTGAAATCACCACAGAAAAGGACTATGAGTCCCACTGAGCACTAGATCAAAAGGAACTTTTGCTTTTCTACTTCACAGGAGATTTATTTAGACAACTATGTATAGACTTCATTTTATGTTCTAGTGATTCAGTATTTCACATGGTGGATGTCAACATTTCCGTCAGAGCAATTCAACTTGAAAGATTATTTCAAATTGGTGAGCTCAAGTAATTAGCCACATTTGGTGCATTGAATTTAATTAAGCCCTGTCTATCTACAGGAAAATAATTCAAAGTCAACTGATGGGATTTGAGTATTTTTCTCTGAAAAATAATCGATAAGATTAAATGGTCTTTACACTTCTAAAAATAAAAATAAAAAACAATTAAAATATTAACTTTTGTTTAACTGTTTGTTTATTTAAATATAGATCTTCTATTATTTTAAATAGATCTTAACAAGCAGTACAAAATAGGAAAATTTGAAGTAATATTTTATCTGAAAGCATTTTTTCTAGAATAGTGAAATGTAAAGTTTTTTTAAAGAAATAGAATTTTCACATACCAACATTTACTTATTCTTCTTTTACGCAAAACATAAGTACTTCTCTGATATTCTTTTAAAAAATCAATATCTAAACACAAGCCTCTACCTTAGCAGCCACAGCTATAGAAGAACCAAAAAAAGAAAATCTTTGCTATCCTCTTCTCTCCACAGACCTTAGTCATATGAATCTAGCACCATGCATGGCATATAGTAGGTAATTAATTGTTAGTTGATTTATTGATGAAGTCTTATAGAGCTAATTTATTGAATTTTCAGAGATATAAAGTTTGGCAAACTAGCCAACACTTTAGATGACATTGCAGATCCACAAAGATGTCAGCAGATTACAATAATTGTATTTAAAATTTCCTTGCCTCATACACCAGAAATCATACCCTGAGGATTTAAAGCTGCCATAATTGGAACTGTTACCCCAAGGACCTACCCAAGGAGTCTCAGTGAATGCCCCAGCCGTGATTCACTTTATTCTGCAGCAATTTTATCAACCCCACCTTCTTCTCAACTTCTGCTTTCCATTTCTAATTCCATAATCTAGTCTGCTATTGGAATAGGTATGTAAACCTAATTTCCTAAAACTATACTTATCTTTATTGTGGTTTTCTAAAACAAAACATCACTTCCCAGCCACTATCCCTCTATGTATGTTATTTCTATTGGAATATAAAGTCTATGAGGGAAGGACCTGTTTCCACTTCTGAATTTATACGTTAACTCCCAACTGCTTACCTCAGCAAGGGATCCTTACCTTCCCCAGGTCTGATTATCTCAATCAGAGAGCTACCTCTTTAGAGCTTCCCCCACAGAACACCCAAGTCACTCAAGTATGTAAGATGTCAGGGAAAGTATGACCACCTCCTTTTCATTGGTGTTTTCACCCCTTTTTTGAGCAGTCAGGTAAGGTATGATCACCTCTTTTTGAGGATTCTCACCTTCTTGAGAAAGCAGGGAGGTCATGACCACCTATGTTCTAAAACAAAAGAAAGCAGGAGATGTAATGAGCCAGAACTCTGAACTTGAAACAAAGGATTCTTACAAGGTACTAAGTCAGTGGAATTGATAGAGACAATAATTATCTAATTTAGCATGGTTCAGTATGATTGATTTAATCCTACAAGTAGATGTTATGGGCCATAATTTGAAACAAGGTACTAAGTGGAATTGAGGGGACAATGGTTAAACCTAGTTTGGCACTGATTTAACAAATAATGGTTTCCTAGTGATATAATGATTGGTGTATACTCAGTGTGGGGCATATAAGGACAAGCTCTCATGTCCAGGAAGGACAAGAGCACTAGAAGCTCTGGGAAGCTGAGACAGATTCATTCCATCTTCCACCTTTGTTGTGGCTGGAGGCTCAAGCATAAACCTTTGGAAGTCGGGGAGATTCAGAAGCCAGAGAAGGTAGTCAGGGAGATTCAGAAGCCAGAGCTCAAGCTCTTGGAACCAAAACTACAGAAGTCTTCTAAGAAAGCTAACCAGGCTGCAGGAAAGGAGAGGAGACTTGGAAAGAGACAATTTGGACTTTAATATCTGGCTGCATATGGGGTGATTATTGAACTGAAACTAAGGCTGTCTCCGGAGACCCCAAGAAAACCCCCAAAAGAGAAGATTACATTTTAGAGAAGAATATTACACTTATTATTTGTTCTCCCTTCTTTAAGAGATCCTCAACATCAGAGAGGTGGTACTATGACAAGCAAATGAATTAGATTTAAATGAGGGAGAGGACTTAAAGGAAGTCAAAGAAGTCTGAAGGTGGAGCTAAAGAAAGAAAGCATTCCAGGTATGGAAGACAGCAGCCAAATGCCTGCACCCAAGAGATGGAGAATTTTATTCATGGAACAGCAATCCAGTGTCACTGGATTGAGAAACACATAGAGATTGGGATGGAAAGTCAGGATAAAGTATAAGAAGAATAGAAATGGAGAGGAGTAGATTATGAAAATCTTTGAATGCCAATTTTATATTTGGTTCTGGAGATGATAGAGACCAGTGAAGTTTATTGACTATGAAGATTATATGGTTAGACAATCATTTTAGAAAAAAATCATTGCAGCAGTTTAATGAAGAATGGACTATAATGGGAGGGATGGGAATAGATCTGTGGCAAGAAGATCAACCAGCAAAGTATTTCAATAGTCCAGATCTGGCATAATGAAAGTTCTGCACCAGGGTGATGGCAGTATCAAAAGAAAGATAGGCATTTATTCCAGAATTTGCAAAGGATAAATTAGCAGTCTTTGGTAATAGATTGGATATGGATGGAGATGGTGAAATACTGAGGAATAGAGGATAATATGGAGGCTTATACCTTGGGAATTGGAAAGATAATGGTGATCTCAGTATCAAAAGAGAAGTTTTGGAGATGAGAGAGTTTAGGAAGAAAAGATAATGAGTTTACTGTTAGATATATTGAGTTTAAGATGTATATGGGACATCCAATAGACAGTGATCAGAAGGTGAAGAGGAGTTGTGCTTTTGTTGGATATAATTCTGTAATGATTTATCTGAAGGAGGGAAACAGGGATGTACTCCATCTTTTTACCCTCTGATTAGAGGATCACATACCTCTTGGATCATGCTTAGCTCCAAATTTGAGACCATTAGTTTATACATACAGGAACAAAGTCATTTGAAACTATGGTGATTTTTAAGGTCAATTAATTCCAAAACCCAGGAAATTGTTATAATATTGTGCAATCACTTTGTTTAATGCGGAGCTATAATTATATATAACCAGCAACCAAGAACAAAGTGTACATCTATGGCAAAATGTGGATGACTAATTCCTTTCTATTCAAATCCTCTTTCATCACAAAGAGCATGAAATTCCCCAAAAGTATAATTATTATTGGGATTTTTAAATAATTAACAATAAATAGCAAGCTAAGATATTGACCTTAAAAATCTATCTCATAGCACTTCTTTTATGTTAATGACTTCTATATATTAATATATAGATATATAGAATTAATCTATATCCTGCTTAATATACAACATATAAAGTGCAAACATTTTAAATCTCTTTGTTTCTGGGATTATTAAAGTCAAATTTCAAGTTATGTTAAATATATATATATATATGCATATATATATATGTGTGTGTGTGTGTGCATCTATATATTTATCTATACATGGATGTGTATTAACAGCTAGCATTAATGTACCATTATAAGATGTATAAAGCTCTTTACAGATATTATCTCATTTGATCCTCACAGCAAATCTGAGTTAAATGTGAATATTATTTCCAATTTTACAAATTAGGAAGTGGAAGCAAAATAAAAGTTAAGTAACTTGTTCAGAATCATACAGCCAGTGCCTGAGATCATATTTAAACCCATATCTTCTTGATTCTAAACCAGTACTGTCTCTACTGAACCACCTATCTACCTCTTCAATACATTGGTAATACAATTGGTGATACAATGATTCCTTAATATATTCAGTATCTTGATAATATGGGTCCTCCTTCTACCTCATTTATAATTTCTCTTTCTTGAATCTTCTCTATATTTATCCAAAAGTGAAGGAAATAAGCATTTATTAAGTGCCTATTATGTGCCAGGCCTTGTGCTAAGGAAGCAAACATTGAATCACTTGATCCTCAAAGCAACCCTATTATTATTGTCCCCATATTATTTATTATTGTTGTTGTTGTTGTTATTCAAGTTCAATATTCTCTTTTTAATCATTATTTGGGGAAAGATTTGATATTTCAGTATGTCCATAATCTCAATAATATGGTATTTATAATACCATTATAAATAAAAACTCATTCATATCTCTTCACCTCATTTGCTTCTGCCCCCCCCCATCTTTTTCATAAGTCCCAAATAGGTGATCTACCTTAATTAAGCAACTACTATGTCTCAAGCACTTGTATATGTTAGAGACAACAGCTTTTGGATTCAAGTCCCATTCCTTAGAAATACAGAATTTTAATACTGGGCAAATCATTTAAACTATCAGTGTTCTCAGAGCATCTTTCTAAGTCTATAAGCTGCAAAACTGATGCCAATTTACATCGCTAGAAGGGGTTTCTTCAATGAATGGGCTCATATAGCAATAAGATCACTGGAAAAATTATGTTCCAGCATAGGTAGTGCTTTTAATATTTCATGGCTATCCACCTAATAATCAGTGTATCTATTTCTTATTATTTGAAATTTCCATGTAACAACCCACTCTATTTACAGTAACATGTCTTATTGATAACTTTATTACATGCAAATCATTTTTGATAATAAGTTTCAGTTCACTTATATCCACCTACCTTGGAGCTTAGAGATTTCCTTTAGCATCATCTGAAATGGATGATTCTGAAAGACTTCAAGATCTGGTGCTAAAAAGAAAAAAAAAGCATCACTGAACAATATATCAATATATCAATATATTTAAGATTTATAGCTAGGTTTTACTTTAATATGAAAGGAAAAAACCCTGAACACTGAAGTTGCCTCCAATTGGTGTGCTCTACCCCCAAAGGTAGGGAACTGGCCATTATTAGAGTTTTTGAAGAGAAGCTGTTTAGCCCTTTGTCAAAGATATTATGGAGAATATGCTGCAAAGAAGTTTCTTCTTCTACAGAGTAAGTGGCTTTCAAGATTCTTTCTAACACATGGAAGAGGAACATTATGCCTTTCTATATGTATACAAACTTACTATTCCTGAAACTGAGATTTTCACTTTTCCTTTCAAATCTCCTTCTCTAGAATGGGATGGCAGAGTATATGGAACACTATATTTGGAATCAACCTCTATCTGTCTCAGTTTTGTAAATATCTTAGTATAGTCCCTATTTCATAATGGATACTCAGTAAATGCATATTTCCTTCCTTCTTATTCTCATTCTTAATTACTATTTTTGCAATGGTTGCCAGACATAAGTTTTTTTTCCAAGTCTGTCACAGTTCAGGTTCACCTCCAGATCCTCTTCTTTTTCTTTTACTTTTCCTTTTTTGTTTGGACTTCACTAAGTGTTTAAAATAAGATAAATCTGAAATTTATTCATCTCCATCTGCAACCAGAGCCAAAGTACTGATAGCTTTAATTATTTTCTGGGACAACTATTGCAATCACTTATTCTTTGGCTACCACCACTTTGTTATTTTTCCTTAGTCAGCCATTAAAGGAAGCAAATATGGGATAATGAGGAAGAAAATCTGAGTCCAGGGGCACAGAATGTTTGAGCATTTGAGGGTATGCCAGCTGATATATAGCTAACTATATGGCTGTCTTTATAGTCCAGTGAACCAGGTTGTGTGCAAACAGAATTGATTTCAAATCTACCTGAATTTGTTACACAGTTATCACTTATCTGAGACTCAGGATAAGACCAAGTTCCTTTTGATATTACCACTGAATTTCTACTTTGAAAAAGAAAATATTTATAAAAGAGGCCTGAGATATCAAGAAATCAGGAAACACAAGTGACTCTTGTCTTTTACTATGCTAAGTTCACTTTTCTTTCCAACTCAACTTGGTTTTCTGGACTGCATTTTGATCTTTCAGCACTTAGGACAGAACTTGGCCTAATAAATGCTTGCTCACTAATTGATTGCTGGCTATCCTACTCTACGCATCTTGATAAAACAAAATGTCACCCAAGCATGAACCTCTATGTCCCTACTTATATATATATATATATATATATATATATATATATATATATATATATTATATATATATATATATATATATATGTATATATATATATATATATATGTATATATATATTTCACTGATCTTTAAATAATATTCACTAAGCCATGTCTTACATCCTTTCAAACAATCAATCCATATATCAGCTTCCCTTTCTTAGCCAAACTCCTAGAAAAAATGATCTGCATCCAGGTCCCAAATAATGTAATTAATGAATCCCATGAAGTAGTCACATATATTGAATTCATATTAAAATTATAATTATATAAAATATGATAATTGGTCACAGTCTAATGTAAAAATTCAAGAAAGTCAAATAATGAGAACAGTTTATGGGACTGATTATGCATACTGGTAAAGACTAACTATACTTCCCCTCTGCACCTCTTTCCAATCTGGCTTCCAATTTCATTACTCAATGAAAATACTGTATCCAAAGTTGCCAATAATATTTTAACTGGCAAATCTAATGGTCTTTTTTTCAGTCCTCATCCATGATCTATCTACTACATTTGACATTGTAGCCTCACCTGATGTCTGGGCTTTCAATATACTACTGTGTCCTTATAATACATTATATTTATTGCCTCTTCTTTTCAGACTCATTTGCTTACTCATTATCTATATCATGTCTCTCAACTCTGTGTGTTCCCAAGCTCTTTTCTGGGCCTCCTATTAATATGTTTGCATATTTAATTTCTAGGAAATAATCAGCATTAATTGGATTAATCTTCACTTCAGGCAAATGATTTCAATTCTACATGTCCAGTCTTCAAACTTGTATCACTAGATGTCTTTTGAACATTTCAAAATTGATGTCAAAGAGAAATTTTAAATTTAACATGCCCAAAATAAACGTAAATATCCCACCCCAAGCTGCAACTCTTTCAAAATTCCCTATTTTTTCAAATATATTACTATTCTTCAAGTTTCAAAATATATACTTTGATGTTATAATCAGATCTTCACTCTCATTCATACTATATATCCAGTTTATCAGTATATTTTGCCACTTTCTCCTCCATAAATATCTCTTTCATCAGACCCTTCTCTGTACTCACATAACTATGAATTTAATTCAGACTCTTAGCAATGCTGTGATTGCAACAACTTCCTAATTTCACATTCTAGCCCATCTTCTCCATTGCTACAAAAAGTGATTTCCCTTAAAAACTGATCTGACCACATCACTTCCCTACTCAATAAGTCCTAGTGGTTCCCCCAAAACAAATAAACAAATAAACTATTCTGTTTAGCTTTTAAAACCCCATACAACTTATGTCCAACCTATCTTTTAAGAGTCATAGAGCATTATTCTTCTTTTTTGCTTTCTGCAATCCAACCTAGCCAAAATTACACTTCATTTTCCATCTTTGAGATTTTGCACTGATTTCCCTTCTCCCCCATCCGATCCCATCTGTGAAATGCATACTTTTATTACTTTGAGTGAATGTGTGCAGCTTGAACACATGAAACAATTGCTGATTCCCCACTACTGTCACTGTCCTATTTCTCTACCTACATAGGATTTGAATTGGTTGGTTTTTATTCTCTTTATATTTATTCCATGTATATGTTTATATGTGCACTTGCTATTCTATTAAGATGTAAATTTTTTGCAAGTTGGAATTATTTTATTCATTGTACTTATATCCCCAGTGCCTATCAGATAACAGGTGTTTAATAAAACTTGTCAACTGATTGATAGTCTATATAGAAAAGAGGCAACAAGAATGAAGAGGAAAAAAAATCAATTTAGCAAAGTGGAAATAACTCTCACCTTTGAGTGAGATGACCTGTTTTCAGTTTTGACTCTACCATGTGTCAAGTCAACAAGTATTTATTAAGTGATAAGCACTGAAAATATACATATAAGCATGGTCCTTTTCCCTCAAGGATTTTACATTCAAATAAAGAAAGACTATACATAAAATAAAGTTAAAAGGAATAGAGATGAAGAGGTAGAAGAGGTAGAGATATACAGTTTGGGAGTATGATTATAGAAGTACAGGGTTAAATAACTTGCCCAAACAGTTAGTAAATTTCTGAGGGTAGAGTTGAATTTAAAAATATGAATCTTCCTCACTTGAATTTTGTCACACTATCTACTATGCTCCCTAGCTCCCCTAAGTTTTATCTATATCATAAAATAGAAATATAACCATTTTTATTATGTAAAGAACACACACTTATGTTCCCTTCTATTTATTTTGTCTCTAAAATGGTAGCAGAGGTTGACTAGAAAATATAATGCCACATTTGGAATGGGAGATATACAAGTTCTGCTCCTGACAACACTATAAATGATCATCTTAGTTTTGTTTTTTTTTATTGTCATTGTTTCAGTTTTCTATGCCATATAATATTAAAGAGAATTGCTATATGTTTAGGAAAGTTGCAACATAATGAAGGTTGAAGGAAACCTCAGAAACAAATTGAGATTAGAAGTGATTACTTGAATCTTCTACTAGTAATTAGGCAAGAAATCAGACTTCCCTTCCTTTATTTTTAAACCAGAATTACCTGAGTGGTTTAAAACTCAATGATGTTTACAACTAGCCTCAGAGGAGATAAATCTTCTAAATAATTTATTCTCTAGCAAATGATGTTAGGAGATTGGGGAAACATTTTCCTTATGTCTCCATTTTTCAAAGAATGGAACTTCTAATATATTTATTAAACTGAAATCATTATTTCCACTTCCCTTTCCAGAACTTCTCTGGCAATAGCTTCCCTCTCACATGATACCGGACTAACACATTTTACAGAATCAGAGATAGCAGGGTCTTGGCAGTGCTATTACCATTATAGAAACTACTGCCTGTGATGCCATGATATACCTGAACTTCTCATTCCACAAAGGGTAAAAATGGCTCAGATATCTGAGATAGGCACATGTTTTGAAGAAGAATCTAAATTGTTTAAAGTTAATATTTCTAAAAATCCTGAAATGTATGGAAGCTACACTTCCTTTCTCTTCAATTCCCTTACACAAATAGGAGGGATATGAAATATATCCTTCTTTGGGTGATTTTGAGCATACTTTTGAGCATATTTTGACCCAGAAAATTAAGATCAATGACAACTAAGCTACAAGTTGCAAATATAAAAACAAAGAAATCAATGTAGACTAAATTGAGAAAGAGTAAGGGGTAGTGGATATAGGTCTAGACTTGACATCTGAGATATATCTTATCTATGTTACCTTGGCCACATCATTAATAGCTTTGAGCCTTACATTCTTTCTTTAAAAAAACTGTAAAATGAAGGATTTGAGGTCAATTACCTCTTCCAAAATGAATAATTAATATGTGGTCTTAGGCAGAAATAATAAGGATTGTTCTATAGAAGTGAAAGTCCAGTTGAAATTAAGTCACATGCTTGTAATAAACCTGTTTGGTTATCCTATTTGTTCCAGTAATGTTTAGCAGGGAAAGAGTAGGAAGAGAGAAATTCAGTGGTTATTCAGGGTGAGGATTTTCCAACGTGTGATTAGCAAAAGGATAAGAGAGACAAGAATTTTAAAGCAGAAGAGAATGTGGAGTTTAACTGATCAACCCTACAGCCATGACTGTAGTAAGATGAAAATGAAGTCATATCAAGATGAATAGAGATAACAATGAAAACAAAGAATAGATTTCAGAGGAATTAGGGAGAGAGAAAAATGGAAGTTATAAACAGATAGAGGAATATAACATTTAAACTCATGGAGGTCCAGAAGATATATATTAGTACAAAATAATGCATGACCATCCCTATAGTACTACTGAATTTGAGTGAAGACATAGGTTACTTAAGGTAAAGAAGGGTATTTAAGAGTATTTGTATATTGGTTTCTTAAATATAAGAGGAGTGATTAAGAATGAGAGGAAAAGCTTCAAAATCCCACATATGGAGTGATTTGTGTGTGTGTGTGTGTGTGTGTGTGTGTGTGTGTGTGTGTGTACTGCCAGATGGAAATTCTGAATCAAAGGAATATAAAGAGTAGCAGTTAATAGTTTTTAACCATATGAAAGATAGAGAGAGAGAAAGAAAAGAGACAGAGAGACAGAGACAAAGAATCAAGAGTTTGTGGTATCTAATGTTCTGAGATATAATGATGATTGGGCTGACCAGGATGTCAGCTTTCAAAACTGGCAGCTCTAGACAGAGGTAGTACTAGGACTAGAAGAGACATAGTTTGATATTCATTTTATTTTGCATAATTAGTTAACAGAACTTAAGGTAAAAATCATTCAAATGGGCTAATGGGAAAAAAACCTGATCTTTGCCTAATACTTTGAGTTTCCATCAAATGAAGTTTTCCTAAAGAGTAAGTAAGGCTATTTATGGGCGAGTTCATACCATTCACATTTACAGTTACAATAACTGTGTAGCAAAAATAACCCTAATTAAAAGGGACAAGTTAGAAAACTACAGTTTATTAAAAGATACTATATATAATGAAGTAACATCAACATATGAGTTCCCAGAAGGGAAAAAAAAACCAGTTAAACTATACTAGTTGGGAACATCAACTTTCTCCTCTTAAAAATAGATAATTATAACCATAAATAAACATGAATAAAAAATTTTAGAACAGGTAGAGTCAATATGGCAGAGAGGATATATGCTTCTTTCTGAACTCTCCTTCTACCCTCACATTAAATAAGAAACTCAGCCTCTGAAATAGTGCTAGACTGACAGAATTCACAAATATTGGGAATGCAACAAATTACCAACAGAAGATAATTTCTAAAATTCCCAGAAAAGGTCTGTTTTGATTGGGCACGGACATAGGAGGAGGCCAGGCACACAGAGGCCAGCATATGCTGAGTAAATGGAGGCAGGATGGTCTCCGTGGGGTGGTGAAACAACGGGGAGGACTCTATCACAGTGTTGGCTACTCTGCCCTGGTTGCAAGTCAGTAGATAAGCAGAGAAGTTACAAAACATCCAACACAAACACAAAAGATAAAGTATTAACTCAAAGTGTGGGAGTCTCATGGGTTGCTTCCTGATCTGTAGAAGAAGTTTGGAACCTCCTTGACCTAAAAGCAGATCCCAGTTTTTCTTTTAAAATGAGCAAAAAGACAAAGCAAGCTCTAACTACAGACAGTTTTCTATAATGAAAGAGAACAGGTTTCAAACCTTGAAGAGACCAAAAGCAGATTGTCTCTAGATGAAGCCCTAAAAGGGTGCTATAACCTGGTCCTCACCACACAAGGCATTCCTAGAAAAAAATTAAAAAGGATGTTAAAAGAGCGCTAGAAGAAAAATGGGGTAAGAAAAGGAAAAGTGCAATAAGGTCTGGAAAAGGAATATACCTTTTGATAAAAAAGGAAAAAGAAAACAATTCCCTGAAATGTGAAATGGAAAAGGTAAAGAACTCACAGGAAAATAGAATTTGTGAATTGGAAAAAAAAATCCATAGAAAAAAATAACTCACTTAAAAACTCAATTGAACAATTACAAAAAAAAGTAAAAAAAATGATGAGAATAATTCATTAAAACTCATAATTGAAAAAATGGAAATGAATGTTATCAATGAGACATCAAGAGTCAGTCAAGCAAAAGCAAGAAAAAAAAAGAAAAATGTTAAAATATCTGCTTGGGAAAACAACAGACCTGGAAAATAGAGCTTGGGGAGATAATGTAAGAATTATTCGACTCCCTGAAAAATCATACTGAAAAAAGAGCCTACACACCATTTTAAGGAAATCATCAAAGAGAACTGCCCAGATGTCATAGAACCAGAAGGTAAAATAGCCATTGAAAGAATTCATCAAATACATACTGAAATAGATCCCAAAATTAAAACTCCAAGGAACATTGTGACTAAATTTCAGAACTATCATACCAAGAAAATATATTACAAGCAGCCAAAAAATAACAATTCAAATATTGAGGAGGCACAATAAGGATCACTCAGTATCTAGCAGATTGCACATTAAAGTACTGAAGGTCCTTGAATCTGATATTCTGAAAGGCTAAGGAACTTGGAATGCAGCCAAGAATAAATTACCCATTTAAACTAAGCATTTTCTTCCAGAGAAGAAAATTGACATTCAATGAAACAGGTGAATTCCATTTATTTCTGATGAAAAAACCAGGGCAAAAAAAAAGAAATTGACCTTCAAATATAGGACGCAAGAGAAGCATAAAAAGGTAAAAAGAACTCGAGAACTGTATTTCTGTAATGGGCATATGTAGAGAGTACATGTATATGTTGATTTTACTGTTACAATATAAAAAGGAACTAGAGATAGAAAGGGTATTGTACATTAAAAAAAAGGAAAGTGGAGGTAAAGAGAGGAAAATTACATCTCACAAAGAGGCAAAGGAAACCTATTGTATCTGAGGGAAAGAAGGGAGGGGGATGAACTTTCATCAGATTTGGCTCAAAGAGAAAATATTAGACATATTTGGTTAACAGAGAAACTTATTTCACCTCATTGAAAAGTAGGAGGGGAAAAGTGAAAAAGGAAGGGTTAGACTAAATAGAAGGGAATTTAGAAATAGTAGGGGAAAGTTATAAGGAAAAGGAAGGGACTCCAAAGGAGAGAGATTCTAAACGGGAAGGGTGCTTGAGGCAAGTGCTGTCCATAAGTTTAATGCTGGAGAGGAGGGTATGGGGAAAAGGAAAGAGAAAAGTATAATATGGGGATAATAAGATGGCTGGCAGGAAATACAGAATTAATAGATTTTTACCATAAATGTGAAAGGGATGAACTCTCCCATAAAGCACATGCAGATAACAGACTGGATTAAAAGCTAGAATCCTACAATATCTTGTTTACAAGAAACATATTTAAAGCAGGGTGATACATCCAAAGAAAAGGTAAAAGCAGGGGTAGCCATCATAATCTCAGACCAAGCAAAAGCAAAACTTGTCTAATTAAAAGAGATAAGGAAGTAAACTATGTCTTGTTAAAGGATAACATAGATAATGAAGCAATAACAACATTAAACACATATGCACCAAGTGGTATAGAAGCTAAATTCCTAAAAGAGAACTTGAGAGTTGCAAGAAAAAAGGACAGCAAAACTATAATAGGAGGAGATCTCAGCCTTGCACTCTCAGAACTAGATGAATCAAACCACAAAATAAATAAGAAAGATGTTAAAGAGGTAAGTAGAATACTAGAAAAGTTGGGTATAATAGATCTTGGGGAAAAACTGAATAGAGACAGAAAGGAGTACACTTTCCTCTCGGCAGGTAATGGAACTCATACAAAAATTGACCATATATTAGGACATAAGGACCTCAAAATCAAATATAGCAAGGCAGAAATAGTATGTAAATACATACTTTTCAGATCATGATGCAATAAAAACTACATTCAATAAAAAGCCAGGGGAATATAGACCAAAAAGTAATTGAAAACTAAATAATTTCATCCTAAAGAATGAATGTGTGAAACAGCTAATCATAGACACAATTAATAATTTCATCCAAGAGAATGACAATAATGAGATAACATAGCAAACTTTGCAAGATGCAGCTAAAGCAGTAATAATAATAATAATAATAATAATAATAATAATAATAATAATATATCTCACTGGAGGCTTCCTTGCATAAAATAGAGAAAGAAAAGATCAATGAATTGGGCTTGCAACTAAAAAAGCTAGAAAAAGAGCAAATTTAAAACTCCCAATCAAATACTAAACTTAAAATTCTAAAAATAAAAGAAGAGATTAATAAAATTGAAAGTAAAAATACATTATTGAATTAATTTAAAAATAATAATTGGTTGTATAAAAAAAACAACAAAATAGATAAACCTTTGATAAATTTGATTAAAAAAGGGAATTAGAAAAATCAAATTGTTAGTTTTAAAAATGAAAAGGGAGAGGTTTCCACTAATGAAGAGGAAATTAGAGCAATAATTATGAGTTATTTTGCCCAACTTTATGCCAATAAATTTGATAACTTAAATGAAGTGGATAAATACCTACAAAAACATAGGTTGCCCAAATTAACAGAGGAGGAAGAAAATTGCTTAAATAGTACCATCTTAGAAAAAGAAATAAAACATGCTATTAATCAACTCCTTAAGAAAAAATTCCCAGGACCAATTCTACCAAACATTTAAAGAACAATTAACCCAAATACTACATAAATTATTTGAAAAAATAGGGAATGAAGGACTCCTACCAAATTCATCTTATGACACAAACATGGTACTGATACCTAAACTAGGTAGAATGAAAACAGAAAAGGAAAATTATAGGCCAATTCCCCCTAATGAATATTGATGCAAAAATCTAAAATAAAATATTAGTAAAGGGATTACAGAAAATTATCCCCAGGATAATATATCATTATCAAGTAGGATTTGTACCAAGAAGGCAGGGCTGGTTCAATATTAGGAAAACTATTAGCTTAATTGACTATATCAATAACCAAATTAACAAAAACCATATGATCTTGTCCATAGATGCAGAAAAAGCATTTAATAAAACCCAACATCCATTCCTATTAAAAACTTTAGAGAGTATAGGAATAAATGGACTTTTCCTTAAAATAGTCAGTAGCATTTATTCAAAACCATCAGTAAGTATCATATGTAATGGGGATAAACTGGACTCATACCAAATAATATCAGGAGTGAAACAAGGTTGCCCACTATCACCATTACTATTCAATATGTTATTAGAAATTCTAGTTTTGGCAATAAGAGATGAAAAAAAGATTAAAGGAATTTGAGTAGGTAATGAGAAAACAAAATTATCACTCTTTGCAAATGATATGATGGTATACTTAGAGAACCCCAGAGAATCTACTAAAAAACTAGTAGAAATAATCCACAATTTTAGCAAAGCTGCAGAATACAAAATAAATCCAAATAAATCCTCAGCATTTTAAAACATCGCTAACAAAATCCCAGAGCAAGAGATACAAAGAGAAATTCCATTTAAAATAACTGTCAATAATATAAAATATTTGGGAATCTATCTGCCAAGGGAAAGTCAGGAACTATATGAGGAAAAAAGTATAAAACACTTTCCATACAAATAAAGTCAGATCTAAACAATTGGAAAAATATTAAATGCTCTTGGATAGGTCAAATAAATATAATAAAAATGACAATACTACCTAAACTAATCTATTTAGTGCTTGTAGTGTTCTCTTCTCTAAAATATAAAGTTCTCTGGGAGCAGGTTTCTTAGGGAGCTTCTGGAGGCAACCTTAGTTTCAGTTCAGTGTAATCCCCCAAATTCAGCCCGGAGTTAAAATACAGATCCTTTATTGTTTCCTTTTAATTCTTGTCTCTTTTCCTGGGGTCTGGTTAGCTTTAATAGAGGCCTATCTCTCTCCTTGGTTCCCAAGAGCTCTTATCTCTAGTCCTTTGTCTCTGCCATCTTCAGCCTCTTGTCCTCCCAATGTCTCCATCCAGCACAAAGGTGGAAGTTGGAATGAATCTTGACTCCTCTTCCCAGAGAGTGGGTTTGTGGGTTTCTGTGGGCTTGGTCCTGAGAGCTTCTTGCTTATATTTCTGCCCAACTTGTGAATCTCCTTTTTTTTATATGCTTTCTAAAGGTGTGAACTCCTTTAAAGGTGTGTTAGCACCTTGTTTCAAGTTCAGGCCCATAATAAGTGCTATATCAATCAAACTCCCAAGAAACTAGCTTACTGACCTAGAAAAAATGTTTTGTTCTTCTGGAAGAACAAAAGGTCAAGAATGTCAAGGGAACTAATGAAAAAAAAAATTGAAGGTGGCCTAGAGATACCAGATCTAAAACTATATTATGAAGCAACAGTCATCAAAACATTTGGTACTGGCTAAGAAATAGATTAATTGATCAGTGGAATAGGTTAGGTTCACAGGACAAAATAGTCAATATCTATAGCAATCTAATGCTTGACAAAACCAGAGACCCCAGCTTTTGGAATAAGATTCACAATTTGACAAAAACTGCTAGGAAAATTGGATACTAGTATGGCAGAAACTAGGCATTGACCCACACTTAATATATACCAAGACAAGGACAAAATGTGTTCATGGTCTAGGCATAAAGAATGAGATTATAAATAAATTAGAAGAACACAGGATAGTTTACCACTCAGATCTGTGGAGGAAGGAATTTTTGACCAGAGAAGAACTAGAGATCATTATTGATCACAAAATAGAAAATTTTGATTATATTAAGTTAAAAGGTTTTTGTACAAACAAAACTAATGCAGACAAGATTAGAAGGGAACCAATAAACTGGGAAAACTTTTTTTCACATTCAAAGATTCTGATAAAGGCCTCATTTCCAAAATATATAGAAAATTTACTCAAATTTATAAGAAATAAAGCCATTCTCTAATTTATAAATGGTCAAGAATATGAACAATTTTCAGATGAAGAAATTGAAACTATTTTTAGACATATGAAAAGATATTCCAAATCATTATTGATCAGAGAAATGATTAATACAACTCTGAGATACTCTCATTGCCTAGGATGACAGGAAAAGATAATGCTGAATGTTGGAGTGGATGTGGGAAAACAGGGACACTGATACATTGTTGGTCGAATTGTAAATAAATCCAACCATTCTGGAGAGCAATTTGGAACTATGCTCAAAAAGTTATCAAACTGTGCCTATCCTTTGATCCAGCAGTGTTTTTACTGAGCTTTTATCCCAAAGAGATCTTAAAAAGGCAAAGGGTCCCACCTGTGCAAAAATGTTTGTGGCAGCCCTTTTTGTAGTGACTAGAAACTGGAATTTTAATGGATGTCCATCAAATGGAGAATGGCTGAATAAATGGTGGTATATAAATGTTATGGAATATTATTGTTCTCTAAGAAATGACCAGCAGGATGAGTTCAGGGTGGCCTGGAGAGACTTACATGAATTGATGCTAAATGAAATAAGCAGAACCAGGACATCATTATACATGACAACAAAAAGATTATACAATGATCACCTCTGATGGATATGGCTCTCTTCAACAATGAGATGATTCAAACAAGTTCCAATTGTTCAGTAAAAAAGAGAATCAGCTACACCCAGAGAAAGAATTATGAAATGAATGTGGACTGCAACATAGCTTTTCCACTCTTTCTGTTATTGTTTGCTTGCATTTTTGTTTTCCTTCTCAGGTTTTTTTTTTCTTTCTTTCTTTCTAGATCTGATTTTTCTTGCACAGCAAGATAACTGCATAAATATGTATACATATATTAGATTTAACATATACTTTTAACATATTTAATATGTATTGGACTACACACTATTTAGGGAAGGGAGTGGGGGGAAGGAGGAGAAAAGTTGGAACAGAAGGTTTTGCAAGGGTCAATGTTGAAAAATTACCCATGCATATGTTTTGTAAATACGCTATAAAAATTTAAAAAAAGAAAAATTTTAAAAGTTAGATATGATAGCATCTCTGCAGAACATTGAATAAGAAGAGAAAGGAATATACTTTTTTCTTAGTTGTATATGACAACTTCACAAGCATAAATCCTCACAACCAAGGCAGAAAAGCAGCAATATTAAATTTCTCCTTTTCAGACCATATTGTAATAAACATTATTTTCAATAAAGATCCATTGAAACACTTTAAAAATTAATTGGAAACTAAATAATTTAATCCTAAAAAATGAGCAGGTTGGAGGACAAATCATAGAAACAATAAGTAATTTCATTAAAGAAAATGATAACAACTGACAACATTCCAAAATCCATGGGATGTAATCAAACTGGTGCTTAGGGATAAATTTATATCTCTAAATTTTTACATCAATAAAATAGAGGAGGAAAAGATAAATGAATTGGGCAAGCAACATTAAAAAAAAACAAAAAGAGAACAAATTAAAAATACCAAATTACATATCAAATTAGAAATCCTGTAAATTAAAAAAAAGGTTAATAAATTTGAAAGCAAGAAAACCATTTCATAAATAAAACTAGGAGTTGATTTTATAGAAAACTAAAATATATGTTATATATAAAAATTTATCACAAATATATAATTATGTAACCTATTTATATACATATAATAAAAATATAAAAACATTGATGAATTTGATTTTACTAAAGAAGAAAACCAAATTACCAGCATCAAAAATGAAAGGAGTGAACTCACTACCAAGAAATTAAAGCAATAATTAGGAGCTATTTGGCCCAATTATATGCCAATGAATCTAACAAGCAAAGTGAAATGAATGCGTATTTTCAAAATGTGAATTTCCCAGATTATCAGAAGAAGAAATAGAATGCTTAAATTACCATATAGAAAACATTGAAAGATATTAATACGGTCACTAAAAAAAATCCCAGTTACAGGTAAATTGACAAGTGAATTTTATCAACCATTTAAAGTAAAGAACATTTCATTCCAATATTATATGAACTATTTGGGAAACTGACAAAGAGACTATCTGAATTCCTTTTACAATATAAGTATTTTGTTGATAGCCAAACCAGGAAGAGCAAAAACAAAAATAAAGTTACAGATTAATTTACAAATGAATAATTATGCAAATATTTAAATAACATACTAACAAGGAAATTGCAGCAATATATCACAAAGATCATACTCAAGTAAGTATTTATGCCAAGAATGCAGGACTAGTTCAATATTAGGAAAACTATCAGCATAATTGATTATATCAATAACAATAGCAACAAAAAATCATGGTTATCTCAATAGTTGCAAAAAAAAATTTATAAAACAAAACACTCATTGACCTTAAAAACACTATTCCTTAAAATAATAAGTAATATCTACGTAAAACAATCAGCAAGCATTTTCTGTAATGTGTGTAAGCTATAAGTCTTCTTGATAAAATCAGGGGTGAAGTAAGGATGTCCATTATTACATCCCTTCAATATTGTACTAGAAGTGCTAGCTATAGCATTAAGACAAGAAAATGAAATTGGAAGAATTAGAATAAACAACAGGGAAACGTAATTATTACTCTTTGCAGATAATATGGGGATAGTTAACCTCAGCAAAGTTGTATGATATTAAAAAAAATCTATATCATAATTTCTGTATATTGCCAAGAAAATCCAGCAGCAAGATATAGAAAGAGAAATTTCATTTAAAATAAAAGTAGACAATATAAAATACTTGGTAATACATCTGCCAAAATAAATCCAGCAACTATATGAAAATAATTTTAAAACACTTTTCGCACAAATAAGTCAGATGAAAACAATTGAAGTTATTTTAAGTGCTCATTGATAAGCCAAGCCAGTATAATAAAAATGACAATTCTACCTAAATAATTTTTTTATTCAGTGCCCTATCAAATTTCCAAAAATTATTTTATATAGCTAGATAAAATAAGAAATATATCTGGAAGGACAAAAGATTAAAAATATCAATGTCATTAATGAAAAATTATAAAAGAAAAGGGCCTACAAAATTGTATTATGTAGTATCATGTATTACGTAAAATTGTATTATGAAACAATCATCAAACAATCTTTTAATGGCTAATAAATGGAGTGGTGGATCAGTGGAATAGATTAGGTATACAATCAATACACAATATAAATGACCATGGTAATCTGTTTTTTGATAAACCTAAAGATTCAAACTTTACTTTTTTTGTTGTTGTTGTTTTGGTCTGTGTTTTCTTTTGTAACCTGACCAATATGGAAATGTGCTTTGTAAAACTATATAAAATTGTTTTCCTTCAAATGTTTTACATATTTGTCCATGTATATATACCTCTATCTGATTGTTTACAATCCAATGAAGACTGGAAGAAGGAAGAGAGGAATAAAAATTTAGGACTCAAACACTTTATTTTAAGTGAAATATTGTTTTAACATGTAATCTGGAAAAAATAAAATGTTATATGTTTTTAAATTGTTTTTATTAAGCAAATAATTATATAAAAACAATCTATATACAGAATAAATAGTAAATAATTAAGAGAAGGCACTTTTATTAAGATAGGTCAAGAAAATTATTGATCACAAAATAGAAAATTTTGATTACACCAAATTAAAAAGTTTCTGCACAAACAAAACTAATGCAAACAAGATTAGAAGGGAAGTAACAAATTGGGAAAACATTTTTACAGTTAAAGGTTCTGATAAAGGCCTCATCTCCAAAATATACAGAGAATTGACTCTAACTTATAAGAAATCAAGCTATTCTCCAATTGATAAATGGTCAAAAGATATGAACAGACAATTTTCAGATGATGAAATTAAAACTATTTCCACTCATATGAAAGAGTGTTCCAAATCACTATTGATCAGAGAAATGCAAATTAAGACAACTCTGAGATATCATTACACACATGTCAGATTGGCTAAGATGACAGGAACAAATAATGATGAATGTTGGAGGGGCTGTGGGAAAACTGGGACACTGATGCATTGTTGGTGGAGTTGTGAAAGAATCCAACCATTCTGGAGAGCAATCTGGAATTATGCCCAAAAAAGTTATCAAAATGTGCATACCCTTTGACCCAGCCATACTACTAGGCTTATATCCCAAGGAAATTCTAAAGAGGGGAAAGGGACCTGTATGTGCCAAAATGTTTGTAGCAACCCTTTTCATAGTGGCTAGAAACTGGAAAATGAATGGATGTCCATCAATTGGAGAATGGTTGGGTAAATTATGGTATATGAATGTTATGGAATATTATTGTTCTGTAAGAAATGACCAACAGGAGGAATACAGAGAGGCTTGGAGAGACTTACATCAACTGATGCTGAGTGAAATGAGCAGAACTAGGGGATCATTATACACTTCAACAATGATACTGTATGAGGATGTATTCTGATGGAAGTGGATATCTTCAACATAGAGAAGAGCTAATCCAATTCCAATTGATCAATGATGGACAGAATCAGCTACATCCAGAAAAGGAACACTGGGAAATGAGTGTAAACTGTGAGCATTGTTTTTTTTTTGTTGTTGTTATTTTGTTTTGTTTTGTTTTGTTTTGTTTCTCTTCCCAGATTATTTTTACCTTGCAAATACAATCCTTCCTTTGCAACAACAACAACAACAAAATTCGGTTCTGCGCATATATATTGTACCTAGGATATACTATAAGATATTTAATATGTATGGGAAGGCCTACCATCTAGGGGAGGGGGTGGAGGGAAGGAGGGGAAAAACTTGGAACAGAAGGGAGTACAAGGGATAATGTTGTAAAAAAAAAAATTACCTATGCATATGTACTGTCAAAGAAAATGTTATAATTATAAAAATTAATAAAAAATAAAATTTAAAAAAAAGATAAGTCAAGAAAGCCTCCTGATAAAAGATGAGATTATAGTTGGGATTTAAAGGTAAGGAAACTAGCATATTCTGAATAATAGCACTTTCAGGTTTGCAAAGCATTGTATATGGTATCTCATTCCCATTTTTCAGAGGAGTAATCTAAAAATGAATGAGATTAAGTGATTTGCTCAGGATTATACAAATATTATGTGTCTGAGTCAGGATTTGAACTCATTTCTTTCAAATTCCATATTCAGGATTCTTGCATCATGAGAAAAGAAAGCATAGAATCAGATCAGGAGGGAAAGAATAGGATGAAATAAGGAAGTTATGATCTTTTAAAATTGTTGTTTGGGGATTTTAGTCATGTCTGACTCTTTGTGACCCCAACTGGGATTTTCTTGGCAAGGATACTGAGGTAGTCTGTCATTTCCTTCTCCAGCTCATTTTATAGATGAGGAAACTGAGGCATACAGTGGTAAGTAACTTGCCTAGAGTTATATAACTAGTAAGTAAGTATGTAAGGCATTTCTGATCCTAGACCTAACTCTGTCTACTATGATACTTAGCACATAGAATAGCACAAGAAAGTCCCTTGAAGTTTAAAGGGAAAAAAATTGAATTTTATTGGCAAAACAGCAGTAAACCATTGATAACTTTTGAACAAAAGAATGATTCAGAGGACTTAAAAAATTTAAGCACCAGACAAGAAGACAGGAATACTGAAGTTTAAATATAGGCTCAAACATTTATTACTTGCATTATCTTGGGGAAGCCATATAATTACTGTTTGAATCAGTTTCTTCAGTTGTAAAATGGGAATCAGAAGAGCACCTATCTCCCAGGATTGTGTGAAGATCAAATGAAATACTATTTGTAATGTGCTTAATTAGTACATATGGTAAGTACTGTATAAATGTTACTTATTGTTATTATGACAGGATAAAATAGAGAAAAAAAAGTTTAATGGAATTAAGAGGCTATTGATAAACTGGAGAGCTTCCAGAGAAGAATCAGAATGAGTTCATGGCAAATAAAAATCAGTTGAAAAAATGAGGCAGAAAGAAGATGGAAGCTGTCCCCAAGAGGGACAAGATAGCCATCTTCAAAAATGTAAAAAAAGAACAAAAATGTAAAGAGATTAGGTTTGTTCATATTTAGCCTTAAAGAGTACAATGAGGAATAGCTGATAGAAGTTGTCAAGTAACCAATTTAAACATATCAGGAAAACTTGCTAAGAATTCAAGTTACCCAAAATTGGATTGCATTACTTTAAGTAGAAGTGGGTTCCTTCACCTTGGAGGTTTTGGGCCAAGACTGAACAACCATTTATAAACATGGGGATTTCTTTTGTGTATAGATTGGACAAGATGGCAGCCAAGAATACTTAGAACTCTCAAATTCTATAATATTCTGAGTCTGTGAATAAGGTTATAATAAATGTATTGGAAATATGTCAAGTGATAAGTTTTCCAAAAAAAATGACTATTGTACAGGATGCTTCACACTGGAAGTTTATCACATTTTTGAATACTTTCTCTGTGACTCACCAGTATAGTTTTTAATAAGATCTGGGAGAAATTGTAGATGAGTAATGCTGTGAGTCAGATGTTATTAAGTTATTTTTAAGAAAGGTGATATTAGAGTGTAGACTTTTGGAGACCTTTAACATTTTTAATATCTGATACTCCAAAATTACTGTGAGGAAGTAACAGGGTTTAAAGAAAAGTTGGCTGCATCACAATAACATTATTATGAAACAAAAGATGGCAGATGGTTTAGATGTCTTAAAGAGACTTGGAACCATGGAAAAGTCAGAGCTTATAGGGATTTATTCTGCTAAGTTTAGGTCACAAAATTTATATTCTAAGTAGAATTGCTTCTTAAAAGTGCTCTGAACATTTGGTATATGTTATTTCCTATACTGATCTGGTTCATGATACTATTGTCTGAGGTTTAGTCTATGTACTTTTCTTTGTAAAACTCAATGTCTTACTTCAAGTAACCGAAAACAAAATGACATATACACATATAGGTCTCAATGAAAATGTACATGTATATCTAAACTAATGAAACTAATTTACTAGTGATCTTTGTGTTAGTGATTTTTGTTTTATTTGATTTTAAATATCTTTTCACATCCACTTTTACTTTTTTTGGACCAGACCTATGATTTCATTGTGTAGGATACTCTTATTAAAGTGATTTTATACATGAAAGTATATAGACAATTGTTTGAAATGTTACAGACGTGAGACTGGTAGCCAGGTCTCTCTAACTCCTTGTTCCATTCTGCCATACTTCTTCTGCTACTGCTGCTGAACAATAATAAAGTCTAATAATTCTCTACTGGAGAATGGGCAACTAAGTGGCAAAGTTGATAATGTGAATTTTCCAGGTCTAAAGTCAGAAAGACTCTTCCTCAGTTTTAAATCCAGCTTCATGTGCTTATTAACTGTGTGACTCTAGGCAAAATACTTAACTCTGTTTTCCAACTTTCCTCATTTATAAAATGAGCTGGAGAGGAACTTCAAAATGAGGTCACAAAGAGTCAGACATCACTGAAAACTGACTGAACAACTAGAAAATTAACCAGATAGTTGTTATGGAGTCCAAAGAAAGTAGAAATTGCAATTGCCTAGATAATATTGGGATCCTCTTTTTTAAATTCATTCTTATGGTTGTTAATTTCATCCCTCCACATTCTGAATTTGTTGCCAGTCAATAGAGATTTCAATTCAAGGCTCCATTCTTTCTCTTAAGGCAGTTAGTAGGATAAGGAAGTTTATAATTTGTATGTATTTGGTTCAGAACTGTAACTAGGAATTTTTGGAACCTGAGTCAAATTCAATTTAGTGGATCTGACTTAAGATATTAGGGTTAAGATATCTACTGTTCTGGGGTAAGAGGACTAGAAAGAGAGACATTGGATCATAAATAGAAAATAGTTATAGTAATAATTTTTCTGGTATTGAGAACTGATAACAAAATGAATGCACATTAATTGGTAAATGACTGAATAAATTATAGTTCGTTACAATGAATATTACTGGGATATAAATAAATCACAAGGGATTCCTAGAGTTTTTTTTTCCTTAAAAAAAATTGCTAGGAAGACCTGTATGAACAGATGCACATTAAAGCAAGCAGAACGTAGTACAATGACTACAAGAGTGAAAAGGAAAGTGACTTTGAAGGATTTAAGAATAAAGATCAAAAATAATTAATCATGACTATGGAAGACTAATATTGAAACATGTTTTTATCACTTCCCAGATAAATCACAGGCTAAAGATGGAGAATGAAATATAAATTTTCAGACATGATTATGTGGATTTGTTTGGAAGGTAGGGAAAGGGAACATATATTTTTAAGTACCTAGTATGTGCCAGGTACTACTAGGCATTTAATAAATATTATCTCATTTTACCTAAGAAGTAGGTGCTATTTTTATCCCCAAATTATACATCAGGAAACTGAGGCAAAAAAATTACTCTATTCACTTGTTGCAAGTTAGGGCATATCTTTGGGGAAGTGAAACTGTAAGGCAGATAGTTTAGTGATAGTAATACAAAAAAGAAAAGCGAAAAATGATTCAATAATTTTTTTCTAAAGAGCAAAAGGAAATTCAAAAGGGGATACACATACAATCTGGGAAATTTTATTGCTATTGTGTCAAATTTGAAATGTATTTTTAAAAAACTAAATTAGAGAATTTCATAGTTTCATATAAAATTGTCTTTTGTACAGCTTTGTACACAGAAAATTTCACTTATGTTTGCCAAATTCAAAATAAAAAAATTATATTTAAAAAAGAAAGTAAGTTAGGGGTTGAAGAGATTGTGGAACATATAGACCATTTTTTGAAGAGGTCAGGAGTTGGAATGGAGAAGATTGTGAATTAGGTATTGAATTTATTAGGGAGGAAATAAAGTGATCTAGAGAAGTGTAAATGGCAGTAACAAGGATCACAAAGCATGGAGATGGCAGATAGCTTAAATTCCTTAAGGAAAATTTTGAAGATAAAGTGAACTTTTGGAAGGAGAAGTGGTTGCTAAGTGATGATGACAGAAGGAGGGTCTTAAATCAATGCTGAGAAATAGAGTATGTCAATTCTTCCCCATATGTGGAAGAAAGCAGGATTAGCCAACACTGAAGAGGGAATCAAAAGATGTGTTTTCAAAAGGTGAATTTTCATTGAGTACCAGAAAATAAAAAAAGATCTATGATAAAAGTGGGCTTACTGAGGGTTCCAGAAAGCACAGTGGAAATGGAAGGCAAAAGAGAATCTGGAATATGGAAGATAAAGGTTAAGATAGATAGGTATAAGAGTATGGAAAAAGTTGCAGCTTGAAGAGATTTAACTTAGACAAATAGACAAATATGAACCAATGGAAGTTCTCAAAGAGGAAGCTACCAATATATAAAACAATCAATACAAAATCTTAAGTGCCTATTATGGGAGAGGAGTCTAGGAATATGGCAGAGTAGGTCACAAAATTCCAAGTTTCCAGATTTTCCCCCCCAAATATAACAAAAGGCCACCATAGGAGGAACATAGAGATAGAAGTAAATGAGAGTTGAGGAAGAGCAGTGATCTTCCTTGAACAACCAAAGTAGATCTGAAGAAAGATCTTAGAATGGAAGCTTAGTCCCTGTGAAATATAAAAACTTCCAGAAACAGCAATAGACAAGACTGGGAGCCAGCTAGAAGAAAAGATAGCCTCCACCCCAGTCACAGGAATTTTCACTTCCCAGACAGCACGGAGAGTCACCCTTCTGAGTAAGGGAAGATTGAGCGAATGTTTGCTAATCAGGGAGAGCAGACCCAGTTGTGCTGCGAAGACAACGCCCTGGCCAAGAAGGAACTAGAACCTGCTCTGTTAGTTAAGAAGTGGGGCAGGGTCACTGCTGGCTGTGGGCACATAAAAGATAATGAGGTTCTTGTTTTCAAGTTCCAGGTCAGAGGGGAGAAATTAATAAGGACCTAAGATTGGTGCACCATCTCCTATGCCCCAGAATTAGAGGCAATAACAATAAAATGCTATATTTTTTAAGTAAGCAACTAAAGGGGAAAGAACACAACCATAGAAAGTTATTATGGGAATAGAAATGACAGGGATTATTTTTCAGTAGATGATACTAAAGCAAAAAAAAAAAAAAAAAAAAATCAACCCACCCCTACCTCAAAGAGCAACAGGAAATGGTTACCTGCCCCAAAAGAATTTATAGAAGAACTCAAAAAACTACTTTAAAAATCAAAATAAGAGAGACTGAGAGAAAAAAAAACTTTTAAAAATAAGAAAAATGCTAGATAAACATGATTATTAAAAAGAAATTCCACCAGCTGGAAAATGAAACACCCAATCTTAAAAAAATAAAAGGGTTCATTGAAAATTAATTTGGGCCAGGTGAAGCCAGAAAAGTTATGAAACCAAAAAATAATAAAACAAAATATAAAGAATGATAAAGTGGAATAGAGTATGAAACATGTAATAAAAAACAACTGATCTGGATAACAGATGAAGGAGAGAAAACATAAGAACAATCATACTACATAGAAGCCACTATTTAAAAAAGTGATATAATACAAAAAACAGTTAAAGAAAATTTTATGATGTGTTAGAACTAAAGCAAAAAGTAGAAATAGAAAATAGAGAAAAAATATACTGATCACTATATGAAAGAGAACTTACAAGGAAAATCTACAGGAAAAGCAAAGCCAAATTTTGAAATCCCCAGCCCAGGGAGAAAAATATTATGAGCAACAAGGGAAAACATTCAAATATAGCAGAACCATAATTAGAATCATACAAAACCTAGCAGCAGCTACACTAAAAGTACACAAGTTCTGGAGCATTATATATATTAAAGGGCAAAAGAACTGGATTAAAGATGACATAATATTTATGTATTTAGAAGGGTATAGAAATAAGAGTAAGGGGAGAGGATAAGGAAAGGATACTGGGAGGACAGTTAGGTTAAATAATAGGAAGTCAAGGTAGCATATACTATGAAAACATAGGAGTCAGGAGAGATAGGAAATAAGAGATACACCCAAAGATAAAATAAAGATCAGGAGTAAATTTTATTATGTAAAAAATATTAGGAGCAACAATCATAATCTCAGAAAAAGTTAAAGCTAAAATAGAAAATACTCAAAAGATAAAAATAAGGATACTGCACTATATGTCAGTCATGTTAATCAATATTGTTTTAAACTATTTAAAATACTTAGAAAGTATAAGCTTTAAATATTGCTGTGGTGTAAGAAATGATGAGCTGTTTGATTTAGAAAAATATGGAAAGTCTTGGAATTATAAAGTTGTTATCCACCTTCAGAGAAACAGAGGAAAACAAGAATAGTACAGTCTTACATAAATCATATGGAGGTATATGTGTTATGTGTATATGATTATGAATATATAAATGTGTATATATTTCTGTATATATGTTTATATACACATGTGCAAATACATGTATGCATACACAGTGATATTTATGCTAAATTTTAGGTTTGGGGGGAGATGAGGAAGAAAATAGGTCAGTAGAATAGTTTCTTGGAAATTTGATTGGTATAGCATTAAATAAGTAGACTAGTTTAGGTAGTATTGTCACTTTTATTATATTCGCTCAGGCCTACCCATGAGCACTTGATATTTTTCCAACTGATTAGATCTGACTTCATTTGTGTGAAAAATGTTTTGCAGCTGTGTTCTTACAGTTCCTGACTTTCCCTTGGCAGATAGATTCCCAAATATTTAATACTATTGATAGTTATTTTGAATGGAATTTCTTTTTTTATATTTCTTGTTGCTGGACTTTGTTGATAATATATAAAAATGCTAATGATTTATATGGATTTATTTTTGTATCCTGCAACTTTGCAGAAGTTGTGAATTGCTTCTAGGAGTTGTTTTTTTTTTAGTTGATTCTCTAGGGTTTTCTAAGTATACCATCATATCATCTGCAAAGAGTGATAAACCAAAGTTTCCTCATCACCTACTTTAATTCCTTTAATCTCTTTTTCTTCTCTTATTGCCAAAGCTAACACTTCTAATACAATATTGAATAGTAATGATGATAGTGGGCAGCCTTGTTTCACTCCTGATTTTATTGGGAATGGCTTCACCATTACATATGGTGTTTGTTGATGGTTTTAAATGGATGCTACTGATCATTTTAAGAAAAAGTCCATTTATTCCTATGCTCTCTAGTGTTTTCAGTAGGAATGGGTGTTGGATTTTATCAAACGATTTTTCTGCATCTATTGAGATAATCATATGATTTTTGTTAGTTTGGTTATTGACAAAGTTGATTATGCTGAGAGTTTTACTATTATTGAACCCATACCTTCATTCCTGGTATAAATCCTAGTTGATCATAGAGTATTATCCTGGGGATTACTTTCTGGAATCTTGTTGTTAAAATTTTATCTAAGATTTTTGCATTGATATTCATTAGGGAAATTGGTCTATAATTTTCTTTCCCTGTTTTTATCCTACCTGGTTTAGCTATCAGCACCATATTTGTGTCATAAAAGAAAGTTGGTAGGACTCCTTTTTCCCCTGTTTTTTCAAATAATTTAGATGGTATTGGAATTAATTGTTCTTTGAATGTTTGGTAGAATTCACATGTAAATCCATCTGGCCCTGGTGATTTTTTCTTGATTAATAGCTTGTTCTATTTGTTTTTCTGAAATGGGACTATTTAAATTATTTATTTCCTCTTCTGTTAACCTGGGTGATCTATATTTTTGCAGATATTCCTCCATTTCATTTGGATTATCAAATTTATTGGCATATAGTTGGGCAAAATTATTCCTAATTATTGTTCTAATTTCCTTTTCAGTGGTGGAAAGTTTTCCCTTTTCATTTTTGAGATTAACCATTTGGTTTTCTTTGTTTTTTTTTTTAATCAAATTAACTAAACTATCTATTTAGTTGGGTTTTTTTTATAAGACCAACTCTTTTTTAATTAAAGCTTTTTATTTACAAAACATATGCATGGGTAATTTTTCAACAATGAATCTTACAAAGCCTTCTATTCCAAATTATCCCCTCCTTGCCCTTACTACCTCCCCTAGATGGCAAGTAGTTTAATACTTGTTTAAAATGTTAAAATATATGTTAAATCCACTATATGTACACATATTTATACAGTTATCTTGCTGCACAAGAAAAATTGCATCAAGAAGGAAAAAACAGGAAAAGAAAACAAAATCCAAACAAACAACAACATAAGGAATGGGAATGCTATTTTGTGGTCCACACTCAGCTCCCATGATCCTCTCTTTGGGTGTAGATGGCTCTCTTCACCACTGAACAATTAGAACTGGTTTTAATCATCTCCTTGTTAAAGAGGGTTCCATTAGAACTGATCATCAGTCTTGCTGTTGCCATGTCTAATGATATCCTGGTTCTGCTCATTGCACTTAGTATCAGTTCATGTAGGGTCTCTTCAGGCCTCTCTGAAATCATCCTGTTGGTTGTTTCTTACAGAACAATAATATTCCATAACATTCATATGCCATAATTTATTCAGCCATTCTCCAATTGATGGGCATTGATTCATCCATTCAGTTTCCAGTTTCTTGCCTTGACAAAAAGCTCTGCCAAAAACATTTTTGCACATGTGGGTCTCTTTCCCTCCTTTAAGATCTCTTTTGAATATAAGCCCAGTAGAAATTTTATATTGTTTAGAATTGATATTGCTTCATTATCTATGGTAACCTTCAGTTAAATATAGTATCCGTCCTTGTCTCTTTTAATTAGATCTATCTTTGCTTTTACTTGATCTGAGAATAGGATGGCTACCCATGTTTTTTTTTCCTTCACCTGGAGCATAATATATTCTGCTCCACCAATCTTCCTTCACTCTATATGCATCATATTCCTTTAAATGTGTTTCTTGTCAACAACATATTATAGGATTCTAGCTTTTAATCCAGTCTGCTATCTGCTTCCATTTTATGAGAGAGTTAATCCCATTCACATTTACAGTTAAAATAATTAATTCTGTATTTCCTGCCATCTTATTTACCCTAAATTATTATTTTTTTCTTTCCTTTCCCCCTTCCCTCTTCCCCAGTATTTTGCTTTTGATGACCAGTTCCCTCAACCAGCACTTCCCCTTTAGAGCCCCTCCCACCCTTTTTTTTTACATCTTTCCCCTAATATTACTGTTTTTCCCTTCTTTTAATCTTTCCCTTTATTTTCACCTTTTCTCTCCCCCTTCCCTATAAGGTAAGACAAGTTTCTCTGTGAACCCAGATGTCTATGATATTCTCTCTTTGATTCAAATGTGATGACTTTAAGATTCACAAAATGCTCATCCCTCTCTCTTCTTTCCCTTAATTATAATAGGTCTTCTTTGCCTCGTTAATGACTGGTAGTTTCCTTTATGTTACCTCCTTTTTCCTCTTTTTCCAGTACCATCCCCTTTCCACCTCTAGTTTCTTTTTAATATTATCATAATAAAATCAAATTATACCCACACTCTCTAAGCATACCCATAACAGAAATTCATCTATATCATTGAATGTCCATCTTCTTCCCTGAGTGATAATGCTTATTTAGCTGGATAGCTTATTCTTGGCTGTAAACTAAGTTGCTTTACCTTTTGGAATACCAGATTCCAGGCTCTTCAATCCTTTAAGGTGGAAGCTGCTAGGTCCTGAGTAATCCTAATTGTGTTTCCTTGGAATTTAAATTGTTTCTTTCTGGCTTATAGCAATATCTTTTCTTGGTGCAATAGTTCTGTAATTTAGCCATGATATTCCTCAGGGATTTAATTTTGGAGTCTCTTTCAGGAGATGATCTGCAAATTCTTTCAATGGCTATTTTACCTTCTAATGCTAAGATATCAGGGCAGTTTTAGTTTATGATTTGTTATGGACCAGAACTCTCAACTTGAAACAAGGTACTAACTAAGTGGAATTGATGAGACAATGATTATCTAGTTTAGCATGGTGATTAATAGTACTTTAAGTTCAGTATGATTGATTTAATTTTACAACACATAATAGTTTCCTAAAGATATAATGATTGGTTTATACTCAGTGTGAAGCATGTAAGCAGGGACTGAGAGCCACAGAAGAGAAGCTCTCAGAGACAGAGAAGATAAGAGAACTGGAAGTAGGAGCATAAGCTCTCGGACTGAGACAAACTTCAAGACAGAGACCATAGTGGTGTCCTCCTGCCTTTCCCACAGAAACCAAGACACATTCAGGAGGACCTCAAGAAAGCTGCCCAGCCCCAGGCAAGGAGTCAATAAAGGTTTTGGACTTTAACATCTGACTGTCCCTATGGTGATTAATCTGAAAAGAAGTTTGCTCCCAGACACCCCAAGTAAACCAAACCAAGAATATTACAATGATTTCCTGTAAGATAATGTCTAGGTTCTTTTTTTCATCATGGCTTTCAGAAAATTCAACAATCCTTAGATAGTCTCTTCTAGATCTATTTTCCAGATCATTTGTTATTTCCTTGGAGGTATTTAATATTTTCTTTTATTTTTACCTTTTTTGTTTTTGTTTGACTGATTCTTGAAGTCTTATTGAGTTATTCACTTCTATTTGTTCAATTCTAATTTTTAGTGTATTATTTTCTTCAGTTACCTTTTTAAGCTCCTTTTGTAATTGGCCAATTGAATTGTTTTGCTCATTGAAGTATTTTTCCATTTTACAAATTTTGTTTTTCAATGAATTGGTATCTTTTTCATCTTTGTATGGCATTATATGCTTTTTCCATTCATTATTGCAATTATCTCATTTCCTTTCCCCATTTTTCTTCTAACTCTCTTTTAAGATCCTTTATTCAACCTTCCAAGTAAGCCTTGTGAAATTGTGACAGCTCATATCTTCCTTTGAGGCTTCATCTGGAGTTGTTTTGCCTTTAGGAACCTCAGGATTTGAGATCTGTTCTCTCTCCATAAAAGCTACCTATGGTGAAAGTTCTTTTTGATTTTTTAAGTCTTCAATTCTTCTCAGTGCAAAGGAGCAAAAGCTGCTTTAATTTGTCCTGGGCTAGTTCTCTGACTGATTTTTGGTGCTATGCAATTGTGGCTAGATCTGGTGTTCTTCTGGGGCTCAATGGTTTACAATTTGCCTTTTGTAGCAAATCTGCCATACCACCTGCTTGCAACCAGGACAGAGTAGCCTAAGAGGTTTACAGAAGATTCCCAGCTGTTTGGAAGCTGCAACACTCTACCTCCCCACCCCAGCTCCTTGTCCTATGTTCCCTGTGATATGGTCTGGGCTTGGTAGACTGTCCCCCTGACTGTTTGAAACAGACCTTTTCTGAAGTTCTTCCAAGGTATTTTCTTCTGGGAATGTGTTTTACTCCAAATATTTGTGGGTTCTTTGATTCCAAAACCAGTTTAGAAGTTTAATCTATTCTTGGTTTGAGAGAAGGACAGAGGAAGTCACAGAGAGTCATGTCTATTCTCTGCCACCTTGGCTCCAGCCCAAGTTCGAAAATTCAAATCATAACACATGACTTCTTCAGGGGATGGAGTGGAGAATGGAAAATGAATTGTCAATTCCAAATGCAATTAGATACCATTAGCATATTGATTAGTTTTATTTAAAGGCTTTTTTTTTTTCTTTCTTATGAATAAAGTTCCTATTGGACAAGAGATGACCATGATGTAAAAATCACCAGGAATGAATAAAGCTAAATTAAATAATTAATAAAAATCAATTTAATTGATTAATTGAAAGAGGCTTCAAGAGTTTTACCATAGTGGTAGCCAGATGCTGGTGCTGATAGAATGTCTAGATGCAGGAAAGCATAAGCCAAGATAAAAATCAGAAAAAAAAATTGGAAGCCATATCTGAAACATGCTGAGAGAAAAGACTAAAGCTGTAAAGGCCAACCCAGAGCAGGAGTGGATGTCAGACATAAGAAGACAAACGCAGTTAGTACTGACCTGGCATAGACTTATTGAAGCTCCAGTTCCTGAGCTTTCAAGGCACTTAAATTGCTGGATTTGGACTGAAAGAGGGTAGTGACTAAGCAGAAAATGGAATAGATACTAATAGCTAACTCTCTTCCTGGGATGATTTTGCTATTTTGAAGGGGATATATACAAGCAGGGAAATGTCAATACTAATAAGCCAATTTATATATGTGTGTGTGTATATATATGTGTGTGTGTGTGTATAAATATGGACATACACATGTATGCATATGCATATATGTACATATACATATGTGTGCATAGACATATCTATACATTGTGTACATGTTTGTATATATAGATATAGCAAGGTATATGTAATAGAAAAAGTTACAATGTATTCTAGAATTGTCAATAAATCAGTTAAGATTATGAGTCTTTTTTTGTAACTTTTATCATTTTTTTATCTCTCAAAAAGTCTTAAGTAGCACTTGCCCTTCCCCTATGCCAAAATACCTCTCCTGTCCTCCATGAACTTTCCAATTTTATTAGCAATGGTTCGATAATCACATTTACTAGATTCATTTCGTACCTGAAGATATAGTGCATCTGGGTCAGGCAACTTGAATTCATTAAGGCAGCTAGGGCTGCAGCACTCTGAGCCCTGTTGAGATTAGATAACATTATTTTATAGTGGACACTATAGTTGGCATAATCATGTGTCCTCCCCCCTCATTTCAGGAATAGAACCACAGAAAGAAAACAGTGCTGGTAACCCAATTTACAGTGTAGCTAGGGCATGAACTGCAGTAAGAAAAGGAGGCAAAGAATTCAAGAGAAAAAGATAAAGCTATTATCCCTGTAGGCCTCTGGATGGAATAGAGAGAGGAAGGAGAGTATGTATAATAACGAATTAAACAGCAAAGACTGTATAGCCAAAGATAATTCAAGGGGCAATTCCTATCAAAATATACTTAATAGGACTAAGGAGGAGATGAGGACAAAAAAGCTAAGTTCTATAAAAGCCACTTTTATTGCTTCCCTTCAGAAACTTTTTCCTTTCCCCTTTTGTTGTTATTATTTTTATCTCACTTATATTCAAATAGTGTCATCTCAGATGCCTATATATTACATATATGGATAAACTGGCTGAGTTCTGTGTTGCAAATGGAACCTTCCCCCTGAGCTTTGAAACACCTGAAACATAAGAACAATTGAGGAATGTTTCTACCAGATCACAATAAGGAGAAAGAGAAGAGGAACAATATTAAGTTCCAACTATTTAAGCACTTTATAAATTATAGCTGCCCCCAAAAAACATATTATTCGATGGAAAAAATGGCATCTTCCTTCTATTTCTCAGAAATTCATATTTGGTAGATAGGAACAAAGATATCTCACGTCAGTCTTTCCTACTAAGATGATAATTGCTTTCTTCTTTACATTTTCAGGAGGTCAGTTCTACAGAATAAAAGTAGAAAAGAAGTTTGAGCAATTACCTTTTGAATGTAGAGGGTATAAATAGCAAAAGCTGAAAAAGCCTCCACAAAAGTCCTATTTTGATAACTCAGACACATCATGGGAGTGATCCCATGTTTTCAAAGGCCATGCCAGGATAGTTGTAATGAGATTTGTTAAGGCTTTATTTGCCTATCACATACCAAATCACAAGGACCAAATCTATCCTTTTATCATTACAGTGAGTTCTCAGGAGAAAGAATTACCTTTTCCATTCACTTGCACACTTTCTCTACAATATATATTTAAAATATTTATTAAATACTATTAGTAAATACTTATTAACTACCTACTACATGGCAAATCCAAGAAATACAAAAAAGAAGCAAAAGATAACCCCTGTCCTCAAGGTGACAACAAAGAAATAAGGGCATACACATACACATACACACACACACACACACACACACACACGAATACATACACATATGATAAATAGGAAATAATTAAAAGAAGGATAAAGTAGAATTAAAGAGAGGTTGGGAAAGGCTTTTTGTAAAAAATGAGATTCTAGCTGAAAATTAAGATTTAGACTATTATAAATACCCAAATTACTGAAAAAGCACCTATGAAGGAAGACAGTATCTGTCTCCAGAGAAAAAGCTGTAAACAAATGTATCTATAGAATTATTTTAACTATAAATACATATTTGTATTTAATGATAGTCATTTCTAGAGTAGAGAGGGAAGGGAATAAAAAAGAAAAAAGTTACATGATGACTTTATATATTCAATAGGAAGAGCAAGTTATACATAATGGATTTTCAATTTCATATGCAGTCTTTTTCGTTTCTCTTCCACTATGTTATAAAAATGCTTATTTTATTTCTTAGGTTCAGGATGAAATTTTCTAAAAAGTTAAAAAAGGAAACTCTTGAAAAAAATTTTTTTTAATTTTCTGAAAACACTGAGAGGTCAAACAATTTTTTCTAGGATCACACAGCCAATATAGGTCTGAAACGCAGGTCTTCCTGTTTTCATGTCTTGCTCTATCCATTTATACCACATTGCAGTAATGTGCTTCCAGAATGATAGATCCATGCCAAAGAGTAATTGGTTCATATTTTACAGTCATCTAGTTAAGTTTAGGCTTGGTCCACAATCATAATAATTACAGCAGCAGCAGTTATCAAAAATCATCTACTAAACCATACAGGAGGTGCTAAGAATAGTACAAATACCCTAGACAGCATGGATCCTTGAAGCAGTGAAATATTAAAGCTGTCAGAAAGCTTGCATGCTTCTAATAAGGGCTTTTCTATTGCTTCCGGGAGTATATGGTCTTCATCCTCCTTCTTCTTTCTGTTTCAGAAGACCATGCATTATGCTGCTACACTAATTTCATGCCCTTCATATAAATAAATATGTCTTTACTCTAGTACTTACCACCTTCATAATGAATCCAAATAGAACTGCTTTGTTCTTGGGGCAAAACTAGTTGAAGTGGGAGGGGTAAATTTAGGCCTGATGCATGGAAAAACTTTTCCAAATTTTTAGAGTTTATCAAAAGGCAGCATGGACAACTTCTGGAGGTGGTAGATTCCTTCCTTACTTGTTGGTCTAAAAGCAGAGGTTCAAGAAGAAATTGCTAAACATGTTATCTAGACTGGGTTGGACAAGAAAGTAGGGGAAGAGAGGTTGGAAAATTTAAGCCAGGATGTTAAATCTAATGATTTATGAATGTTTATTTATGCGGCATTCAAATGTGAGTCATCTTCTGTTTTGATAAAAAATTCAAAAGCCATTTTTTTGTTTATATGTTATTGCAAAAACAAGCAGTAAACCAGATTTTCATTGTGCTTTGTCATCCACTGTTTAGATAATCCCAGACCATGTTTCACATCCTTTCTATCAACCATGAGGACTTCAGGGACAAATGGCCTTCAAGGTCCCTCCCAAATCTCTAATTCAGTGAAGCCAGTCCGTTTTATCCCCATGTGAAGTGACTGAATCAAACTGGTCTTGGAATTAAATCTTAGCTAAAATCCTAGTTTAGCTGTGTGACCTTGGACAACTTCTAAACTTCAGTTTGTTCATCTTAAAAAAAAACTGATATAATAGCATCTTTCCTGACTCACTCTCAGATTGAGAATTCATTGAATAGGTAGATATAAAAAATATTTTTAATTTTAAAGTACTATGTATATATGAGAGATACCCAAGGTAGATAAATACCCTCTACCAAACTAAGAGTAATGGGAGGTCACTTTTGTATAATTTTAATGTACAGAATAATTTTTTAGTTCTTTAATTAATGATTACTCCTAAATTGTTTCTCATATCTTTAAAATATGCAATAATTTCCTTCCATCTGCCATAAATTAAAAGAAGCATAGAGATATTGATTAATAATTTGTTACACAAATTTATGCTTTAGTTACAGATACAGATATATATATATACACATGTGCATGTAATATTGTGTGTGTTACATTAGACTAAACAAAACCTAAATTCACAGGTATGAATATGAATTCTCATATGAAACCATATTAATTACTGTTATGAGAGAAAGAATCAAGATCCCTTTTACAGGATAATTCTGTTATAGTAGATTGACACTTAAGTAGTTATATTTAGAAGAATAATCTATCACTTTTACAAATAATTAGCTATGCTATAATGCTTATATGAATACTTCAATGGTTATATGAATTCAGTTATTTGGATACTATTAACAATGCAGATAAAGATTTCTACTGCAATTCTTATCCATGTCCATCTGTAAATTATCTAAAGAACCTCTCAATGTGTTAGAAACTTTCCTTTGGACTTTTTAGCTTTCCATGAGCACTGATGAAGTACTAAGACAAAAAAAAATAGTGTGTATATAAATATAAATTTGTGTGTATGTATGCATGTATTATGCTTTGCTTTTTCCTAAGTGTCTGTCTAATCCACTTCTATATACCATTTCAGAATGTTACCTTTTATACTGTCCCTTTCATAATTACAAGTCATAATTAATCATTTGCTGAAACTTTACTAAGACAAATGTATGTCTTTTCTTATTGCATATAACTTATTTTAGGAAGTAGTAATATTCCATAATTTGCATGTATATATAAATATATAATTCCAGAATATTTCAACATAACCGTAATTTCCTCAATGTATTTCTTTCAATAATGCTACCCCTAACCTACTCTTCCTTGCTGATCATATGCTATTATTATCTATCCTTTCCCATTAAATTACTAAAGAGGTACAAGTAAAAACAAAAAGCAAAAAAGAAGAAACCATATTAATTAGTAATTTTGTCCTAGTTATCTAAGCATTTCCTATCATTAAAGCAACAAATTTTATTGCCAAAATTGGACAATGATTTTTCACTCATTGGAATTTTTCACCTATGGTATGCCAGTAAAATTGGAGTACCTCTAACAAAGAAGGACACACAATTCCTTGACCTCTAAGCATAACTTCTGATGGTGATAGACCATATTGTCCTCTCCCAGCAGTTCAATGTTAAAAGTTCACAACACACTACATTTCCCTAGTGTAGTGTTTTAGCCAGAGTTCTAGTCTAGGTTGTTTTTGTTTTTGTTTTTCTTAAATGTCTTTCTAGAAGGGAAAACACTTGGGGAAAACACTTAACCTCATTTTTCTTAACTGTAAAATGGGAACACTGATAAGGACCTTAGAAATGTGTTCTGAGAATTATAATAAAGATAAAAGTACTGTGGAAGTTTTGCAACACAATACAATGTGAAATGCTATGCACTTTACTTAACATGTGCTCAATACAAGTTTTGCTGAATAATTCCATGCTTTGGGATTTGTCATTTCACTATTTTGATTTCATTCCTCTCCTCACCAACATATATCATAATCTGTGTAAAACTTAGGAAATGAACTTCAAGTGTTTCCTTGCCCGGAAAAGCCATCATTCTGCAGTCAGTCTGGTCTGGAACCTCTCAAAATTCATCTATGTTGGTTCTTGGAAAACAGATACAGCATTTTTCAACAGGTTCACATTGTTTTCACTTGGTTGAGAACTCTCAGAACATGTACTTCCCTGGCATTGATGCCATAATAAAAGGCAATTGGATGTTTATTTCAAAATTACAAATTTTGAAAACAAATTATATTTTTCACATCAAATTACCTTACAAAATTATATATATGCAAAATATGAAACTTTAAAAATATGAAAAGCAAGGATGAGATGAATTAGGAAGTGATTAAAGATGTGTTAATATTATGACACATAATAATCAAGTCAAAAAGCATTGATTAAGCACTACCAAACACCAAGCCTTATACAAAGAAAGACAAAAAAATCAAATCCCCTCCCCTCAAGGAGTTCACAATCTAACAGGAAGAGACAATATGCAAACAACTATGTACAAACACAGATAGACAGGATAAATTGGAAATAACTATAAAGGGAAGATACTAGAATTAAGAGGGATCACAAAAGGTTTCCTAAAAGAGTGGGATTTAACTGGGACTTGAAGGAAGTGAGGCAATTCAGGAAGTTGAAATTAGAAGGGAAGAATTGTAGGCCTTCAACAAATGAAGAAATAGTCAAATCCTAAACTTTGGCAATGACATTTTTGCCAAATTTTTTAAGGCCTCCATATTCAATTACACAACACCCTATGTGGGGTTATTGCCCAGAGTTTTAGAAACTTTCCTCAAACATGTTTATCCTATATTGGATTACTTGCTGTAATCCAGAGAGGAAGAAAAATTTAGAACACAAGATTTTGCAAGAGAAAATTATCTTTGCATGTATTTTGAAAAATAAAAAGCTATTATTTTTAAAAGGTTAAAAAAAGAAGCTTTGCTCAATCAGAATTAAGGTAAAATCAACCTAATCCTCCTTTCTTCCCTAGAGACAGAAGTAGTAAAAAGAGTAAAAAGGATTATGCCCCCACATTTTGGGAGATGTGTATATTTGTGTGTATTTATGTAAGGTAAATATTTTTGTGAAAAAATAAATAAAAATCATGTCATTCTCTTAAAATGTCAGGCTTAGTTTATGTTAGAAAAACCAGCATAGTTTGATCTATTGATCCTGTTTTTAAAACATCCTTATTATAAAGTATCATAGTGCCTTTGAATCATTTGTTTCCTCACCTGAATTTAGAAACGACAAGAATAGAAGCCTGGCTGCAAAATCTGGAGATAATCGGACCTTGATTACAAGTACTTAAGGTCTCATATACATGTAATTTCATCAGAGATACCACCAAATATTTCAGTGCCTGAAATTTATCAGCCTGAGTCCAATTACTCTCTCTTCCTGGCATCACCAACGTCATAATGAAATAATATGAAGAAGCTATATTTTACCTTCATCCATGGCAAACTCATATGGGTATTGGCACATATTTTTCTTATCAAAATAAGCCTGAAATTAACATCTTCCTTTAAAAATTCACTGACTACATGTTACATTTCTTCACATGTATGATTGATATATTGCTTGCCTTCTCAATAGGTGGAAAAGGACCACAAGAAAAGGAAAGAAATTGGAATTTAAAATTTCTGTGAAAATAAATGTTGAAAATGCATTAGGAATTCTTTAAAATTATGTACCACTGGTGATTTGGGGAATATTATCAGCTCTCCATATTCCTTAGACCTTCTAAAACCTTATTATTGAGCCAAGAAAGAATTAGGATTGTTATGAATATTATAAAACTTTACTAAACCAAGATGCTAAGCAATGAGGCTTACCTTGCATAATCAACTGGAAGAAATTTGTTTGTTTATTTGGTGTTTGTGTTTTCCCCCAGTGAAATGATGCTAACATATGACGTCTTCATTTTGAAATGAATCAGGACTTTTTTTTTTAAAGAATACCTGCAGGAACTGCAGGCAGTAGTTATTTTCATCCCTTCCCATTACCTAGTGATTACGTAGTAATGAATACTGATCAGTTTAGTAAGCAGTAAAAGAATTTTCTAAATTAAATCCCTCTGGGTAGATGAATCATATTTTGGTGGAAACATCAATCATGATTTGACCTTCTCCCACACTGCTGTTTATAGACTATATCCACCTTCCAAATATGCATAAAGAATAACTTATTCTCAAATTGTCTCATATCAGTGAAGTATGTACAATGTACTTCTGCTCAGAGAGAATCTATTTTGAAAGAATCCATGATGGATTACTAGTTTATAGAATCTATCTTTACAAAAGAGAATAATAACTCACAAGTGGCATGGCCATGAAGATAAATGTCATAATAGTCCATTTCATATATATTAGGAACCTTGTATTAAATTTCATAATTCAATTTTAGAATTCTATCCTATTGAAAAATTTCCATTTATTCACTAAGACAGTGAAATAAATAGGAACTTCCTATGAGAGGAGAGCATGCTGATGAGGCAGGCAATAAAAGAAATAACCATGCTCTAGATTCACCTTTAACACTTTGCCTTCTTATATATAAAGCTGTCATAACTAAATTAATAGCCTTAGAGGTTGGTCATCTTATAGTTGGTATGAGCAAGATTGCCATGTTTAGAACTTGAGAATTAGGTTCCCCTAAAAAACACTCAAAACCCAGAAATTTTGCATATTAATTATGACAGATTGATTTCAAATGTATTTAGTTTTTTAAAATAAAGCTTTGGTTTTCAGGAATTATATTAACGGAAAGGTAAGAAAAATATCCATTGCTACGGCTTCCTCATAAAATGCTATTTTTCTCCTGTCAAAAACTTTGACCCTCATATTTTTTTCTTTTTTTCATAGGCTGTCAAGTATTTCATGCCAAAAATTACTGAGGATGAATTTAAAGAATAATTTCCAAAGCAGTCAGTTGTGCTCATAAGGCATTATGTTCTCCAAATCATTTTATGTGTCTGGAGGTCAAATTTTGACTGCTTTTTTTTTCAAAATTTTTCAAATCTTAAATTCAATATTTTTTTTTTCAAAATCAAATCTACATATTTTGGAAAGTCACAAAAATCACTATTGTCAAAGATCTAGGATACAGTTGAATAACATTTTTAAATAACCAAACTTTTTTGGATGGAATGGAATCCATGGGATCCCTTCATATCAAATTATATTCTGTAACAAAGCATACTATCTAGCATATGACAATATAAAGCCTTATTCAGTTGTTACAGGGGCTAAAATTTGACTACTTGCAAAGATAAATATAGTGAAACTTCTATTAACCAACATCCTCCTGAATGTTCTAATTGAATTTTGTATTTAATCATAAAGTTCTTTTTGTTTCAACCTTTGTAAAAATTTTCTGAAATTCATAGATAAATTTTCTGAGGGACTTTAGACCATTTCCTACTCAACAAAATAAGGGGGTTATACTAGGTGTTTTAGTGCCATTTTTACTACAACATTCTAAGATTTCAAGATTAGCAAAATTGTTGAGCATAATTGACAGTCAGCTTTTGTAGGTACTATAATGGGATCTTGATTTTTGTCCCCAGTACAGACTTGCCCCCTTGTCCAAACTCCACAGAAATCCTCAACCACTAGCTGATAGGTATAGGTACAAGTCTACACAGTCTATAATTCCATCAACTACCAAATCTAGATGTACCATAGAAATCAACCAATAAGAAAGTAGCACCAGCAGGATGGAAATCATGATATTAAATCACAAATTTTAATTACTCTTTCCCCCAAAATGGCACCTGTACATTATCTACCTTTATTGTCTTTTGGGTGAACTTATGACAAATGGCTGCTAATTATAATATAATTGCCATACATTAATATCCTACCCACAGTGGGCTTTTCTGTTTGAATTCTAGGTAATCACATGCACAGTTCTATCAATTCTTTAGGACCCCCCGTGTTAGCAAAATCTTCCTGTAATCTCAAAATCTACAAATTTTGTAATCAGATTCCCATAAATATCTTTGTCTTGCTTTGTTGGGCCTCTAACTCTTGATAAATTCCTAAAAGGAGCACAACTTACTTTGAGTTTGTGATTCTCAATTAATCTTAATAATTGCCTTTTTTTTAATTGGGAGAAAGCCTGAATCCTGAATTCTTTTAAAGATAACACCACAGATTATCTGTTTAAACCCCAATACCTATAGAGTATACATATAAAAATTAGTTTTCATCATAGAGTATTGCATGCATATATATTATAAATTTTATGTAATATGCATATATAAGTATATATACATATATCATATATGCATATATGCATATGAACCAACAGGGTCCCATATTTCTGAATTTCTAAACACTACTACTGAATCAATCAGTAAATGAAAGGCATAAACTAGCTATAATTAATTCAGTAAATAAAATTGGAAAGAGTGAGATACTTTGAGCCATTGAATGGATTCAAATCATTAGATATTTTAGGATTAAAAGGATTAGACATGTGATGGGGACTGCATGTACTACATAAGGCAATTCTAGAAGAAATATTTCACAAATGATTTGGAAGAGTTTGATAGAACAAATCCTTGAAGCTATAATCAGAGGATCATGGGAAGGGGAAAGAGAGAGCCTAGAAGAAATGTCATATTCATTTCCCTTCCTAACTGATCAAATGACTGGAGATAATGCATCTAGATGAAGACAGAAAGAGAACAAATTAGAAGGCTGAAAAAAAAAAGCAGCATCAAGTATCATGATTTATAAGTATATAAGTAACAATAGCACCAGATTTCTACAAGTGTCCCAACTCTAGGACCCCAGAGGAAAGTACATCTTGGGGGACTTTCATTAGCACTTCAGAAAGGGAGAAATAACATCCCAAACTAATAGGAGCTGGTAGTAAACACATTGAGGCATGTGTTTTCTAATCTTAAACTCACTTTCTCCCAGACTCTTTATATCTTGTAAAAGAGTGACATGTTGGAAAGAAAATAGTTTATACCAACTCTCCTTACCATACTACTTAAGTAAATTTGTTCAGTCATTTTCTGACATGTCTGACTCTTTGTGACCCCATTTGGGGTTTTCTTGGCAAAGTTACTGAAGGGATTTGCAATTTCCTACTCCATGTCATTTTACACTAGGCAAACAGGGTTAAGTAACTAGCCCAGGATCATGCAACTAGTAAGTGTCTAACACTGGATTTAAACTAAGGAAGATGAGTCTTTCTGACTCCAAGCCTGGCACTATATCCACTATACCACCTAGCTGCCTCATCTAAGTAAATGATCCTAACTAAAATAAAATCTGAACAGCTAATTGATATCTATTGAATATTGAAAAGCACCTGTGTGGGCTCATGAGAAATAATTTTTGAAACCATCCCTAGGCTCTCATAGTTATCTATAGTACACTGAAAAAAACAATGTCACTCACTCTATATGATTTAATTTGTCAGTTCAAGTGAGAGTTAGGATAGTGAGGAAAGGAGTATTACATTGGAATGTATTTCCTTCTCATCTCCACATCTCAGAATTCTTATCTTCCTTCCTTCAAGATCTAGCTAATATACCATTTCCTTTATGAAGCTTTCTCTGATTATCCATTTTAGTTATTTCTTCTTCCTCAATTTACCTTTTATTTTCTTTATTGGAATATATATTTTTGTCACTCCCCCAGTCATATCTAAGCTATATGAAGGATGAGGGCTGTATCCATTCTGTATCCCTAGTATCTTTTAATGAAGAAGTTAAGCAAGATGGGTATCTATTATGTTTTTATCTCTTGTCTTTCTCAATGTAAAAAATTAACAATCATCTTTTAAAATTTTTGAGTTCCAAATTATTTTCATCTTTTCCTCTATCCCTTTGTCCCTCCTTGAAAAAGCAGGAAATTTTAAAGAAATTTTACATGTGTTGCCATGAAAACATTTCCAACTTAGTGATGTTGCAAAAAAAAAAAAGATCAAAACAACAAAAAAGTGAAAAAGTATTCTTTGTTCTGCAATAGTACATACCCCATGAATTTTTTTTTCTGGAGGTAGATAATATTCTTCATCATAAGTCCTTCAAAATAGTCTTAGTCATTGTATTACTGAGATAGGCATCATTTACAATGGATCATCATATACCATTGATGTCACAGTGTATCATGGTTCTTGTTTCTACTCACTTCACTTTATACCATTTCATATCAGTCTTCTCAAGTGTCTCTGAAAACATCTAATAGGACAATGGTATTACATCATAATGATATATCATTTGTTCAGCCATTCTTCAATTGTTTACATATCTTCAATGTCTAATTCTTTGCCACAACACAGAGAGGAACTATAAATTTTTTATGCATATAAGTTATTTTAATTTTTCATTGTTATTTTTGAGATACAGAGCTAGTCGTAGTATTATTAGGTCAAAAGATATGTGCAATTTTATAGCTTTTTCAAGATATTTGTGAATTGTTCACCAGCGTGGTTGGATCATTTTATATCTCCACCAACAGTAAGTTAGTATACCAGTTTTTGCACATCTCTTCCAATATGTATCATTTTCCTTTTTTCTGTCATATTTGTTAATCTGATAGATGTGAAGTAATACCTCAGAGTTGTTTCCATTTGTATTTCCTTAATCAATAAAGAATTTTGGAGCATTTTTATGACTACAGAAAGCTTTGATTTATTCTGAAAACTGGCTTTTTGTATCCTCTGACTGTTTACCAATTAAAGGATGACTTGAATTCTTATAAATTGACTCAATGCTCTGTTTATTTTAGAAATAGTGCTTTTATCAGAGAAACTCGCTATACACATTTCCCCAGTTTTCAGCTTTCCTTTTAATATTGACTGAATTGATTTTGCTTGTGCAAAACCTTTTTTAATTTAATATAATAAAAATCATTCATTTTACATTCTGTAATCTTTCTATTTCGAATTAAGCCATAAATTCTTCCTTTCTTCATAGATCTGAAGGCAAAATTTTCCATGCTTTCCTAAGTTATTTATGATATCACCCTTTATTTCTAAATTGTGTACCCATTTCTTATTTTATCATATGGTATAAGATGTTGGTCTATAACTAGTTTCTGCCAAACTTTCTAATTTCCTTTCCCAAATAGTGAATTCATGTCTCAAAGGCTTAGACCTTTGGGTTCATGAAGCACTAGATTAATATGTTCATTTACTACTATGTTATTATATGTTTTAGATGAATTCTAAAATTATGCTCATTTGATATGCCATTTAAGCTACATTTCATTGACAGTTTCCTCTTCTTTTGCCTTGGTTTCACATGAAGGGACCTCTTCACCTTGTCTAAGAAAACCTCTCTACAGGCACTTTTAATTTCATTCCATACCATCCTCCCTAGCAATTCCAACAGACTTTGGAAGGAAAGTGCCATCTGCATACAGAGATAAAACTATGGAAACTGAATGGAGGGTGAAGCACACTATTTTCAGTTTTTTTTTTTTCTTTTTGGCTTTTTTTCCCCTCCTTTGTTTTCCATTTTGTTCTGATTTTTCTTTCCCAACACGACTCATATGGAAATATGTAAAAAATAACTGTATATGTATAACCAAAAATAATAAAATGCAAAACAATTTATTTCTACCATTGTTGGATTTATCCCAAGAACCTGATGTGCCTTCTCTTCTTTTCCATGCAAATTGTTGATGCCACGAGATATTTGGAATTTAACCCCAGAATTTAGGTATTTAATCTGCAAACATTTCTTCAAAATTAAGTTACAGGAGCTTATTTGAAAGGAGCTTTTCATCCACTCTTAGAGGTTTGATTCTAATTTGTGTGTGTGTAAAATATTGCATATTTATATATAGTAATACATAATTTAAATAACATTATAATATACAAATAAGAATTACAGAAATGTATTAATGAATTTAAATACTTATTCTAACATATAGTCAGATTGTCCAGTTTCCTTTCTAAATTTTAAATGTGACTATAGCACCTATGAAGATCATAGTTTCACAAAGAACGGAAGGGGCTTTAGAAGTCATCTAATTCAATCCTCTCCTTTTACAGAGGAGAAAATCGAAGCCCAAATGGTCAAGTGACTTGTTAGGATCATCCAGCTAGTAGGAGTCTGAGGCAGAATTTAAATTCAGATCTTCCTGATTCCCTTCATTCTCACCAGTGTCTAAAACATTACACTATATTGACTATCTAATATGTATTCAATTTAATAAAATAGAAGATACCATCATCTGTCTTGTTACTATTATTTCTAATGGCCTTTTATCAGTTCTCATCCTCTTTTACTTCTCTGAAGCTTTTAACACTATAAATGTTCACCTTCTTCTCAATACTTACTTCTCTAAGTTTTTTTTAATTATTTTTTAGTATTCTCTGTTTTCTAATGTATGCAAAGTAGCTTCAACATGAATTTCTGTAAGATTTTGTATTTCAATTTTTTCTTTTTCTCTTTCACTCCCCCTCCACAAGATAACAAGCAATCAAATATAGTTTATACGTGTACACTCCTTTTAAATATATTTCCATATTTGCCATATTGTGCAAGAAAAATCAGACTACAGAAAAAAAAAATTTTTAAATGGTACAGATACCGCAATATACCTTCATTCTCTAATGTTCTCTCTCAGGATATGGATGCTCTTTTCCATCTCAAGTCTATTGAACTGTCCTGGATCACTACATTGCTTAGAAAATCTAAGTCTATCATTGTTGATCATCATATAATCTTGCTATTACTGTGTACAATGTCATCCTGGTTCTGTTCATTTTAACCCACATCAGTTCATATTAGTCTTTCCTGGAATTTCTAAAATCAGCCAATTCATCACATCCCATAGAAAAATAATATTCCATTATATTCATGTACCATAATTTATTCAGCCATTTCCCCAACTGATGGGACATCTGATCAATATCCAATTCCTTACCACTACAAAAAAAGAGCTGCTATAAATATTTTTGTACATGTGGATCTTCTTCCTTCTTTTATGATCTCATTGAATCAAAATTTATGTGCAATTTTATAGCTCTTTGAATATAATTCCAAATTCTCTTCCAAATGGTTGCAATATGATTTTTCTTTTGCAGCATGACAATATGGAAATATGTATAAAATAGCACATATTGGATTACTTGCTATCTAAAGAAAGAGGTGGGGAAAAGAGGAGAGAAAATTTTGAAATATAATGCTTGGAAAAGTAAATGTTGAAAACTATATTTGTATATATTTTGAAAATAAAAAGCTATTATTTAAGAAAAAGAAAAAATGGTTGGAACATCTACAATATATTAGTGTCCCAGTTTTCCCACATCCCTTTATCATCTTTTCCTGTCATCTTAGCCAACTTCAGAGATATGAAGTGGTACTTTAATTTGTCTTAATTTGCATTTTTTCTAAAAATAGTGATTTAGAGTATTTTTCATATGCCTACACATAGCTTTAATTGCTTTATCTGAAAATTAGCTTTTCATATCCTCTGATCATTTATCAATTGGGAAGTGAGTTATATATTTATAAATTTGACTCAGTTCTCTATATATGTTAGAAATAAGGCCTTCATCAGAAACACTGGTTGTAAAAATTGTTTGCTTTCCTTCTAATTTAAGTATATTGGTTTTGTTTGTTCAAAACCTTTTAAATTTAATATATTCAAAATTATACCTTTTGGAGCAGAGCCAAGATGACAGAGAGTAGACAGGACTTTGCCTGAGCTCTTCCCTCAAAATCAACACTAGAACAAGTCTCCGAATGAATTTTGGAGTGACAGAACCACAAATATTGGGAGTTTAACAAATTCCCAGTAGAAGATATCTATAGATTCTTTCCTTCTCCAAAAATTTTACATGTAGAATACTCTTTTCTTTCCTAATTTGCTTATATTTGCTTGCTTTATTATATATTTTATTATATTACATTTATTATTATATATACTCATCATTTATGTCTAAATCATGTACTCATTTTGATCTTATCCTGAGATATATATATAGATAGATAGATAGATAGATAGATAGATAGAGAAATAGAGATATAGATATAGCTATATATAGGTATAGACATAGATATATCTAATAGACATAGATATATTTGGATATGACATGGTGGTCTTTGTCTAGATTCTACCATACTATTTTTCAAAGTTTCTCAGCAATTTTTGTCAAATAGTGAGTTCTTATTTTAGAGATTGGCATCTTTTGGCTTATCAAATAATACATCTTGTGTACTGAACCTATTCTACTTATCCTCTATTCTTTTTCATAGCCTGTACAAAATAGTTTTGGTAACTGCCACTTTATAATATAATAGGATAGGGCACCTTCCTTTGCATTTTTCATTAGTTCTATTAATATTCTTGACATATTTTTTTTCTAGATGAATTTTGTTATTTTTTCTAACTCTATAATTTTTAGACAGTTTGTTTGTTATGACACTGACTTGTTTAGGTTTTCACAACACTACTTTTTCCTGGTGATCTCTGACTAATCTTATTCAGTCCCCTTTGAAATTTCTTTATCAAGGTTGTCCTTTGGATACTCCCCAGACATTGTCTAGGCCTTTTACTCTTCTTCCAAACTATTTTGCTTGGTGATCTCATTAGCTCTCATGGATTCAATTATCATCTCCATTAAAATTATTCTCAGATCCAATTATTCAGCTCTGACCTTTGGTCTTGCAACTCTAGCTGCCCATTGGGCTCTTCATTCTAAATTCATTATGTCCAGTACTTATTTCATTACTACCAAGTTCCCAACCACTGTGGCTTACAACAAGGTGTCATTCTTGACTTCTTATTCTCATCCCTTTATGTCAAACCTACTTCCAAATTCCATCATTTCTACTTTTATATCATTCTCATTGTAAGAGTACCTACTTCAATTCTCTGATACAGTCATAATCATGGCATAGGCCCTCATCGCATAATAATTGAGCTATTTTACTAGCCTGCAGGTTGGTTTACCTGCCTCAAGACTTCCATTCTATTCCATTCTCTATTCAGTTGCCAAAGTGATTTTCCTAAAATTCAGTCTCTGTTATTTTCCTACTTAATAAATTCAAATGGCATTGTTGATTCCTGTATCAAATATAAAATTCTCTCTTTGGCTTTTAAAAGCCTTTACAATCTGACCCTTTCTATATTTCCAGTATCCTGATATTCCATTCCTCTCCATATATACACATTTATATGTATATTTAAATATGTATATCTATACTATGATCCAGCAATTCTATTCTTCTTCCTATTGCTCCTTCAAGTCTCTCTTCAAATTTTACCTTTTCTGGTCCCTATCAAGAAGTCTTTCCTGGTCCCTATTAATATTAGTGCCTTTCATCTGATATAATCTCCAATTTGTCCTACATAGCTCAGATATATATTTAATTGTTTATATTTTCCATTACAATACGAAATCTTTGTTGGCAGGAAGAGTTTTTTTCTTCCTTTCTTTTAATTCCTCAGTGCTTACACAAGATCTTACACATACTCATCATTTAATAAATACTCATTGACTTGACTTGAGAATTCTTCAGGGTTTTTTTAATATCTCTCAAAATCTAATTCTCTCTCTATGTGATGGCACAGTTCAAGTATAATTCAATAAAGCTGTAGTAATAACAACTAAACTATTTTAATACATATTTAGGAATGTAATCAGGGCCTGAATTACTTTTTTTTTATCCCTACATGAAAGAAAGATTCAAGCTCTTATTACATTTATTATCCTATTTTAGATATGAGTTGTGGGACATATTTGTCAGTGATGAAATTTATTTCACCTTAATAAATGTTTTTGGGGTCAAAGTCACAGTTCTTTATTACACATACACAGACACACATAGATAGACATATATGTGTGTGTATTTGATCATTTATTTAACCTGTGATGCACAATACTTTAGATAAGACTTAACCCATTATTTTCTTTATTAAGAAGTTACAGATTAATAGAAGAAAGAATGTCTTTCATTATAAGGGACTGGCTTACATGAGGAAAAAAATTGGCCACATTAGAATTATAGTTATGCCTTATAAGAACTTAGATCGTCTTCTCTTCATTTTTCTTTTTTTTTTCAGAATTGTCTTGGGTTAGTAGAACTTAACTGGGTATGTAAAAAAAATCTCAACGACTAGTACTACAAATCCATTCTTTCTATTTTGTATATAACAATTATCCTGTAATGGGAATAATTTCCAAAGAAAGACTAATTCTTGAAGTGTGAACTTTATGTTTCTTTCTTACATCCAGAAGAAGACTTAGGAAAATTATTTCTGACAATGTGATGGTTCATAATAGTTGCCCCTTATCTCCACTTCACTGTACTTGCAGGTATTTGATTACAACAAGCTTTTCATTTTTGGCTGCTGAACTAGAATTGAGAATACACACAATGTACCAATGAAGGAATTAAATAGTTCTCTTTCTATGACTTGAGATTGAGGAGGAAGAAATGGTATAAACATATAGTTAGAGACAACTTTTTCCCCACCTTGTCACCTTGTGGCTATGGTTTTGTTTCTCCTGTCTTTTTGAATATATTCTTTCCTATTCTTAAGTGAATTTGTATCAGATGGAGCAAACTAGACTATGACCTTGTAAACTTTGGAAATTCAGGAAAGCCACTAGAGATATAGTGATGGGACTCTCTGGCTGTTTTTTTTGCATGACTTGAATTCGGATATTAAGGGAAGAGAACTACATATCAAGCCTCATGATGTGATATGGAACTCAGTAAAGAACAAGAAGGATCATCTGGATAAGCTGCAAAACTGTGCAAGCAGAACCTGTTAAAGCATTGTAACACTTAGATATAAAATATTTGATCCAGCTCAGCAGTGGACAAAGAAGCTTAGAAACCATGCCTTGTGAGTACAGAAGCAACTCAACCGTCGGTTATGCTAAACCCTGAAGGGAACTCAATGAGAGAAATACAGCGCAATTACAACTTTCATTTTGAGGCCATTCTCCCCAGAAATCAATGTAGTTGAGGAAAGTATGCCCCAATTTAGAGGGAATATTTTGAAGGCACTACTTTGATGGAAGGGGATAGCAAAGTGAGTAGAAGTAAGGTTAATAACTTTAGTTTTTGCTATATATCTTCAGTAACCTTTTGTAAGAAGTACAAAATTATATCACTTTCAGTTATTTCAGTTATGTGAAAATCAACAGATCTGAAAGCAAATAAACTAAAAATGCCTTTTTATATGACATAAAATTTTAAATGGTATTTTCCTACCACAAAAGCTAAAAAATAAAGGTCTTATTAAATAATTTTATGGTCCCTTCTGTTTTCTGTTGTTATTGGATTTTAAAAAGTCCTTCATTTGTGAATTTCACTAGCTTAGGATCTAATTATTGTGCCTATTATTCTCAATAATTACTTTCCAATTCTATGATCTGTAAATACTGCAACTGGGTTTTCACCATTTAATACCATTGCCCCATGAGGAGAAATTCTAAGACTTTGCTGATTTTTCAATATATTAACTAAGCCTAAATATTTTAAAGAAAAACATCATTAATTTTGGAGGTCTTAATATCTATTGTGGGGCATAGTTGTTTAGAGAACTAAGAATTAATACAAATTTTAAATTACTTTTAAATGTTAATGTTATTAAATATTTTAGTTAGCACTTATCCCTATATGATGACTTGGAATTATAAACAGTGTTATTAAAGCAATCTTGTGATTTTTTACTTTTTTTTTAGAAGGCTATTTGTGTATCTTTATAAAGGGTTGAATTTGGAGGTCTAGTAAATTTCCAGATGCAAACACCATTTAAAAAGGACAATTGACTAATTCTTGTTAAGTAAGTGATTTACCAGATTGCTTGCTACATGCTCTAAGAATTTATTTCTCAGAGTCCTTAATTAGTCAGACTATATAGTGCCATGCAGAAGCCAGTTGAGATACTCAACTGAATGGCCCCTGTGTTAATCAGGGAATAGTGCTAGATTTGGATTGTAAGGGAAGAGAATTACATATCAAGACTCATGATGTGGTACAGAGCCCAGTGAAGGAACAAGATGGATCATTTGGACAAGTTGCAACATGAAGGCAGAATAAAACAATCAAAATGATGTTGACAGATTATAAGTAGAAAATGTACCCACTTGCAAAATCACAACAATAGCATAGTATCTAGCTTAAGCAGACATTTGTAATAGCAATCACTTAGCTTCACTTAATATTAGCATAACAATTTGAGAGACAAAGTTATGGTTACAAGAAAGTCTTGGGTATTCCTTTTGTATTTTACTGGTCACTGGTAAGTTAAGTCCAAGAGCTTGAGCAGAAGATAGATCCATAGCAAAAAAATAAATGGATATATGAGTATTTTTTTCTTTTTTTCATGTCTAATAGTTTTTATTTACCAGATATTTGCATGGATAATTTTACAACAATGACAATTGCCAAACTACCCGTTCCAATTTTTCCCCTCCTTCCCCCCCCCCCAGATGGCAGGCTGACCAATACATGTCAAATATGCTAGAGTATAAATCAAATACAATATATGTATACATGACCAAACAGTTGTTTTTCTGAACAAAAAGAATCGGATCCTGAAATAGTGTGTATCTAGCCTGTGAAGGAAATCCAAAATGCAGGTGGACAAAATCAGAAGGACTGGAAATTCTATGTAGTGGTTCACAGTCATCTCCCAGAGTGTAGCTGGCTCAGTTCATCACTGCTCCATTGGAACTGTCTTGGTTCATCTCATTGTTGGAGAGGGCCACATTCATCAGAATTAATCATCATACAGTATTGTTGTTGAAGTATACAATGATCTTCTGGTCCTGCTCATTTCACTCAACATCAGTTCATGTAAGTCTCTCCAGACCTTTCTGAAATCAAATTGTTGGTCATTTCTTTAAGAACAATAATATTTCATATTATTCATATACCACAATTTATACCAATTTCCAATTGATGGGCATCCACATACTTTCCAGTTTCTGGCCACCACAAAGAGGGCTGCCATAAACATTCTTGCACATATCCCTTTCCCTTCTTTAAGATCTCTTTGGGATACAAACCCAGTAGCAACGCTGCTGGATCAAAGGGTATCCACAGTTTGATAACTTTTTGAGCATAGTTCCATATTGCTCTCCAGAATACCTGGATGTTCCACTAACAATGTATAAGTGTCCCTGTTTTCCCACATTCCCTCCAACATTCTGTATTACTTTTCCCTATCATTCTAGCCAATCTGATAGGTGTGTAGTGGTATCTCAGAGTTGTCTTAATTTGCATTTCTCTGATTAATAATGACCATTTATCAATTGGAGAATGGCTTTATTTCTTATAAATTAGAGTCAATTCTCCATATATTTTGCTATATGGTCAAAGGATATGAACAATACAATTCTCAGATAAAGAAATTGAAACTATTTCTAGTCATATGAAAAGATGCTCCAAGTCATTATTAGTCAGAAAAATTCAAATTAAGACAACTCTGAGATACCACTATACATCTGTCAAATTGGCTAAAATGACAGGGAAAGATAACGCAGAACTTTGGAGGGGATGTGGGAAAACTGGGACACTGGTATGTTATTGGTAGAATTTTGAATCCATCCAGCCATTCTGGAGAGCAATTTGGAACTATGTTCAAAAAGTTATCAAACTGTGCATACCCTTTAATCCAGCAGCGTTACTACTGGGCTTATATCCCAAAGAGATCTTAAAGAAGGGAAAGGGACCTGTATGTGCAAGAATGTTTGTGGCAGGCCTCTTTGTAGTGACCAGAAACTGGAAACTGGGTGGATGCCCATCAATTGGAGAATGGCTGAGTAAATTGTGGTATAACAATATTATGGAATATTACTATTTTGTAAGAAATAACCAGCAGGATGATTTCAGAAAGGCCTGCAGAGACTTACATGAACTGATGCTGAGTGAAATGAGTAGAACTAGAAGATAATTATAACAATACTATATGATAATCAATTCTGATGGACGTAACCCTCTTCAACAATGAGATGAACCAAATCAGTTCCAACAGAGCAGTAATGAATTGAACCAGCTACACCCAGGGAAAGAACTCTGGGAGATGACTGTGAACTACTACACAGAATTCCCAATCCCTCTATTTTTGTCTGCCTGCATTTTGGATTTCCTTCACAGGCTAATTGTACACTATTTCAAAGTCCGATTCTTTATGCACAGCAAAATAACTGTTTGGACATGTATACATAAATTGTATTTAACTTATACTTTAACATTTTTAACATGTATTGGTGAATCTGCCATCTGGAGGAAGGGGTGGGGGGAAGGAGGGGAAAAGTTGGAACAAGATTTTGCAATTGTCAATGCTGAAAAACTACCTATGCATATATCTTGTAAATAAAAAGCTATAATAAAAAAGAAAGAAAAAAGAAAAAAAGAAGAAAGAAGAAAGGAAAGCAGACAGATCCACTCATGAATTTTCAGAGAACCTATAAGTCAATCAAACCAACTATGCCAAAGAGTAACTAACTACAGTATATGTAAAATGCTTTCTTTATATCTACAAGGAACTCAAATACAGAATGACTCCACTTAAACAAAATGTTCATAGCAGTCATTTTCGTATAGAAAACCTAGATATAAAGTAGATGTCCCTTCATTGTGGAATTAAGAAATAGCAGAACATGAGTGTAATAGAATATTACCATATCATAAGAAATTGTGGCAAACACAACAATTCAAAGAAACAATGGAAGAGTGTAGTGAGTGATATATAGGCTAGTAAGCAGAATCAGAAAAAAATCATTGTACACATTGACTATAGCAATATCTATTAAAAAGACTAAAAAAGTAATTAAACTCTTTGTAACTGTAATGGACAAGCTTAGACCTTGAAAAGGGTAAATGAGCATCTTTCATTTGTTTGCAGAGTTGAAGAATTATTGATTTGAAATATACATTCATTGAATATATAATCACATATACAAAAAAATAAGAATTAATTAAGCACCTATTATGTACCAGATCCTGTTGCAAGAGCTTTATGGAAGGATAGGTTCTATTGTTATCCCCACTTTTACATATGAGAAAATGAGGAAATATATAATAGGTATTAAATGAGCTACCTGGAATCATGAGTGTCTGAGACAAAATTTATGCTTGGGTTTTCCTGATTCTAAGCCCAATATTCCATCCCCTGTGTCATCTAGCTCACTTTGTCTATAAGAGATGATAGATCATGAGATCAAAAAGAGAGATTATCTATCTATGAAGCTATTTAGCCCAACTGCATTACTTCATATACTAGGAAATTAAGCCTCAGACAAGTTACTTGACTGATTCAAAATTCTTGGATAATAAAGAGCAAAGGTGAAATCTGAAGCCTTATCCTCTGACTCTAGTGAAAGTTATGGTTCTTTCCACTATACAACAATGCTTCTCATGCAATGGTTGCTTTTTTCTCAATTTCCTTTTTCTTTTCTTTTTTTTTCTTCTTATAGCATGTCACTCTAAGTAGCAGAAGGAATAGGAATACATCGGAAATAAATATTATGTAAAAACAAAAAGAATCAATAAAATAAGATTGAAAAATAGGTAAACCACTTGGTGGGGAAATTAATAAAAATTAAATTTAATAGCATTTCATTGAGAAAAAAAATCAGAAGATAGGCATTGATAGTCATTCTTTGTGGAATGTAAATGGCATGGAACTATTTAATTTAAACTTTTTAAAAGAAAAAGTGAGATCATGAGAAAGGAGAGAGAGAGCTAAAGAGGGAATTAAAGAGACAGAGAAGTGTGTATTATGGAGAGAGAAAGAGAAGAGAGAGAGAGAGAGAGAGAGAGAGAGAGAGAGAGAGAGAGAGAGAGAGAGAGAGAGAGAGAGAGAGAGCATTTTTTCTAACCTACTGATGAAAGAATGCCTTTTGCTAAATTTAAACACATTCGGTGCCTGAAGGTTCTCACAGGTTGATGGGCACCTAGCAACAGTAGAGGGTAATTCATCAATATTACAGAGCACAAGTCACAAGCCAGGCAAACATCTGTTAACAAACATGCTGCATTTTAAACTACCATTTGGGTTCTAGTCTGATTTCTTATGGCATGTCACTTTAATCTTCTTTAAGGCTTTTGTTCTATCAGACAACAAAAACCCATAATGACTCAGAAACAAGAAACCAAAATGCAGGTATGCTATTTAATAAAGAATGCCACCTGTGAAAAGAGAGAGAGAATGTCATAGCAAGAGAGGTGTTGAAAGTTTATCTAATACCTGAAAGGTTAATGATAAAAAGCTCAAAACAAAATTTACTTCTGATATGCCTTAACTAGTCATGACACAAGATACACCAATAACACAATCATACTGCATATCTTAGATCAAATTGCTTTATTAGTGTGCTTTTATTTTATTCACTCATTCAACTGTTTTTACGTGTTTATATATTTAAAGCACCATTTTGGCACTGTGGGAAATTCAGAGACTAAGGACAAGTTTACAAAATGACATTGTTTTGGGGTGTCAATAAAAATTTGGTATCAAAGAAGTAATAATGAAAGACCTCAGCATGGCTGAATGTGATTATTGCACAATTATATTGAGCAAAACACTTTAAAAAATCATTAAAGTGCATAATTAAAGGAACTCAAAAGGATTTTTAAAATCAAGAGTTATACATAGGGAATAGCAATTTATATTGAATCACAGCACTCCTTAGGAAATACAAATCACTTTAGCCAACAGGAAGATATCCACTGAAATGGTCTCATTGTGATCCTAGTGATATGAAAGTAGCAGGTGACTCTGACACTGAAATTGAGTTTGTTTGTTGTTTTAACATGGAACCAGCATAAAAGAAGATTGGGGTTGGTAGTGGTATTTGGGACTTAGAGCACTACAAGGCCATGCTTGGTTGGTTCATAAAGAGGACCAAAATGACCGTGGGAGCTGGGGACTTAAGGTATAGAGAGAAACTCACCTAAATTACAATTCTTAGGAAGGAACTAATTTCTTTTAGATAGTCTTCCACTAAGCTTCCCCAGAGGCCTCTGGAAATATATTCATCTGAAATCTTTTCCATTTTAGTTATTATAGATAACTAGGTGCCAAATTCAGCTGTTTCTATGTAGCTGGACAACCAATCAGTGCAATCAGCATCCTCTAAATCTCACCACCATGGGACAAAAAGATCTTTGCAATTCTCCATTTGTAGCAGCAAGAGATGAACATTTGTCAATTTCAGTCTATCTCTGGTGGGTCCTCAGACAACGCACTACATCTCCCCCAAAAACAAACAAACAAACAATCCCAATCAAAGTTATTCATTTTTATAGCTTCATTGTTATAGTATGAATTGATTTCCTTAAGATCAATTCAATAAACAATCATAATTCCAGAGGATTGAAACTAAAGAATGTTATCTACCTTATGAAAGAGAGAGAGGTATGGGGTCAAGATACAGAATAAGATATAGATTTTTAGACATGGTCAACATAGGAATTTTTTTATCAACTGTGCATCTTTTTTTTAATTAAAACTTTTTATTTTCAAAACATATGCATGGATAATTTTTCAACATTAACCCTTGCAAAATCTTGTTTTTCAATCTTTGCTCCTTCCTTCACCTCTTCCTCTGGATGGCAAGCAATCCAATATATGTTAAACATAGTAAAAAATATATGTTTAAATCCAATATATGCATACATATTTATACAATTATCTTGCTGCATAAGAAAAAATCAAATGAAAATGGAAAAAAATGAGAAAAAAACAAAATGCAAGAAAAAAAGAGTGAAAATTATATGTTATGATCCATACTCAGTTCCTACAGTCCTCTCTCTCACTCATGGCTCTCTTCATCACAAGATCACTAAAACTGGTCTAAATCATCTCATTTTTGAAAAGAGCCATGTCCATCAGAATTAATCATTGTTTAATCTTGTTAACATGTACAATGATCTGTTCTGCTCATTTCACTTAACAGCAGTTCTTGTGAGTCTCTCCAGGCCTCTCTGAAATCATCCTGCTGACCATTTCTTATATACCAATAATATTACATATCATTCATATAACATAACTCATTCAGCCATTTTCCTGGATGATGGACATCCACTCAGTTTCCAGTTTCTTGCCACTACAAAGAGGACTGCCATAAAAATTTTTGCACATGTGTGTCCCTTTCCCTCTTTTAAAATCTCTTTGGTATATAAGCCTCGTAGAAACACTGCTGCATCAAAGGGTATGCACAGTTTGATAGCTCTTTGGATATAGTTCCAAAAAATTGCTCTTCAGAATGGTTGGATCAGTTCACAATTTCACCAACATTTTGTTAGTGATCCAAGTTTCCCACGCTCCCTCCAACACTAGTCATTATCTTTTCCTGTCATTTTTACCTAATCTAAGAGATGTATAGTGGTACCTCAGAATTGTCTTAATTTACATTTCTCTGATCAATTTCAACTGTGTATCTTTGTTTCAAAGAGTTTGTTTTTCTTTTTTTTTTTCTCCCTAAAAAACAAGAAAAAGTTGGAGAGGGAGAAAAATGATTTTAAAATGAAAAAAAATCAAAACTAATTCCAGATAGTCCTAATAATGCTAAACCAGCATGAGAAGCTAACTTCTGTATTTGATCGACCTACTAATTTCACTGGACCATCTATTCTCCAAAGATCTTTTATTTCCTTTCCTTCATCTATCAATTTAATGATATGACTGAACAAGTCACAGCCTTTCTGAGTTTCAATTATTTCATGTGTCAAATGGTAATAATAATAATACCCATAATACTAGCCTCACAGGATTGTTGTGAGGATGACAGCATAATGTAGATAAAGTGCTTTGTAAAACCTAAGAGCACTATATATATGTCAAATGTCATTGCTGTTGAGTATGAGCTTTGTTGGCTAAATTATAGTAACCTAAAGGCTACTTATATAATAGACACTAGTTTAGTTCCATAATTACTTATGAAAACTATTATAATTCATGATAAAAATGAATAGATAATTGATGTGGCAGAGATATTCAGAATATTCTTTTGTTGCTTTATATATATGCCTAGAAGAATATAGTTAATGAGTTTGCTTTAATAGTAATTTAAAAGAAATAGCTCTTATTGCTGAAAAAGGAAGATATTTGCTAAGGAATGAGAATATTGATATACCCTATGGGCCAGTATCCTTTGACAACCTTCCCATGGGCATTTGTCTTATGCACACTATTTTATTGAGGATCGTGTGGTACAATGGTGAAAGTTTGGGATAACTATAATACACACAAATTCCTTAAGCTTAACAGACACAATAGTAGACAAAAATAAGTCACCAATCATCTTTGACAATCCATATGTTTCAAATTTTGGTGTAGAACATGGATTGCAACAGAGGGAATTTAGGGTGGAAGTCGTATTACTTGCCACTGAGAAATCTAACACAAATATAAATTCCTCCTTCAGAACTATCCAGCAAAATCAATATGGATTTTTTATCAAGGCTCTTAAGTCTCATGGAAACTCATGCCTTCAGCATGGTTCAACTTGATTGCTACAAAATTACTCTAGGCAAAGCCTTTTTCTTAGAAAAAAAATTAAAATGTATAGCAATACAAAATGAACAGGAGAGTAAATCATTCAAAGGAAAAAAAAAACACTGATTTTTTACCATTGTGCACTTTGGCATAAATAGTTAAGCTATGAATCCTGTTTCTTGCTGAGACTAAAAAGAAGTTATTGGCCCAGAGCAATTTCCAAGCATTCATAAATTGATCAATTATTTGTTCATTGTTCTTGTGGGTACAAGGAAATTTTCATTATAAACAAAGTTAAAATTATGTTAAATATGGGAATTTTTAATTCTTTTTAAAGTTCCACATTCATTCCCCCTCATACTCCTCCCTCTTTATAAGGGTCAAGGAACAACAACATCTATTACAGATATGTATAGTTTTACCAAAAAGAATTCACATTAGCTATATGAAAAAAGAAAGAAAAAAGGGAAGAGAAGGAAGGAAGGAAGGAAGGAAGGAAGGAAGGAAGGAAGGAAGGAAGGAAGGAAGGAAGGAAGGAAGGAAGGAAGGAAGGAAGGAAGGAAGGAAGGAAAGAAGGAAGTTAAACAAAATTTCAATCTATCAATTCTCTATTTCAATAATATATCTTTTCGTGAGTCATTTGGAATTTTGCTGGGTCATTTATTTATCAGAATTACTGTCTTTCAATGTTGATTATTTTTAAATGTTGGTTTTATTACGTAGATTATCTTGTTTCTGTTGAAAACTTGACTTTGCATCAGTTCATATAGGTAGATCTTCCTAGGGTTTTCCTAAAATATTCCTTCATCTTTTCTTAAATCATTAATTTATATACCATAACTTGGTATGGTATATACCATATAGGGGATGTCCAACTGATGGACACTTTTTACTTCTTTGCCATTTTAAACTAAAGAAAGTTGCTATAAACATTGTTGTAGATATGAGTCCTTCTCTCTCTTTGATGTCCTTGGGGTGGAGCCCTAATAGCAGTATTGCTAGACCAAAGAGTATACACAATTTGAAACCTTTTTGACCTAATTCCAAATCACTTTCCCAGAAGTTCAAACTAATTCACATCTTCACCAATAGTACATTAACATACCTATTTTTCACATTACTTCCAGCATTTGTCATTTTCCTTTTTATCATATTAGCCAATTTGATGATGATAATGTCATTTTAATGTCAATTTATATAATTATTAGTGAGTTAGAACATTTTTCAAATAGTTACTTATAGCTTTGATTTGTTCCTCTGAAAATTTCTAATACAAATCCTTTGTCCAATTATCAACTGGAGAAAATCAGTTAAATTTCAAAAAATAATATTTAGAAAAAACATATCTGAGCTTAGGTTAATGCAAAAGGAGAACATTTTAAAAGGTCAACACATTTCCTGATAAAGTGACACTTACACAATTTCCTCAAGAGTTGGAATCACAAGAGGACTTCTGAAATGATTCAAGTGATATTTTACATTTATATATTGCTTTTACTTCCCTTAGGATCCAGAGTCTTTTAAAATGAACTCAACAAATTCATATATAGCTATACAACTGAAAAAGGGAAAAATCTCATCTTAGTTACAGGTGTTCTGAAGACTTACATTAAGAAAAGATATTAAATGTTATGAGAGTTCAAATAACCTTCAAAAAGAATATGAATAATTAGGTAACACACATCAATAAAATATTTCCAGAGTTTTATATAAGAAAGTAATAGTATCCTTTCAAGAGGCTTCAGAAATATGAGAGGTTCAGCTTCAAACAGTTTTGAAAATTTCCTCTAGTTCTCAGATATGTCTATTTCTCCTACTTGCTTTTTCTTACTTTTTAAAAAACCATCAACATCATCAGCATCATTATTAACATCATTATTTTCTCAAAAAAAATCTAAAAATAAGATGGCACAACTTTATTGTGGTGGATATTTCTTTTATTCCCTAGATTATTAAATATGCACTTGGCTGTGTTTAATTTCCCAGTCTAAGAATAGTAATAATATAAAATATAAATTTGACATGACAAATTATAATTGAGTTGAAAAATTATGCCATTGTTACATGGAGCCTTTCATTGCATAATTTTTCACCTTAAAATATGAAAATATCTGAATATCTCATTAATTTATAAGTAATTTTGTTTTCTCAGGGCCCATTTTACTCTAATTGTAATTGTAATGAGGTCTTCATTAAGAGAGTGTTTCCAAATGTGTGTAGTTTGTTGCAAATGTTTTTTCTCTTGTAGTACATGTCTATAAATATATAACAAGTATTTTATATATAGTCTATATATAAATCCCTTAATGGAAGAATCCATGCATTATTTTATTCATCTTTTATAATTAGCAATACCTAGCATATTAAAAATATATATTTAATCTCATATATGAATACATATTTATACAATTATCATGTTGCAAAAGAAAAATCAGATCAAAAAGGAAAAAATGAGAAAGAAAACAAAATTCAAGCAATTAGCAACAAAAAGAGTTAAAATGCAATGTTGTGATCCAGACTCAGTTTCCATAGTCTTCTCTCTATATGTAGGTGGCTCTCTTTATCACAAGATCACTGGAACTGGCCTTAATTATCTCATTGTTGAAAAGAGCCATGTCCATCAGAATTGACCTTCAAATATAATAATATTGTTGCTGTGTACAATGATCTCCTGGTTCTGCTCACTTCACTTAGCATCAATTCACTTAAGTCTCTCCAGACCTCTCTGAAATAATCCTGCTGCTCATTTATTATAGAACAACAATATTCCATAATATTCATATACCATATCTTATTCAGCCATTCTCCAACTGATGGGCATCCACTCAGTTTCCAGTTTCTATTGGCAGTACCTAACACAGACTTTCACAGAATAGGACTTTGATTAATGCTTGATTAATTGAACTGAAAGCAAAGCAAAATGGAAACCTAACCCACTGATTAATAATTAGGATGTTTCTTCAACTTTCTCCATTGAAACCAATTTTAAAATGTATAGAATTCCTTCTTGTTTCCCTGTTATTAAGAAATAGCATGTTATAGTGACCACTCATTGAAACCAAATCTCAGTTCTCTAGTGAAAAATTGGGGGTTTGAAAGAAATGACCTGTAAATCTTCTTCTAGCTCTAAATCTATGTTCTTATGAACTTTGTTTTAAAATAATGTTCATTGAAAATAAAATTCCTCCTTGTTCATACAGTTATCATAGATTTCCTTTAGAGGCTAGATTATACAGATTAGTTGTCAAATTTACTTAATTCAATAGGTGACTGATGCTAAGAATCACTTTTTTTAAGGCAGTTAGGTAGCACGATAGAGGGCCAGGCTTGGAATTAGGAAAATCTGAGTTCAAATCCAAAATCAGATGTTTATTAGCTGTGTGATCCTGGGCAAGTCACTCAACTCTGTTTCAGTTTTTGCATCTGTAAAATGAGCTGGAGAATAAAATGTAAAATCATTCCAATTTTTGCCAATAAAACTTCAAATAGGATCATGATGAGTTGACCATGACTCATTAATAATTAAATTAATTAAATGTGATTTCCCTTGGAGTATCTAGGTGGCATAGTGGATAGAATACCAGCCCTGAAAACAGAAGGACCTGAGTTCAAATCTGATCTCAGACAACTTGACACTTCCTAGTTGTATGAGCCTGGGCAAGTCACTTAACCACAATTGCTTCAGCAAAAAAATAAAATAAAATGGGATTTCCCAAACACCAAAGCATGGGTTTTTATGCAGAGGGGGATATAGATTTGTTTTCTTGGATCCAGAAAGAAGAACTAGAACCAATTCAATTATAAAATGTTTATGTAGTATCTACTTTGCACAAAGCACTGTGTTGGGTGTTAAGGAAGATACAAAGTTTAAGCAAAACAGGGTCCTTGTCATCATAAAGTCTTACTTCATTTGGAGCCATGGGTGGTAGATAAAAAGAGATAGATTTCAATTTGAAAAATGAAATAACTTCTTAAAATGAGGACTATTCAAAACTAGAAGCTGCCTAAAGCTTCAGTGAGTTCAGAGAATTCCTCCAACTAGCAAGAGTTAGATGAAAATGATCTTCAAAATCTTACCTAGAACTGAAATTCTATGTTCTGTGAAATTTGTTTAAAATATGATTGCAGATACATTTTACAAACTAATTTATAATATTCAAAGAAGTGAATCTTCAGCCCTGGTAGATTCATTCATACTACCAAGAATTCTTGGTTGCCATAGAAATATTACAAAAGAGAGATGAAATTTCAATTTCTGTAATAATATTATTGGCATGAACCAGCCTCCAAAGTATTCATATATTAATTCAGCATTTTAAAAGTTTCATCTTTCAAAAGAGAAGTAGTTTTTGCCCAGTTGTTCTTCTTTCTCATTACTAAATATAAATGTATATTTCAGCCAGTGATACTTTAGTATTTGTCTGACTGAATTTTTGTGTTCTTTCTTAAAAATCACTAAGTTCTTTCCCCATATGTCAGTGGGGCATTTTACAGTCCTTCTGTTTTCAAATAAAATTATTTCTTTCATAAAAAATATTTTGGGCAATAGCCATCATTTTTTGATAAGTTTCAGCAAGATGTACCTCTTATGGTTTCTATTCACAGATTAATTACTAAAATATTAATTAAACTTCCTGTAGTGGATGTTAACTGTGTTATTGTTAGTTTACTATTAAATTAATCTGCCAGAGTGACATACAAATCCAGAAAACATAATTTCATGTATTATTATGTTTCATGATTTCTTATTTTCCGAAAGCAGTATAGGACTGGTTAGATATGTTTCAGGTATTTGAAAAATTATTCCTTTTTAAAATAGACTTGTTAGCATGTTTATGGGAGACAATGCTCTTGATACTAAAGGGTTGTTTTATATAGACATATAGTTATTAAATTTTTTATCTATGATCTTCCCAAGCTTCTTAACTGTGTGAGGGCAAGTTGCTTTAATTGAGACACTCTGAAATATCTCAGTAAAACTCCAATATAAGAAATCTCTGCTGCCAAATACAAGTTGTGGTCAAAGAATCTTCTTCTAATAAAGTCTATAGAAAATTTAATTCTGACAAATCCAAACACATTAAACATATTAGGATGGTGCTCATTACTCCAAGTAGACTTCATGATAGTTACATTCATCCCAAACCCTGCTCTCAGTCCCCTTCTAAACAAAAATAATTACTTTCCTCAGTAAAAAAGGGATTTTGCTTTCTTTTAGTCTGTTCTTTCACAAGTATAGTGGTCAGGTCTCTTCTTTAGAATGAGCAAGAATATTTCTTGTAGACACAAATACAGGGTCTTAACAACCTATGCCTGAACTACCTAATCCAAAGAAAGGAACATAAAAAAGTATTTATGGGAAACTAAAGGCTTCAACCAATTCTGATATTATATTCATTTTTTATTCTCCCAATGCTCTGACTCTACAAAGAAGAGAACAATGTATATTTTCTATACTTTTTCTTGAGCCAAGGCTGATCATTATAATTATAAAACATTCATTTTCCTTTTTTGTTCTTTTCATGAACACTTATTGTCATAGATATATATATTTTTTTGGTTTTCTTGTATTTTGCTTTGATTTTGTTCATAGAAGCCTTGCAAAATTTATTTCAATTCTTTTGTGTTCATCGTGTCTTATGGCATGATATTATTACATTAGAGTCAAATACCTCTATTTGTTTACCTATTTCCAGTTAGCAAAAACAATGCCCTAATTTTTGCCAGAGGTTATGTATTTCCTTCAAGCTCATATAACCAAGCTTTGACTTAAGAAATCTAAAATAAAAAGACCTAGTGAACAAAACAAGCTCATAAGAACCTACAAGTATCTTTGTAAAGCTCTGATGGAGAATATCCTTAATGTTTATCTTTCTCAAAGCATCCACATAGACAAATGGGAAATTCAAACTGCTAATGTACATGTGAAATATTTCAAAACAATCATGACCTCCAATTGTGGTCATTCAGAAAAAAATAGTATATTCATTTCTTAAGCCAGTTGTCTTTTTCTTTTTCAATGCCTGAGACATGATTTCCTGAAATACAAAATTGCAAATTGTCATTTTACATTTTAATTAGCCATACAAACAAAAAGAAAAAAAATGACTCATAATCTTAGGTACCTCATGATCTAGTCTAGACTAAATGTTTAGAGGGTATGAAGATAAAAAATAATAAAGTCAAATACAATGCTCTAAATATTTTAGATTTGCACTCAGGTAATCCAAAAATGAATAAACTGACCTTGAACAAAATAGATCATTAGAAGGGGAAAAGAAGTCTGTTGGTTTTTCATAACCACTTAAAAGGTAACAGAAATTTGATTGATAGATAATTAAGTGTTCACATTACCTAGCAAAATAAGTAGACATGAAATTCATTATAACATTTGTGAATTCATATTATTAAGAATAATAGACTTCCCACTTGATGTGGAATGTCTAATGGAGACCATCAGATGAATGTAGATATTATTTTATTCTTATTATAGAAGCATAAGTTCAAATAAGTTCAACAAAAAATTAATAAATGTGATACTCTACACTAGCTATTTAATAAATGGTTATTAAGTTACTTGTTTACAAGACTCAGGACAATATGCTGAGCTGTTGATACATTGAGGCACTTACAGGTACTAGATATTAGAATTGTGAGAAGCCATTTTTATTTGGTTCTACAAGCACAGAATGTACCCTACATGCCCATTTGTGTTTCATTGCAGAACTCTTATCTTTCCAAATACCAAATAGAAAAACACATTTTTGGGAAGCCCACTATGGACATAATTGGTGTGTTCAGAAAATCATCCAAGAACCATTTGCTTTTATCAATATAAAATCTTTCCCTGACCTCACTAAAAATGTAAAAGTCATCATGACTAATTCTAAAGTACAAATATGTACTTTAAAAGCATTTTACTTCTCCATCAAACTGCCTGATGGAACATCTTCTATTTGCACTTTGGTCACCCAAAATAAATGAATTGACCTTAGGACAAAAAGATTACCAAAAAGGGTGAAAAGGTGTCTGAAGTTGTCAATTGCCCATAATCAGTTAAACGAGATTTTTAACTACATGTACACACACATACACACACACACACACACACACACACACACACACACACACATATGCAAGTTTATCTATCAAAATAAGTAGAATTGAATTTCAATATAACATTTGTGAATTTACACTTTTTGGCACACATTAAAAGCTCTTTACTAATTAAAACAAAGTAACTGCAGAATTGAAATTCAGTTGTATTACTAACACTGTTAGTCAAAAAAAAAAAAAAATTTCAAAAGATTTTCTATTCCCCTTTGCTCAAGACATTGTTAGGAAAACAGCACAGCTTATTTACTATAAGCAATCATGACTAATAGTGCACACACTTCTTTTATTATTTTGTTCTCTTCCACATTCTACAAATTTAACAGACCTCATTACCTGGAAAGATTCACATTAGAATACATAATAAAGTGTCTCTCAAAAGTCCCTAATTTTGACAGGAAGCAAGGCACTATTTCTCTTTTTCAGATGGCAAAACATTATGTTAAGTGATGCTGGACAACTTTGTCACTTGTCATCAGTCTTTCTTGGACAACATTCTAGAGCAAAAGAGAATTTGTCTTTGTCCAGGTAGCCTTATCTTGATTCTGCAGGTATAATGAAGAAATAGTGCTGCTTGGACTTGGGTATGTGTGTGTGTGCTTTCTCTCTCTTATGAGAATCAAGTACCTATTGGCCTGTGTTATAAAAGAATATACTAAGCAGAATCATAATCCTCAGGCATACTCCCAAAGACTTTTATCCTTTCTCATTCATCACAAAATCATTATTCCTACATTTACCTCCTCTACCAATTGCTTGGGTAATTTGACCTTTCAAGAAGTCCTTGGCATTAATTTACAGAGGAGATTTGTCATCCACATTCATTTCAGTTTGGAATAGATAATCTTTCTCAAGTCTATCATTTATCTTCCAGAAGGGAAGTTGCCTTTTCGTTAAAAACTATGAATCATCAAATAAAGATTTCTATACATTTTGGAGGTGCCATTTGCTTTTGTGAGAATGAGCCTACTAATAAAATTTAACCAAAGATTTAGCTCTCCTTCATTTATTCATTCATTTCCTAATTCCTGAGGATTTATTTACTAGATTTTATCTTAACCCTAGAGAATGAAATCTCCTGCATTTTGAAGTAAAGAAAATCAATGTGTATTAGTGTGTACTAGAGCAGGAGTGAAAGGGAGCTAATGCCTTAGGTTTTTTCATTATTATGAAAAATAATAATGCATCACATTCATTTCCAAATAGGTCCCCTTTCCCCTTCTCTCTTCCACACAATACAACCTTCCTTTGTAAGAAAGATTAAAAAAAGAAATAATACTTCAGCAAAACTACCCAGGTCTGATGGCCTATGTAACTTTTTTACTACTTGTGTAGTTCCCTACCTTTACAATAAAATGATACAATGCATTTTTTCATTTCTTTTCCAAGTTGAGCTTGGTCATTATAATTACACAGAGTTCAGTTTTGCTTTATTTTTTCCTATTTACTTTGTTGTAATCATTCAATACTTTTGAGGGTTTTTTTTAGCTCAGCTTAAATTGTTTCTTGTAGTTCCCTAGTTTTTAAAGCTTTAGGCTATTTTTTCATGCACTCGGAAAGTAAACTGACTCATCCAGGAGGAGGAATTGGAAAGAAGTATTGAATTACATTTTCCTTGTGTCGGGAAATAGAATTTTTTAAGTGAGTAGTTTCAAAAAAGTTTCATGGGGTAGGGTGATAGAGTGTGGAGGGCAAACAAACCATATAAATGGCTTATTTTGAGTGTCAAATAGATTTTTTGCAAGAGGAAATGTATTACAGTCAAATGGTACTGATATTTTTTAAAAGATGAAATCCTGCTAGTCTATAAGATAAAGATGAATTATATCTTCCAACCTTAACCAATCAATTAACAAGAATTTAGTAAGCATGTCATAAGCACACAGCATAGTAAGTGTTGAGGATATGACATCCCCCCAAATAGTTGTTTCTCTCAAGGAACTTACATTCTATCAAATGAGACAATAGTCAGATAGTCTTTTCTCAGAGTATCACTTCCACTAAAGAATTTGATTCTACCTTTGAAACCATCCTAGACTTTGATAAGATAGCTTTGGCTTTATCTTGCCCATATCTAGGCTTCCATAGCACTTCTTCTGCAATCTCTAGGCCATGCCTTAGGATATGTTCCTCTCCTCAATTCAGATTTCAAATCCCTTTTATTACCATCTTTTTTCTATTAGAATGTAACCTTTTTGAGAACAGGAACTATCTTGCTTACATTTCACATAGTGTGTGGTACATGGTAAGATCTTAATAAATATTTTTCTAATTATTTATTCATGTTATAGAATAAATATCAAATAATGAAGAATAGTTAGGAAAAGCACTAGCAGTTGAAGAAGATCAAGAAAGGCATCTTGTGTTCAAAGTTAGTCTTGAAAGAAATAAATGATTCAATAAGGCTGAGGAAAGGAGGGGGCACATTTGCAGTATAAGGAATAGTCAGTGATGTGGCCAAATAATTTATTAACCATTTGCTGTGATTGTTGTTACTAGAAGCACTTTAGATTTGCTTTGAACTTTATAAAATACCCTTCATGCACAAGATTTCTTTTGAACCTCACTGCAATTGTAAGATACCATCATTTCTCTGTTAACTTTTTTAAAGGACATTTTTGAGCTCTTGGTAGTTCCTTTAAGCATCTTCTCATCTTTATCTTTTCTTCTAATTTCATAATGATATTGACCTTTCCTTTAAGTAGTCATGGTCTTATTGTACACAGGTAGATGATTATGAAACAGCTTCTTTTTTCCATTGGCAAAGATATAATAGAGAGAATACAAGATACTTCTAGAAAATGTATTATTCGGTAAGTTTTTTTCAGTAATTAAGAAGAGCAAAATTGGGGGCAGCTAGGCGGCGCAGTGGATAGAGCACTAGCCTTGAATTCAGGAGGACCCAAGTTCTCAGACACTTAACACTTCCTAGCTGTGTGACCCTGGGCAAGTCACTTAACCCCAGGCTCAAAAAAAATAAAAAAATTAAAAAAAAGAGCAAAATTAACCCTCAAAGACTCTCTTTCAATAAGATGTTATACACAAATTTTAAGAACTGAAATGATTCCAAGATAAATGAAATTGCAAATCTAAATTTTTTTTCATTTTGTTGATTTTGCTTTAATGTATCTTGATTTCTCAAAAGTCTTAACTTCCAGTTGTTCGATTCTATTTTTTAAGGAATTATTTTCTTCAGTGAGCTTTTGTACCTCCTTTCTCAATTGATCATTTTTTTCATGTTAAGGTATTCTTCTCCTCATTAACTTTTGCATTTCCTTTTGTACCGCTCTCCATTCTTTTCCTAATTTTTCTCAGTTTTTAAAATCCCTTTTGAACTCTTCTATAGCATAAGCTCAATTCTTATTTTTCTTGGAGGCTTTGGATGTAGGAGCTTTGATTTAATCATCTCTTCAGCATGTGTTTTGATCTTTCTTGTCATCATAATAACCTTGAATGGTCAGAAGCTTTTTTGTTGTCTGCTCATTTTTCTAGCCTATTACTTAGCCTTGGACTGATAAGGTAGGTCTCTATTTCTAGGTGGAGAATGCACTGTCCCAAGCTTCAGGGGTTTTGTGCAGCTATTTTCAGAGATTTTTTCTAGGAACCTGATCACAAGCATGCTTTTCTGCCCTGAAGCTGTTAGCAGTGTCCTTGCCCCACTGAGGCTGTAAGATCTAGTATGCTAAAGCAACAGGGTTCTTCGGCTATGAATAGCTGATCTTTCAGTCTAAATATTCTCTTACTTATGTCATATAGCAAGTAACATAATATCCACATTTTAGAAAAGTAAAAATTTAAGGTAACCCAAACAACTGAAAGACATTGCTACTGATTATGATGCATGCAGTAAAAATAGTATATTATGAAGATCCAATAGGATAATAAATGTGAGCAGCAGTCATGTAATAAATGAGGGACAAACAATAGCATCTCAGTTGTTGCTAGAACTCATGTTAGAAGACAAAAAAAAAAAAAAAAAAGATTGGACTAGTCTTAACTAAGTCTCACTCAATTAGACTAAGTACAAAATGTCCTTGAAACAACTAGAGAAACATCAGAGAGAATTCAGACTGGCAACTTAGCCATATTCGTAGACACTTATAAAAAAGAATAGTTCACAATCTGATTATATGAGCTATTTTAGTAGTTGGTTAGAGATTCAGAATTCTAGGAGCAGCAAACAAGGAAAGAACATTCCAATCAAATCTCTGGAGGAGAGCACTTCAATTTGGTCTCTGTCTCTTGTCACCTCCCACTACAACCCACTGAGATATTGTAAACTACAAAAGATTTAAAGGATTTAAGATTCTTCATCTTTTTACTTGGTCCTGTCATCATTCTCTAAGATAGTGACCACACTTGGAGTGGATTCTAAGCTCTATGAATAACTCATGGATGTGGATTTTCAACTCCACAAAGGACCCAGAAAAGAATGTTAATGCCTCATGTAAACTTCTTGAGCACTCCATGAGTGGGATAAAAATATATCCATTATCCTGTAGTTGTGAATAAATCTTTTGACACATGTCTTCTTTGAACTTCAGCCCACTATTCTTTGGACAATGTGTGTGTGTGTGTTTTGTGTGTGTGTGTGTGTGTGTGTGTGTGTGTGTGTGTGTGTGTGTGATATATTCAACTATATACCATCTTAGTAAATTTTCCTTTTTAAGGTCAATAAAAATCTAACTAATCTCATATTGCCAATCATGAAGGAAGAAATGGGAGTTTGTACATTTCATAACTGTTATAAGTGAGAACTATAATATCCATATTCTGAAGTCTTGAATCATCAATGGGAATGGGGTTTGGGATAATGCTCCAGGTTATTCTCTACATAAACTATAACAAAATATAAGAATCTCAGAAGTTTTCTAGTCCAAGAATCAGTAAGCCAACAAGAATTTATTAAGTTCTTATTATATGACAGGCTCTGTGTTAAGAGCTGGGAGCAAAATGATAGTTCCTTCACTCAAGGATTTACAGTCTAATGACAAATAATTACACAATCTCTGTTTGAACAATACCAGTGATTAAGGATTTATCACTTTTTTTCTTTCTCCACTGATTCTTATCTAAATATCTACCACTTACTACAATTCAAGGATTTCCTGGCAGAAATATTTATTGACATATATTCTATTATTCTATTACCTCTAATCTATTTCTGTTAAATAATAAACATTGTCCCCTTAACATAGCTTAATTACAAGTCAATCTATCATACCTCAGAAATAATTTTGAGACCAAATATCTCTTCTTACATTACAATTTATTTTCCATTGTATTTATTACCCCTATCTTACTCACTTATGTATGGATTCTGAAGCCACCTTTATTATTACTGACCTCATTCTTGGATGTTGTCTTCAGTGAAATGCTGGATATTCATGAAAAGGGGAAGAGGACCCATATGTGCAAAAATGTTTGCAGCAGCCCTTTTTGTAGGAACTGGAAAGTGAGTGAATTCCCATCAGTTGGGAAATGGCTGAATAAACTATGATATATGAATGTAATGTAATGTTATTGTTCTATAAGAAATGATCAGCAGGATGAATTCAGAAAGACCTAGACAGACTTACATGAACTGATGCTAAATTAAGCAAGTAGAACGAAGTGAACATTGTACGCTGAACAAGATTATGTGATGATCAACTGTGGTGGCTTTTTTCAACAGTGAGGTGATTCAGGGCAATTCCAAAAGACTTGTGATGGAGAGAACCATCTGCATGCAAAGAGTGCATGGTGATTGAATGTGATCATAACACAGTACATTTTGTTTTGTTGTTGCTTTTTATTTGGCTTTTCTTTTTTTTTCTTTTTGATCTAATTTTTCTTGTGCAACATGATAAGTGTGGAAATATGTTTAGAAGAATTGCACATGTTTTATCTACATTGGATTATTTGCCTCTAAGAAAGAGAGGAAGGGGAGAAGTAGGGAGAAAAATTTGAAGCATGAGGTTTTGCAAGGTTGAATTTTGGAAATTATATTTGCATATGTTTTGAAAACAAAAGACTATTCATATTAAAAAAAAAAAAAAGAAATACTGGATCTTTCTATTGATAGTTATCCTATGCCGCACATGTTACTCTTTGTAATATTGCTTTCTGGATAGATTTTTTTTCACCCTTCCTTCTCTAATTTCAGTATAAATCCATATCAAATCTTCATCAATAATATAAATATAATCCTTGTTGAATATAATATATATAGAAGATAATGTTTTCAATATGAATATTATATACATATGTGCATATATATTCATATATATATACACATAAATCTTCATCAGATCCATGTCTCCTGCCAAATATAATATTCAGAACTTTCAATAAAAATCTTCCATCGCTGACCAAGAGCCCATATTATCATCTTAAAACCAAATCACAGTCCAGAAATCTAAATTTCATTCTCAGACAGCAGGAGGCAGTGTAGTCAAGAAGTGCAATGGTATCAAACTCAAATAGAAATAAATCCCTGCTGGCCACTTAGCTGCTTAGAAAATCACAAATTAAAATATTTATGTCATATTGTATTTTCATTTACTTTGTTAAACATTTCCTAAATACATTTTAATCTGTTTCTTGCTATATTCAGGACTTCAAATCCTGTCACTAAAACTTACTAGCTTTTCAATGCTAAACAATAAATACCCTTAAATATACAGTTCTAAAAAAGTCACTCCTCTGCTTTAGTAGCAATCAATAAATGAATAAAATCAAAAAATTTTACTATGGAATTAGAGATTTAGGGAATTATAGATTTAGGGATAAAAAATACCTTAAAGATCACCTATACAAATACCTCATTCTACAGATGAAGGGAAGGAAATAAGCATAAAAGTGATGCCTAATATGTGCCAGATACTTTTAAAAATAGCATTTTATTGGATCTTCATAATAACATGATAGGTAGATACTATTATTATCTGCATTTGACAGTTAAAAAATTAAAACAAGTTAAATGACTTACCCAGAATCACAGTTTCTAAATGTCTGAGTCTGCATTTGAACTCTGGTATTCATGACTGTAGATCCAGAGCTTCATCTATTGGGTTAGTTAACTGCTGGTAGAATAAGGGAACTGAGATCTATGAAGATTGACAAATGATGTGTCCAAGACCACATAAATAGTAAGTAGGAAAATCAGTCAGATCCTCTGACTTCAAAGTCAGCAGTCTTTTCACTGCATCATGTTGCCTTCCATTTAACTCCTTACAAAACTTAATTTTATTTTACACATGCAATCTTATTTCATTCTACGATGAAATATGACTATTATACTCACCATAGTACATGTCACATTGTAAGCATTTAATAAATGCTAATAAATAAAACATATGAACATATCTGTATATGAACAAGATCCCTATGAGAACAAGACTGGTTGTCCAGTTTTTGCTCAAAGATCTAAAGTTAAGGAGGTTTTTATTCCACTTTTGAAGACCCTAATTTTTAGTCATTCTTATCTTATATTGGGGTAAAATCTGTCTTTCTATAACCTCCATCTATTACTAGTTCTGCCTCAAGGACAAAACAGAACACACTTCCTTCAATCTTCCAGTGGTAGCTTTCTAAATAATTAAAGATAGCTATTGACCACCTTCTTTGCCCCAAGTCTCCTCTTCTCCATCTCTAATCCTTTCTAACAATCATCATATGACACAAATTCCCACCTTTCAGATTTTGATTGCTCTCTTTTCAACACTTTCATGTGTTTCAATGTCCATCATAAATTGTATCATGTAAATGTGATATGACAAAAATAGAGTAACAAAGAATAATCACCTCTCTATGCCTCTTTTAAAGTAGTCTAACATCAAACTCATTTTTTAACTTCCTATTTTGTTCACTTCAACTATTTAAGTTTAATGTCCACTAAGAACAACAGATAATTTTCAAATTATTTGTTCATATCTTCTACATCTTGTAGTTGTGAAATAACACTTGCTTTAAAACAATTGTAAGATAATTTCAGTGCAAATACAGGGTTAAATTTCATCATATATTTATCATATCATTCTAAGTGGTCAAAACCTCTATAGATCCTGACTCTGTAAGCCAATATATTCTCTATTCCTCTTTTCTCGTATCACCAACAAATTTGGCAATCATGTCAGATCTTCCTTCATTCAAGTCATTAATTAAAAAAATTAAACAACACAGAATCAAGAATACATATATGTTTCAGGATCAAAAGAGACAATATGTGTAAAGCATTTTGTAAACCTTAAAACGGTTCTATAAATGTTAGTTGTTGTTGCTGTTGTTCTACACTATAAGCACCCTCTTTTTTGAAAAATGAATCATTAAGATTTGTTGGGGCAGATCATTTGGTCAGTTCTTAATTCATCTTATTAAATGATCACCTAACCTAGATAACTTCAAACAATAATGGGATTATAAATTTAGGGCTGAAATAAAAGTTTTGTTTTGTTTTGTTTTGTTTTGTTTTTAATAATAGCCTTTTATTTTCAAAATATCTGCAAAGATAGTTTCAACATTTACTCTTACAAAACCTTGTGTTCCAAATTTTTCTCCCTCCTTTCCCCCAAACCCCTTTCTTAGACAGCAAGTAATCTAATATATGTTAAACATGTGAAATTCTTTTATACATATTTCCACAATAAAAATCATACCAAAAAAAGAAAAAAAAATGAGAAAGAAAACAAAAGTCAAGTAAAGAATAACAAAAAGGTGACCACTATGTTGTGGTCCATATCCAGTTTTGATAATTCTCTTTCTGGAGACATATGACTATCTCCATAACAAGTTTATAGAAATTGGCCTGAATCGCCTCATTGCTGAAAAGAACTATATCAATCAGAATTGATCAAAATCTTCTTGTTGATGTATATAGTGTTCCACTTGTTCTAATTACTTCATTTAGCATAATTTATATAAATCTCTCCACACCTTTCTGAAATCATCCCACTGATCATTTCTTATAGAACAATATTATTTCATAACATTCACATATCATAACTTATTCAGCTATTCCCCAACTGGTAGGTATCCACTCAGTTTCCAGTTTCTTCACACTACAAAAAAGGCTACTATAAACATTTTCACACATATAAGTACTTTGCCCTTTATTATGATCTCTTTAGTATATAAGCACAGTTTGATAGCCCTTTGGGCATAGTTCTAAATTGCTCTCCAGAATGGCTGGATCAGTTCATAGCTCCACCAACAATTTATCAGCTTTCTCACATCTCCACCAACATTTATCATTATCTTTTCCTGTCATCTTAGTCAAACTGAAAGAAATTTCAAAAGCAATTTAATCCAGTTCACTTATTTTTCAGTTGAGAAATCAGAGGTCCATGGAAATTAATCAACTTGCTCAAAGCTACACAGATTCAGAGTCAAAGGTAGAATTTAAACCCATTTCTCAGACTTTAGAATTAGCACTTTTTTCTATCACAAATGTTTCATGAGAGACTTTCTCATGAAATATGTCATATTTCCTTTCACATTTTCTATGTTCTAGCCAAACTGAAATATTCACCACTTCCTCTTAATAGTATTCACATATGTTATCATTCATATCTGGAATAGATCTCTCATATTTCTGCCTGCTGACGTCTCTATTCTTCCTCAAGGCTTAATTCATGCATTACCTTCCTGCAAGACACCCTCCTACCTCCAAATAGTTTCTCCTTCACTAAATCTTGCTGATACTGTTTGACCTTTCTTATTTCCTTATTCATACTAATTTGTATTATAATAATTTTGCCTGTCTAATGTCCCCATTAGGCCTTTAGTTACTAGAGGGCAAGATCAATGTTATTTTTTGTATGTCCAGAACATAAGCATTGCACATTTCACATAATAAATGTTTGTTAATTGAACTGTTCATGAAGCTTTAGCTTGAAGAGTCTAGTTCTAAGGAGTTTGCTATCATATGAGGCTATCTGTTCTACTTGACAGTTCTAATTGTTCAAAAGGATCTTTTCCTCTTATTGAGATCATCATCATCATCATCTACAGAGCAATTTAAGGTTTGCAAAGTATATACAAATATTTTCCCTCATAACTACTTTCTATTATTCTGAAATCTGCCTTCTGGGACCAAGCAAAATAAATCTAATCCTTCTTGTTTTACAGTGATGTACTTAGCAATTACTTTTTTAGATACGGCTGTTCTCTCTGTTCCTGAGAATTGGTCTGCACTCCAATGTAGCAGTGGGTAGCTGAAATTTAGAAACATAGAGACTTTGGAGGATTTTCTTAGCATCATAGAGAATCCTTAGGATAGAAAATTCCTAGGAATCCAGGGGAAGTGTGTTGGGTAGTTCAGGGACCACCAAGTTTGAGAGTACAGACAGAGGAAATTAGAATAAGACAGAAGCAGGAGAGCTTGCAGAGCCAACAAGAAAATATGATTTGAGCATGGCAGAAGTAGGCTGGATCTGAAAGCAAGCCAAGCCAATATCTATGGCAGTTGAGTAAGAGGGAAGTGCTGCCAATAGCTCCTTTTCAGTCTCCTGTTTCCCCAAAGCACAGAAATGGGGAGATTTTCATACAAAGTTTAAATCTACAATCCTTTCTTCACTAATCTCCTCCTGCCTGAACACTTAGGGAAGGAAGTTGAGTCCAATCACAGCTTTCTCTCTCTTATTTGAAGGTATATTTGAGTTCACATAATAAGTAAATCAAAAAGACACCAGAAGTACTTTTGATAAAACCTTAAAGAAAAGAGATATTAATTCAAGATAACAATAACAATAACAAACATTTATATAGCATTTTAGGATTTACAAACCATGTGTGTGCATGTATATATGTGTAATAGTATGTGAGTGTCTGTGTGTAAGTATGTAATCATTACAATCAGCCTGTAAGTTAGGTACTATCATTATCCCTATTTTATAAATTTCTATTCTATTCTATAAATTTTATAAATTTCTATTTATTTTATAAATAGAGAAACTGAGCCTCAGAAAAGATATGTGATTTGCCCAATAAATGCATAAAGTGAGAAGAGGACTCTTTTCTTCTAGGTCCAGAACGCTATCCATAATACCATCTAACTGTCCATCACTCTGGTTTTCTTCTAGATAGGAATTGAGCAGAATAGTTTTGACAATATTGGTAATTTATTGAGAATATTCCAGAGCATATTCACCAAAGTTATTTGAACTTGAGGAGAATTATTAAACAAATGAGCTAGTCATGGAAAGGGATGAAGTGTTGCCCCTCAATATGCCTGCATCACAATTGATATCACCCCACATAGCTTATGTCACTAATTCACTTTCAGCCCATGTTGTTTGTAGCAATCATAGTTCTTGTAGTACCATTGACATTGTCTGGAAGCATAATGAGATGCAGAGGACTGGAATTGGAGTCCAAAAGATTTATGATTTGAAAATCCTGCCTCAAATACTTACTTCTTCTATAACTCCAGGAAAAATCACCTTAACATGTATCATTTTCAATTTCCTCATCTGTAAAATGAGGATAATAAAAACACTTACACCATAGAGTTGCTGCCAGTATCAAATGAAACAATGACTATATGAAATAGTATATGCAAAGTATTTTGTAAATTTCTTATCCCTGCATAATGTTTTCTTACTGAAAATAAATTGAAAAATGCAATTGGTCATAAAGAGTTGTAGATTCCCCATGTAACTCAACATTACTTGATTGCATAGACTTGGGGTACCATAATGTACCATTATTTTTTGCTATAAGCCTTTTCTGCCTTTCCACCAACTAACAGAAATCCCAGCAGGTCGTTTTGATGGTATAAGAAGGAGGTCATAAGAGAAATTTAAAATAAAAGCTGAAATCCTCTTAAAAATGTAAAATATTGAATCATCTTTCACTTCTAAGAAGGTTCTTTCAGTTACCAATTAGTTCTCCTCTACTAGGCCTCTTCAAGGAAACTGAATTTTGAGTGCTTTCAGAATGGAGTTATAGGAGCACCACTTAGCAACTACATTTTCCCCCTTCCTTTGGCATAGAATCTGCACGAAGCTGCTTTGAAAGCTTAGGAAACTTTGTACTTCTTGTACTCTAATTAAAGTACACGACACATCAGGCCTTCCAGTCAGGAGTGTGGGCACACAAATTGCTATTTGATCTAAGGCACTGAGTACTTGGGTGTCAGAATGAGTACTTTTAGTATTAAACAACACAGTATATATGTGAAGGAGCTAAGAAAAAAAGGTCAGTGCTTGACAAAGCACATGTTGGGAATGAAGAAAAGTTTGACAGTGTCAGAGAAATAAATGTCACAGAAGGATTTTTTTAAAGAATATTGACTGTCAACTCCAACATAACTGCATGCCTGCCCAGCGGTGCTTTACAAGGTTCATCTTAGGCTTTACTTTGTCCCATAAGACTGGAAGAACATATATCTTAATTATATTATCCCCCTGCTGTGCATAGCCCTAATGCAAATTCATAAGGCTTGAGGTCCCTTCAAAGCAATTGGCATTTCAACCTTCAGCGTGTTTGCTGATATCACCATGTCCCTTGAAGGAGAACAAAATAAAACTTAGAGTTCCTGATCTAAATAAGATTTCCAGAGAGTTTTTCTGATTCTGAAGCATATTCAGAAGGAACCCTCCTGCAGTTTCTTAAATTAAACCCCCATGAAGAATATGGCAAAGTTCACTACCAGAAGAGCTCTGCCTTTCTGTACAACTAGGCAAGCCAGAAAACTGTTGCTAGGCACAAATTGTTTTGCACATAAATAAAAATCAAGAAATGTATCCAGTAGTAGTAAGACTACCCAGTAAGCAGTGTCCTACAGCAAAAACCTACAAAGATCAAGGTAAGGAGATAGCACATATGGATCCCAACTATCCTTCTTTGATCTCCTTGGAATAGTCAAAAGTAGTATGATAATTTGGTCAAGGTTGCAGATAGTTTAATAACTTGCTCACATAATTCCAAATGACAATTTCACCAAAAATGAACTACTGTTCCTGTCTGACAACAAGGAAAAGGAAGGATTTTTTAAAATGTTAACTCACCTTACTGTGAGTTAACCAAACTAAAGGCCCTAGACTGTAATGGTAATTCTTGGGACATTAAAAACTGAATAGTGCTAGAAGAAAAGCTTCAAATCAGCTAGTCAATCCTTTGTTTATTTATAAATTATTATTGATGCTTTATGTCTTTAAGTCAGTTATTTCAAATAAAAATAATCCTCCCATAAATACATACACACAAGTTACTTCTCAAGTATAATTTGCTCTTTGATTTGATTTCACTCTCCATCAACTCATATGTCATTTGATGTTTCTCTGAATTCATTATATTTATTACTTTTCTTATATTGCAATAATATTACATTCGCATATCACAATTTAGGTATTCAGTCCCTAATTGACAGGCACTCTATTTGTCTCCAATTATTTTCTATGACAATGATGGCTGCTATGAATATTTTAGCATATGTTAAACTTTTTTTCTTTCTGTCTTTGATCTCCTTTTAATATAAAGTCTATAATGGGAGCACTGAGTCAAAGAAGCTAAAGACTTCTCCCATATAGTTCCCAATTGTTTGGAACAGTTAAATTAATTCACAATTCCACCAACAATGCATTAGTGAGCCTGCCTTTCTACAGTATTATCTTACTTCTAGATCAATATTTCTATCCTTCAATAATTTTTATCAATCTGCGAAATGTTGGTTATTTTAGTGTGTTTTATGAATATTAATTACTTGTTGCATTTTTCATGTAATTGTTGAATGTGATTCTTTTTAAAATTATTCATGTCCTTTTGGTAATCTTCTTTTTATTAAAGAAGGACATTGAGAAGATAAGTAACTTTTCTGAGCTCACACAGAAAGTAACTGGCAGAATAAGATTTTGATTCCCTCCTAGTCTTATTCCAAACATTTTAAAGGCATATTTTCCTTCATGATTCAAATAATATTATTGAGATATAAAAGAATGAAATATCAACCATAAGCATTTTCACAATCCAAGACTAAAAATATAATTCCATTTTTCTTTCATCTACCTGTAATTTAATGCAGTCAAGTACAAAACTATTACTAATGCACTTCACGAACAAATACTGACATACATCATTGGAAACATTTATTATGTGTCATATGTTGGGGGGAAAAACAAAATACCACCCTCTTTCTGTTTATGTTTGGGACATTGAGGCACAGGAAGGAAAAACCAGAGTTATTACAATAAAGAGCATTATAATCAGTACTTTTTTGTCTTCTTTCCCCCTGCTATCTCTCTGTGTTGTTTTTATGCAATTTTTATGTCTTATACCAACCCAAAACAAAATTTTGTAGATCATCCTGGAAGCTATTTCATCTTCATAGATCCTAACTAGATTTCTTTTCTCCACATTTAACATTATATATTTTTGATCTTCTGAATATTCCCAGATCAGATGACAGCCTTCCAGTTTTAATGCCTCCACCATAAATACTATATAATTATCTGCAATTCCATTTAATTAGGCACCTGTGCTCAGTCTTCCAGGGTTTTTTTAAGTTTAATTCTGATTCTGCCTTGATACTAATGTAAGAATTCTAGGTATCTATTAGTTATCTTATTTTTATCATCCTTTTGTTATCTAAAAACATACATCAATTTTTCCAATTCTCTTCTTCTCTCATTATCAATGAAAAGTATACCTATCTTTAGTTATTATGTAACTCTTAAAGGGTAATAATTATCCATAGGAAAAGCAAGAAGTGGTATATGTGGAATTTGGGGGACTCTCAGGAAAGGTCACCCTTCTATCACTTTTATCTGTATGAAGTTGGACAAATTACTTAATCTAAATATCAGTTTTCTCATCTCTAAAATGAAATAATTAAGACTAGATGGCTTCTATATCTAAAGCCACAAGATTTGATCTTAAAGCCACAATTAGAAATGCATACCTTTAGGTAACTCTTCTATCTCCCCTTTGGAAACATCTTCCAAAGAGTAGAACCTTTAACTAATTACCATGGAAGTAGCAATGACTTCCTTCTTTCTGAAAGAAAGGCAGGGCACCAATTGTAAAAGAAAGAAAAAGAGAGACTAAGAGAAAGATAGAGAAGTTTTGAAGTCGTGGATAAAGGCTGCAGAAAGATGTGTAGAAGACTTCCAAAGAATATTTGCCTTCTTCACAGTTTTGCCTTGGATTGGTCCTGAAAGTTACCAAACCCAATTTTAAGACTTCTGCTCATGATTATTGTAGAAATATGTATAGAATAATTGCACATGTTCTAACATATATTGGATTTCTTGCCATCTAGGGAGAGGGTAGGAGGAAGGAGAGGGAATTTTGGAATACAAGATTTTGTAAGGGTTAATGTTGAAAAGTTATCCATTCATATGTTTTGAAAATAAAAAGCTTTAAAAAAAACTTCTGCCACCTAGTTTATATATTGTAGTAAAGATTACATTTCTGTCTGCTCCTTCAGATTCTTATGTCCTAAATGTTATATATATATGTGCTAATATTCTCATGCTAGTAAAACAATAATCCCTTTCTAATTGGCCTCCAAAAACTCCATCCTCCAGCTACCTCAAATAGTGATTTTGACAACTGCCATTTATTTTTCTTCCCCAATCCTTCAGCTTTGACAGTTTCAGTCATGGACTCAAAACCTATCCTTGATACTCCATGATGTGCTAGGTCACATATAAGTTTTTGAACTTTGCTTTCAAAGCAATCCTTCAAGGTTAGCCCCATCAGCCTTGTCTCCTTTTCTCTCTCACTATTACCTAGTGGATAGATTCTTCTTTATTAGAATATGATCTTACTCATTTCAGAGTCCTGCTTCCAAACTCTTACCTATGCTATTCTGACTGGATTGAAAAGTCTTCTTCCTATTTTCTAAACATTGCAACATTTCTCCCTTTTTAACAAACATAGATACAATTTTGCTTCTTCCAAGAATGTTTCCTTCATATTTGTTCATTTTAGGAAAAAATATCAAATTTTAAATAGAAAGACAAAAAAAAAGATTCTTTGAATTCCACAGCAAAAAGTTAAAAGTTATTGCAACATAAGCATTCCAACAACAATGTTATAAGTAGATCAAGTTGAAAATCAACTACTTGGTGTAATATGAAAACACTTCTTCCTAAAATCTTCCCCACTGGCCCATCAAGATTCTTGAGACTCCACTATAAAAGATTTGTTTAATTCTAAGGAACTCCTGGTCTCCAAGATTCCCCTTTCTAAATGAAAATACTTCCAGAAAAATGCTGATAGCCCTTTGGAGGACATTAGTTCAAATCCTAGGTGATATACTAATGTTATTATCAGAGTTATTCTTTCAAATAACATCCTAACTTAGAACCCCTATAAATATAGATCAGGTTCCTGGAACAAGAGATAAAATAATCTGCATAGAAATAGAGAATGAAACAGAAATTAGGTAACAAAGACGAAAAGCAATCAATTTCTACTTTTAGCCAAACTTGGCTTTGCTGGATGTATAATTGGTGTCCTGTTACTTATATCTTTCATCACAAAATTCAGCATATTGAAGGGCCCTTCCTAGAAAGTCTCATTCCATCGTTTACTCTTATGCAGATCATGTTTACTGTCTTTTGCTTTATGACCAAGTTACTCTTCCAAAACACCATGAATGAATGAATGAATGAATGAATGCATGCATGAATGAATGAAAACAATTATTAAATCAAATCTCTACTTCCATTAGAGGAAACCCACTTTACTTTGAGGATTAGGTATGGATTGTTTTTCCAACTTGTCTCCATAGAACTAACTCGTCTATTAGTGATTGCATGAGTCAGAGGGTGATTCATTTGGGGTGATACACCACCAGTTAACTGTAGCTACCAATTAAAAGTGACCTTTGTTTGTATGCAAGTGACTGCCTTGGCCCTTGGCTGAATACTTTCAAATTAGCAACAGGAAAGACTGCATGACATAGCTCATGAGGAGGCAATATAACTGTTGAGAGAAGGTCCTATTATAGCAGTGATGAGGAGAAATAGCAAGAATTGAGTGCTAGTTAAAATTGTAAGTATAAAGAAGCCTTTAATTTGGCTTGTTAGCTTGTTCAACTCAGCTCTGCAGAAAGAAATAGGCTATTCTACATCTGAACATTGTATCTTGAAAAGAATCAAGTTGTTTCTTTCCCACTGTCCTTTGCTGATTTTACATTGTTTCATGACCTATGTAATCTCTAGACATAATCGTCTCCAGAGACCTACATTATCATGCAAGTTCCTTAAGGGGAAATATTGCTTTTCATTTCTTGTGTTGTACACCACAAATTATTGAACCTTAATAAATGTTTTTAATTTACCTAAACTATCTCTCTTACTTTAAAAAAATTGCTTTATTAGTTCATATGGAAAAATAAAAGGTTGAGAATTTCAAAGAAATTAATGAAAAAAAAAGTCAGATGAAGGTGGTCTAGGTATACCTGATCTAAAACTATATTATATAGCAGCAGTCACCAAAACCATTTGGTATTGGCTAAGAAATAGGTCGATCAATGGAACAGCTTAGGTACAAAGGACAAAAAAGGGTACAACTATAGCAATCTAGTGTTTGATAAACCCAAAGATACCAACATTAGGGATAAAAATGCATTATTTGAAAAAAACTGTTGGGAAAACTGGAAATTAGTATGCCAGAAATTAGATATGGACACACACTTAACACCATATACCAAGATAAGATCAAAATGGGTCCATGGTTTAGGCATAAAGAATGAGATCATATGAATGTTGGAGGGGCTGTGGGAAAACTGGGACACTGATGCATTGTTGGTGAAGTTGTGAAAGAATCCAACCATTCTGGAGAGCAATCTGGAATTATGCCCAAAAAGTTATCAAAATGTGCATACCCTTTGACCCAGCCATACTACTACTGGGCTTATATCCCAAGGAAATACTAAAGAAGGGAAAGGGACCTGTATGTGCCAAAATGTTTGTGGCAGCCCTTTTCATAGTGGCTAGAAGCTGGAAGATGAATGGATGTCCATCAATTGGAGAATGGTTGGGTAAATTATGGTATATGAATGTTATGGAATATTATTGTTCTGTAAGAAATGACCAACAGGAGAAATACAGAGAGGCTTGGAGAGACTTACATCAACTGATGCTAAGTGAAACGAGCAGAACCAGAAGACCATTATACACTTCAACAATGATACTGTATGAAGATGTATTCTGATGGAAGTGGATATCTTCAACATAGAGAAGAGCTAATCCAATTCCAATTGATTAATGACGGACAGAATCAGCTACATCCAGAAAAGGAACACTGGGAAATGAGTGTAAACTGTGGTTTTTACCTTCTGAATCCAATTCTTCCTGTGCAACAAGAAATTTGGTTCTACACACACATATATTGTATCTAGAATATATTGTAATATATTTAACATGTAAAAAAAAAAGAATGAGGTCATAAATAGATTAGAGGAACAGAGGATAGTCTACCTCTCAGACCTGTGGAGGAGGAAGGAATTTATGACTAGAGAAGAACTAGAGATCATTATTGATCACAAAATAGAAGATTTTGATTACATCAAACTAAAAAGTTTCTGTACAAACAATACTAATTCAAACAAGATTAGAAGGGAAGTAACAAATTGGGAAAATATTTTTATAGTTAAAGGTTTCATTTCCAAAATATATAGAGAATTGATCCTAATTTATAAGAAATCAAACCATTCTCCAATTGATAAATGGTCAAAGGATATGAACAGACAATTCTCAGATGATGAAATTGAAATTATATCCACTCATATGAAAGAGTGTTCCAAATCACTACTGATCAGAGAAATGCAAATTAAGACAACTCTGAGGTACTACTATACACCTGTCAGATTGGCTAAGATGACAGGAACAAATAATGATGAATGTTGGAGGGGCTGTGGGAAAACTGGGACACTGATGCATTGTTGGTGGAGTTGTGAAAGAATCCAGCCATTTTGGAGAGCAATCTGGTACTATGCCCAAAAAGTTATCAAACTGTGCTTACTCTTTGATCCAGCAGTGCTACTACTGGGCTTATATCCCAAAGAAATACTAAAGAGGGGAAAGGGACCTGTGTGTGCCAAAATGTTTGTAGCAGCTCTTTTCATAGTGGCTAGAAACTGGAAGATGAATGGATGTTCATCAATTGGAGAATGGTTGGGTAAATTATGGTATATGAAGGCTATGGAATATTACTGCTCTGTAAGAAATGACCAGCAGGAGGAATACAGAGAGGCTTAGAGAGACTTACATGAACTGATGCTGAGTGAAATGAGCAGAACCAGAAGATCACTATACACTTCAACAACAATACTGTATGAAGATGTATTCTGATGGAAGTGGATATCTTCAACATAAAGAAGATCCAACTCACTTCTAGTTGATCAATGATGGACAGAAACAACTACACCCAGAGAAGGAACACTGGGAATTGAATGTAAAATATTAGCACTACTGTCTATCTACCCAGGTTACTTATACCTTCGGAATCCAATACTTAACGTGCAACAAGAAAATTGTATTGACACACATATATTATATCTAGGTTATACTGTAACACATGTAAAATGTATGAGATTGCCTGTCATCTAGGGGAGGGAGTAGAGGGAGGGAGGGGAAAATCTGGAAAAATGAATACAAAGGATAATGTTATTAAAAAATTACTCATGCATATATACTGTCAAAAATGTATAATTATAAAATTAATAAAATTTTTAAAATTGCTTTATTTTTCTAGGTCTCAGTTTCTTTTTCTATAGAATAAAGGCATTAGAATAGATAGATTACAATGAACCTTCTATCTCTAAATGTATAATTCCATGAATTCCCAAATTACAATAGAATAAGACTTAAAGAATCTTTTAAAGAATTCTGGTTGTATGCTTTTTACAAAAGTGGCTTGGGAGAGGGAGGGAAGAGGGTAGCTAAGTTTCACAGTGAAGCTCCATGAAGTCAGGTGGACCTGAGTTCAAATCTGATCTCAAGCACTGAATACTTCCTAGCTGTGTGACCCTGGGCAAGTTTAATCCCAATTGACTCAACAACAACAACAACAAAAAGTGGTTTAGGGGCAAATTATGTCACTCTATGTAACAAATTTTTGTATATGCTAAGTACTTCTCTAGGTGCTAGGGACAGAAAAGAAAATGAAAGAAAATGAGAATTCTCTCTCTTCAAAGGAATTTATATACTTTGGGGAGAAGATAGGAAGAAGCAATGAAGGGAGAGGAATAAGAAAGAGGAGACATGATATGTACATATTTAAGTCTAATTCACAGTGAGTGGTAAGAAGCACTAAAGAGATTATTAAACATAGAAATGTTGACTTCTTTAATATAAAGTGAAGTAATAATTAAATATGGGTTAAAAGATCTACATTTTAAGGCTGACTGTAAGACTTACTGTTGCATGACTCCAGACAAGTCATTTAATCTTGATTTCTTAGTTTCTTTATCTGCATTTATCTATCTCACAGAGTTGAATTGAAGAAAACATTCTGTGAAGTATAAAATGCTATATAAATATCAGTGTTATTATTAATATTATCATCATAATTATTATAGGTTTTTTCTTTGTGACAATGTTCATGGTCTTACTTCATTGTGATCTTTAAAGAAAATAGAAATTATCTATCAAACTTATTTCTACTAAATGTGTTAAGCTTTCTAAGAAGACAACCTTTTCCATTGGGAGAAAATGCCAGTTGGCTCTGATGAGCATTTCTGAAAGTTATATTTTTTCTTGAAAATTGAAAAATTCTAACAAAAAAATTCCAATTTTTCATATACATAACTATTTTGAATGAACATAACGTTAAAGGACAGACCAACACAGTATAATCATTACCTGACTTCTCACATAGCTCTGCTGTTTGAACTTCTCAAAATACTATTAGAAAACAGAATGAAGTTTCTTTCCTCTTTTGTCATATTCTTCTAGGCATATTACTCTTAATATGCAGAAAAACTTTCAGTAAAAATAATGAAGAAAGAACATCATGTTAGGGTTAGGAAGAAACATTGGGTAATGAGGAAATGTGGTTTTTTTACACTTATTGCCAAATGTGAATTTGGTAAAAATCATTTAAAAGCCTTGGCCTCATTTTTTTCATCCACAAAATGAGAGAACTATATAAAATGATCTCTAAAATAGTCTCTTCCAGCATCAATAGTCTTTAATATTTTTTTGAAGATCAAAAATATCTAAGAACAGTTCTAAATAGTCATGGACAAAAGTATTTTCAAATCCTAAATCATTAACTTGACCTCATCTGGACTCATTTTTACCTGTTTCTTCTATGCCATAGAAGTAGCATATAATTGTTTCATTTACATGGTTTTTCTCCCTCAATTATAACACCTCAAGACCTAGAGTATATTTTCTACTTCCATTGTATCTTTCATGACATAGAATTTAGCTATGTGTATACATTGTGTCAATCAAAAATATTTATTGTATATCTTGTACAAAGCATGTAAGGAATACAATCACATAAGATATATATTCTACAACTTTTGTTGAATGAATGAATATGTAGTCTCTAACTTTAAATCAACTTAAAATTTAGTTGGATGGACAAAAAAGATTCACAAAAAGTTAAGTAATCTAAGATAAATATTAGTTTAGTAATGATACAAGAAATATAACAAAGTAATACACAATTAATTTCCAAATGAGTAGCATAGATAATGAGCATAATAAAAAATAGGAAGAGGGAACATTCACTAGGTATTGTAATAATCTGGAAAACTTCGCAACTCAGTTAAATGTTTTCTAAATTTAAGTTGTTGTAAATGCTTAGTGAATGAATAATTGAACAATCCACTTACATATCATTAGCTAAGAATTTCTGTGAAAAGAATGAGTTCAATTTTCTGACATATAGAAAAGAAGACTTAGAGAAAACTTACCAAGACATTATATGTCTTAAAGAATTTGAAGAATTTGTCACTGAGGACAACGGGTTATTTGATGTGTTCTTCCTAGTCTCATAGCACAAACATAGTAGCAGCTGGTGGAAGTGACAAAGAAATTTAGCTTGACACAAGGAAAAACTTCCAAATTATTGTAATTATCGAAAAATGCTTCAGAGGATGGTAGGTTTCCTCTCCTTGGATGTCATTAAGCCTGAATGAGCATATGGGAGACAGGTTAGAAAAGATTATTTCTGCAGTTCTTTCCAACACTGAGGTTCTGAGATTCTGTAACATAAACATATCATTCATATGATCATTCTGAACTTCTGTTCAGAATGCACTCCTAGAAAATAATATAGCTCAGAGGCAGGGAAGTTATTCCCCAAAACTTCCCTACTACTTCTACATATATCTGGAGAAAGGTTTTCATTAGAAGTATTACTACTATCATATAAAAAGGAGCTAGGTGATATAAGAGATAAAGTTGTGGGCATGAAGTCAGGAAAACTCATCTTTCCCTATGCAAATATGCTTTACATAATAGTACAAGTATATACTATAACAAAAAGCCTAACTCCTTTGGAAGAGGGGAAGAAAGGAAGAAAGAAAAAGAGTCAGGAATTCAAAATCTTGTAAAAATGAATACTAAAATTTTTCTTGACATACAAGTGTGGAAAAAATACATTATTTAACATTCATTTTTCTGAGTTCAAATCTGGACTCAAATACTTACTAAATTTGTGAACCTAGGCAAATCATTTAACCCTTTTTGCCTGAATTCCCTTATTTGCAAAATAATCAGGAGAACGACATGGAACACCATTCAGAATCTTTGCCAAGAAAACCCCAAATGCAATCACAAAGAACCAGACCCAATTTAAAAATTGAAATCACTACTATAGCAGCAGTACTACATTCATGATAAAAACAAAAAGTAAGGAAAACTTCCCCTCTGCCCCACAATGGAAAAAGCATAAAATATGGACTCAGAAGTCCTGCTCTTTATTACATGTTTGACATTGGGAAAATCACTTAATTTCAGTAACTTTGTCAATAAAATGAGGGTGATGGACAAGATAGATTCTAAAATCCAGTGTGGCTTTAAAGCTATGATACCTCATTCATCAAGGGAGGCTATTTATTAGTATTTTCTTCAAGAAATAAGAAAAAGCTTACCTGAAGAACATTAAAATTGTAGTGTTCCTTAGGCATTTATTTGATAATATAGAATTAACTATACTCAAAAGAGTTAAGTGAAATATATTTACATAAAAATATTTACACAGCACTAGGACAAGGGTCAAAAAAATTTTAGAACAGCAACAATAATAATAGCTAACATTGATATCACATACTATGTTCCAGGCACTATGCTAAGTGATTTAGAAATATTATTTCACTTAATCCCAAGAGATAAATGCTATTATTACCCCCTCTTCCCATATTTACAGATGAGAAAACTACAGTAGACAGAATCTCAAAATCACTAAGTGTCTAAGATTATATTTGCGCTCAGGTTTTCCTGACTCTGGGCCCAGTGTTCTCTACCCTAGAGATCCTACCTCCTCCTTTATGACATGAAAAAATACCCAAGATATTTTAAAATAATTAACTTTCCTACTAAAGACAAGAAAACATGGTGATTTCATTATAGTTTTTTAGTTTCTAAAGGGCTCATAGTGAGGACAAGGATTAGCAATAATAAGAATATTTTTCATTTATACGGCATTTTACAATTATAGTTACTCTTTTATAAGATGTCATTGAGTCATTTTTTTTCGGTCATGTCTGACTCTTAATGACCCCAATTGAGTTTTTCTTGGTAAAAATACTGAAGTAGTTTGCCATTTTCTTTCCCAGCTCATTTTACATATGAGGGACTAAGGCAAACAGAGTAAAGTAACTTAGCTAGGATAACACAGCTAGTAAGTGTCTAAAACCAAAGTTCAACTTACTTAGAATGTCAGGCCTGACACTATCCACTGCGCCACCTATCTGTCTACTCTTTTGTGTAGGTAATCCCATTTCTTCTTGTTTGGGGTTTTGTTTTGTTTTGCAAGGTAATTGGGTTCAAGTGACTTGGCCAGGGTCACACTGCTAGTAAATATTAAGTGTCTGAGGATGGATTTGGACTCAGGTCCTCCTGACTAGTACTCTACAGGATTTCTACTGTGCCATGTAGCTGTCCCGTCTCATTCATTCTTGTTAAAAATAATTCAATATCAATTTAATATCATATATAAATACAACTGACTAAATTTGGTTTTCAAGTATATATATTCAAATGTATAAATTTCAATCAATAAAATATCAAAACATTTAATTCTCCCTCTGAGTCGCTATCAGAACTCTTTAGCCATTCATTCCCTTTCACTTTTATTCTTAATATAAAATCACAGATATATATTGTTCTTCAAATTTTGCTTGTTTCATATTTCTTTAGATTCTGCATACTCACCAACCTTAATTGTATTACATTTAATGTATATAATTGCATTAATGTCCCACATTTATTTAACCATAAATTGTTATTAAATTGCTTTCTATTTTTGCCATTAAAATAATGCTGCTAAAAGAATCTTTAAAAGGATAGTTCTTTTCTGGGGGGAAAAAAAAAGCTGGTTTCTCTAACTACTTAGTTGTAAAAATAACACTTTCTTTTGATGGACAGAGATTATGATTATTTTTCTAACCTGTATTACTCAATGTCAGATTAGTTTGCAAAAAATTTCAATTGATTTGAAATTCCACAAGAAATGAATGTGTACCTTTTTCTCCAAAACCCAACTTGTATTAACATACATTCTTGGCCTCATTTAAAACAAAGTTGTTATTATTGTTGTTGTTTTTAGTGCATTTCTGGTTAGTAGTGAGGCTGCACTTTTTTTCAGGTGATTAACAGCAGCTAATAGTTCATCCTTTGAAAATTATTATAGCCTGAAGCAATATCTTTATTTTGAAATGAATTTATATTTTCTGGGCCTAACCCTTCTACCACTGCTATGTCTGAACAAGAATATAATAGTTGATTTGAAATTTTAGCACATTAAATAATTCTGTAACATAAAAAACTAAGAGGAAAAATTCCTTCAAAAAATAAAAGAAATGGAATAAATAGAAATGAAAATTGAAATTGTATAATAAATATTAAATTAATTAAAGGAAGTTGATAATTAAATTTAGAAGACACACATGAGGAAGAGCAGTGGAGCCAAGATGGCAGAAAAAAGGCAAGGACTTGCCTGAGCTCTCCAATCAACTTTAAATAAAGCCTCATATGAATTCTGGAGTGAAAGAACCACAAAAATATGAAGTAAAACAATTTCCCAGCACAAGATAATTCACAGAAAGTTCATGGTAAGGACTTCTGTCATCCTGGGTGAGTGCATTGTCCTCAAACTGTGACCTGGATCAGAGTGTGGCAAGAAGGAGCACTAAACTACCAGAACTTGTGACCAAAGCAGATAAGGACCCTAATAACAGATCCAGGGTAAAAGTTGTGGTCATTTACAGATCAGAGAACAGTCCAAGAGAGTAGTAAAAAACACCTCTCCTCTTTCTTCTTTGGAAAGAAGAATTCTTTGGAAGAATGGAAAACTCACAGACCCCTAAAACTAGTTCTAAAAACAACTGCATAAAAACAGCTGCATAAAAAGTGTCCCCTCCAGCAGAGTCCAATTTTAACTTAAAATTCAATATCAAAAACTATGTTGGAAAAATGAGCAAATAACAGCAAAATAATCTGCCTAGAGAAATTTACTATAGTGATAGAGAAGCTCGGAAGTCAACAAAGTTAAAAGTGCTACAAATAAACCTCCAATAAAAATGAAATTTGTCTCAGGTCTCAAAAGAATTCTTGAAAAAGTATAAAAAAGATTTTTTAAATCAAGTAAGAGAAATAAAGAAAAAACTGGGGGAAAAAACAAGATCGAAGCAAAAATATCAGAAATAGAGTCAATAGTTTGATAAAAGAAGCACAAAAATACTAAAGAAAATAATACATTAAAATACAGAATAGGCCAAATGCCAAAAAAGGCCAAAAAAACATCTCTTCAAGAGAAGAACGCCATAAAAAGTAGAATTGGCCAGATGGAAACATATACAAGAATCCACCAAATAGAACTCCTTAAAAATAGAATTGGCCAAAAGTAAAAGGAGATACAAAAATTCACTGAAGATAATTCCTTAAAAATTAGAATTGGGTTAATGGAAGCTTATGATTCCAAGATACATCAAGGAATAATGAAACAAAATCAAAAGAATGGAAATATTTCATTGGAAAGTGGTTTTGGTAAAGATAATTTTAAAAATTATTGAATTGTCTGAAAACCATGATCAAAAAAAGGGGCCTAGAAATTATATTTCAAGAAATTACAAAGGAAAACTGCCCTGATATCCTAGAATCAGAGATTAAAATAGAAGTTGAAAGAATTCATTGATCAACTCCTGATAAAGATTCCAAAATGAAAATTCCTAGAATATTATAGCAAAATTCCAGCACTCTCAAATAAAGGAGAAAATGTTGCAAGCACCCAGAAAGAAATAATTCAAATATCATGCAGTCATAGTCAGCATAACACAAGATTTAGTAGCTTCTACATTAAAGGATCAGAGGGCTTAAAATGTTATATTCTAAAAGACAGAGGAACTAGGATTACAACTAAGACATAACCTACATAGGAAAACTGAGTGTAATCCTTCAGGAGGAAAAAAAAATGGATATTCAATGAAATAGCAGATTTTGAAACATTCCTGATAAAAAGGCCAGTCTAAGTAAAAAAATCTCATTTTCAAATATTATACTCAAGAGAAGCATGAAAAGTTAAATAGGAAAGAGAAATCATAAGGGATTAATTAAGTTAAACTATTTATATTCCTACCAGAGAAGATGATAATTATAACTCCTAAGAATTTTCCCATTATTGGAACAGTTAGAAGGAGGATAGATGGATAGATAGATAGATAGATAGATAGACAGATAGATAGACAGACAGATAGATATAGATATAAAGATATAGATAGATATATAAATATATATATATAACTATAGATATAGATAGATATAGACATAGACATAGACATAGATATAGATACATAGAGATAGAGATATATAGAACAAGTGTGCATTGAATATAATGAGATGATATCTTGAATAATGAAAAAACATCTTTCATCTTTCACAGTTATTCTGAAGGACTTTAAAAAGATGAAAAACCCTATCCATATCCAGAAAAGAAATTGTGTTTCATTCTGTCTGAATATAGATTGAAGTATCCTCTCTTTCTCTCTTTTTAACTTAATTTTTCTTGAGGTTTTTTTTTTAATTTTCACTAGTTTGGGAGATCTATGTTTTCTTTCACAACTTGACTTATATAGAAATGTTTTGCATAATTTCACATATTCACATATTATTTCATAATAACTTCAATAATTTCTTATTTGTGAGTGGGAATAATAGATAGAAGCTGGAACTCAAAATCTTAAAAAAACAAATGTAAAAATGTAAATGAATGTAACTGGGAAAAACTATTAAATGAAATAAATAAATAAAATTACAAAAATAAAAATATGCAGTTATAAACCTGAATGTACTAGAAGAAGGAGAAAGGGAGAGGTAGAATGGGGTAAATTATTTCACATAAAAGAGGCACCAAAGATATTTTACAAGGAGGCAAATATTGTGAAAATTGTAGAGGGATGCTCCTTGAACCTCATTCTCATTGTAATTGACTCAAAGAGAGAATGATATACACTCAGTTTCAAATCTATCTAACCCTACAGCAAAGTAGTAGGGGAATGGGGAAAGGAAAAGTGGAAGTACTGATAGAAAAGATGGAGGATTTTGGAATATGGCAGTCAGAAGCAAAACACTTTTGAGAATGAACAGGGTGAAAGGAGAGAGAAAGAGTAAGATAAATAGAACTAAAAATATGATGTAAAGAAATGCATTATAATCATAACTGTGAAAAATTTATGCCAAGTCTCTTTGATAATGGTATTGTTAATCAAATATATAGAGAAAAGAGTCAGATTTATAAGAATACAAAAAATATCCCTAATTAATAAATGGCTAAAGGATATGAACCAGCAGTTTTCAGATGAAAAAAAATGGTTATATTTAGTCACATGAAAAAATGCTCTAAATCACTACTGAGAAATGCAAGTTTAAATAACTCTGAGATACCATCCCACATCTATCAGATTGGTTAATATGATAGAAAAAGAAAATTACAAATGCTACAAGAGAAGTAGGAAAATTGAGACACTAATACACTTTTGGTGGAATTGTGAATACAGTCAACCATTCTGGAGAGAAATTTGAAATTATGACTAATGAGCTATAAAACTATGCATACCCTTTGACCCAGTAATACTACTACTACTATAGCCTATTTGAACTTATTATCAATATCCCAAAAGAAATATTTAAAAAGAAAGTAAAAGGACCTATATGTATAAAAATATTCATAACAGCTCTTTTTTGGTAACAAAGAATTGAAAATTGAGGGGATACTCATCAATTGGGGATTGGCTAAACAAATTATAATATAGGATTGTGATGGAGTACTATTGTACTACAAGAAATGATGAGCAGGATGCTCTCAAATAAAACCTAGGCTTACAAGAATTGATATGAAATGAAATATGCAAAACTAGGAGACTATTATACACAGTAATAGCAATAGTGTATGATTATCAACTCCAAATGAGTTAGATATTCTCAGCAATAAAATGATTCAAGACTATTCTGAAAGATTTATGTAGAAAAAAATATCCTTCTCTAGAGAAAGAACTGATGGTGTCTAAAACGCAGTTTTTATTTTATTTTTCTTGTGTGTGCGCGTGTGTTTTTATATATGTTTTCTTTCACAATATGACTAAAATGAAAATATATTTTGCATAACTATACATGTATAACATATTAAATTGCTTGTCATCACAGGGAGAGAGATGGGAAAGAAAGGAGGGAGAGAATTTGAAACAGTACAATTTAAATGTTTGAAAATTGCTTTTACATGTAATTGTGAAGGGGAAGTTAAATATCAAATAAATGTAAAACCCCACAAAAGGAAAAACACATGAGAAAAACTAAGTGAATTGGAGAAATTTAAAAATCATATCCAAAAACTAAAAACATTTATATCTATAAATAGCAAATAACAAAACCCGTGAATTTGAGAAAACATCAATAAATAAAAATAAAATTAATAGATAATGTTAAAATTTCATTTAATGGATTTAGAAAAATCCACTAATGGATAAGGAAAGGAAAGTAGTAGATTTTGAAAAAGCAGAGCAGGAAGCAAGAAAGTATTAGCATCCCAAAAGATAGCCCCCCAAAAAAGGAAGTGAAAAGAAAAGAAAAAGAAAGGAAGAAAGGAAGGAAGGAAGGAAGGAAGGAAGGAAGAAAGAAAGAAAGAAAGAAAGAAAGAAAGAAAGAAAGAAAGAAAGAAAGAAAGAAAGAAAGAAAGAAAGAAAGAAAGAAAGAAAGAAAGAAAGAAAGAAAGAAAGAAAGAAAGAAAGAAAGAAAGAAAGAAAGAAAGAAAGAAAGAAAGAAAGAAAGAAAGAAAGAAAGAAAGAAGAAAGAAAGAGAGAGAGAGAGAGAGAGAGAGAGAGAGAGAGAGAGAGAGAGAGAGAGAGAGGGAGAGAGAGGGAGAGGGAGGGAGGGAATGAAGGAGGGAGGGAGGGAGGGAGGGAGGGAGGGAGGAAGGAAGAAAGGAAGGAAGGAAGGAAGGAAGGAAGGAAGGAAGGAAGGAAGGAAGGAAGCATTATAGTCAAAAACCTACTAAAAGAAAATTTTCCATGTTAGCCAATACCAGGTAGCAATATCCTAAATAAAATAAAATAAAATACACAAGACTTCAGCATGGAAAATGGATTGAGTAAAATCTCAGAAGACAAAAAGTTATACAATGTATTTTATTTTTTTAATTAGAGAAGACTTTGCAGAGTAAACAAAAATCAGATAACAAACACCTTACAGTTAGAGAGAATATATAAAATCTCAACAAGTAGAACTCAAAACTATAATTCATCAAGACCTAATTAATAAACTATAGAATTATAAAGACAAACAAAAGTCTTCCCAAGCATAATGAAAAAATAATAAGTTGTATTTTAATGTTACATTTATTCTAATCAAGCTTTTAAAAATGTTTTAAGAAATGAAACAGTGCCAAAGTTAGTAAATAGTACAAAAGTATTTAAGATAAGATCCCAAAATTAAATATTCTCAAATATAGCCTTATTGGTTATCAATAAGTAATTTGCTTGAAGGCAGACAAAACCTGGAGCAATCTATTATAAAAAGTCCACATTTATTTTTCACAGTTTTCACACTTAGTCAAGTAAAATAGATGAGAAAACAAGGGCTCCTAAAGTTGAAGTAGGCAAAATAATCAGTAATAAATAAAAATGAGAGTATTTAGAGAGCACTTTAAAATTTGCAAAGTATTTTACATATTTTATCTCATTTGATCTTTATTAAAAACCTTGTTAGTAGATTCTATCATCCTTGTTTTTCAGATGAGAAAATTAAGATTAAGAAATGATAATTGACTTTCCCAAGGCCACATACTTAATAAGTATTTGGGTCAGGATTTTTAACTGAGATCTTCTTGAGTCCAAGTGCTTTAGACTATAATGCTACCTAGTTATTTCTATCCTTACCCAACAAGTAAAAAAATACTGGAACCTCTCTTCTATGCCACATTTTTTTTGGAATAGGATAGTTCTATCTAATTCCATTATATTAGGCTATGAGTAAGAGGGTCTCTTTAAATAGAAGGATTTTAAAATTGAGGTACAAGAAAACTTCCTAATTCTGAGGGTAATAAAATAAAGAGTTAAAACAAAATTCCTTTGAAGGATATAAATCTGTTATCCAAAGATGATTTAGACAAAGACATGGCTTAGAATTCTCTCATAACACACTGGGGAATGGACACACTGAATTTTGAGGATACCTTTCAAGCTATAATTCTATAATTTCTTCTTTCATCTTCAACAGCAAAATTTTCTCCAAAATGTTTGAGTTAGTTTCTTTTGGCTCTAGTGACATCTACTGTTGTTGATGATATTTTCTTTTCCAAGATAAATTTTCCCACAAATGGATACCAGCAATCCCTTAAACCTCATGAGAATGCTGTCGATTACAAGACCTTTTATTTCAGTGAATTGAGCTGTCAATAATTACAAAGATATGGACATAGATTAAAAACTAAATGTGTATGTTGTATAAATTATTGAAAACCAATATATCAAGAGAACAAAGTATCGGCATGGCATTTGCTAGTCATAAAACAACATGTCAAGTTTGAATGGAAACTGAAGAATCTTGCTCAGTTATTGACATAATAAAATAGCAGCTGCAATCATTATTCCATTTTAATAAATAATTTACAAAACTGGAAGGTATGTGAGAAAAAATGGTTTAAATACTTAACTAAAGAAATATTACAGTTTGTTTTTCTTATAAGATGTTTCATATTCTGTTCTATTTTCTCATTCTTTATAATCTGTTGTGTTATTTTTGATGTGTCACAGCTTCACTATCAAAGCTACCCCTTACCCAATTCTAATTTTCAAAGAATTATTTTCATCTTTGAAACTCTGTACCTCTTTTTCTAGTTGGTTAACTTTTTTCCATAAGCTTCCTATTTTTCTTCAATGGCTTTAACTTTTATTTTTTAAGTATTTAAGTTTTTAAGTTTTTCCTTGATATCTCTCATTTGATTTTTGAATCCTTTTTGAGTTCTATAAATTCTCTCTGAGTAGGGAAACATTTCATATTACACTTTGGGAGAGAAATTTTTTAACTTTTTTTTTTTTACTACTTCCTCTTCTGAAGGTGAACTCTGGTCTTCCAGGTTACTATAAAATATTTCAATGAGGGGGTTCTTTCTACTTGATGATTCATTTTTTTTTAATAAGAGGTATTAGTATAAGCTCCTTGAATCATGGAGTGGAGGTATGGTGTCTCAAACTTCCCTTTAGGTCTGTCTCCACTCTGACCAGGAAGACCAAAACATGAGCTCTACCCTTCTGCCAATGCTCATAGCTAGAAGTATTTCCTGACCTACAGTCTTTGCACTCACTCTTTTCAGCCCCAGAGCCACATCCCCACATCATAGCTGTAACTGGAGTTCCCAGTCAGCCGAGGTTGACTGTCTTCTCTAACTCAAACCCTCATTGGAAAAGTAGCCCAGGAAATAAAATTCTCTCTAGTTCCTGCTGAGAATCCAGTCGCACACAGGTAGCCTGAAGGACACCCACTGACCATTTCTGCAGAGTTAGGTTTTTGCTCTTCACATGGGTTTATCCTGGCCTGGGACCTTTATTCAGATCTTTTACAATTATATCAGGAGGTCCTTTGCACCAAGTATTCTGGATTTTTCACCACTCTATATCTACCCTGAGGAGCACATCTGTTCCTTTTGTGGGGAAATCAGGAGACCTTAAAATTTACCAACCTACTCCACCATTTTCCTAAAATCCTCCCCACATTTTTTAAGCTAAATATAATATTTCCCTCCTCTTCCAGAAGGACTAGAAGAGCTGGATTTCAAATTAAGTTTATTAACTTATTTATTAATTTTTCAAATTGTTAATTATGAGGTGTCTATGTGGGAGAAGAGGGAAAGAGTTGTTTGTTTTGGTTTGGTTTTATTAATAATAAGTAGAGAAAGGTAGATAGTACAGTGGCTAGAGTGCTGGTTTAGGACCCTCAGGAAGACTTATGTCCAAATTTGATCTTAAGGAAGCAACTTTCTTTTTTTTCCCCTTTTAAAATTATTATTAAAGCTTTTTATTTTAAAAACATAATTATGGATAATTGTCAATATTCATCTTTGCAAAACCTTGTGTTCCAAATATCCCCCATTATCCCCAACTCCTTCCATAGATAGCAAGTAATCTAATATGTGTTAAACATGTGTAATTCTTCTGTACATATTTCCACAATTAACAAGACGCCCAAGAAAAATCAGATCAAAAAGGAAATAGAAAAAGAAAAAGAAAACAAAATGCAAGCAAACACCATCAAAAAGAATGAAAATACTGTGTTATGATCCACACTCAGTTTCCACAGTGCTCTCTCTGGGTGTAGATGGCTCTTTTCATTACAAGGCCATTGAAACTGGCCTAAATCATCTCATGATTGAAAAGAGCCATGTCCATCAGAATCGATCATTGTATAATGATCTATTGCCATGTAAAATGATCCCCAGGTTCTACTCACTTCACTTAGCATCAATTCATATAAGTTTCTCCGGGACTCTGAAATCATCCTGCTGATCATTTTTAGAGAATAATAATATTCCATAACATTCGTATATCATATACTTATTTAGCCATTTCCAATTGATAGGCATCCACCCAGTTTCCAGATTCTTGCTACTACAAAAAGGGCTGCCACAAACATTTTTGCACATGTGGGTCCCTTTCCTTCCTTTATGGTCTCTTTGAGATACAAACCCAGAAGAGAAACTGCAGGATCATCTTTGCAAAACCTTGTGTTCCAAATATCCCCCATTATCCCCCAACTCCTTCCATAGATAGCAAGTAATCTAATATGTGTTAAACATGTGTAATTCTTCTGTACATATTTCCACAATTAACAAGACGCCCAAGAAAAATCAGATCAAAAAGGAAAAAGAAAAAGAAAACAAAATGCAAGCAAACACCACCAAAAAGAGTGAACAGTTTGATAGCACTTTGGGCATAATTCCAAATTGCTCTCCAGAATGATTGGATTAGTTCACAACTCCACCAACAATGTGTGTATCCTAGTTTTCCCACATCCCCTCCAACATCCATCAATTTCTTTTCCTGTCATCTTAGCCAATCTGAGAGGTGTGTAATGGTACCTCAGAGTTGTCTTAATTTGCATTTTTCTGATCAATAGTGATTTAGAGCACCTTTTCATATGACTAGAAATGGTTTCAATTTCTTCATCTAGAAATTGTCTATTTGTAAGGGATGTAATTTTCTATAATAAATAGAGCAAGGCTACCTTTATTCAAGACTGTGATCCCTTAATATCTCACAAAGATTGCATTAGTAGGTAGTTTTCTATTAAAAATTGGGTTAGGTAACCTCAATTCAATAAAAGTCACTTTTCAAACAGTTGGTGAAGCAAAATGAAGAGCACTGGGCTTTAGTGGGAATCTGATCTCAGATATCTATTAGTTGTGTGATACTGGGGAAGTTACTTAACCTCTCTCTCTGTCTCAGATTCCTTGACAAAAAAAAAAAAAATGGAGGTCACAATGGCACCTACTTTCCAATGCTGTTGTGAGAATCATATGAGATAATATTTGTAAAGCACTTATCAAGTTCCTGGCAGAGAAGCTATTTAATAAATGCTTATTTCCTTCCTATTCTTCTACTGACAGAATCAGAAAAATTGCTCCAGTCATAAGGGAAATTGCTAACAGAGAACACTGAGTCTTAGCCAGAAATATCATGACTACAGTGAGTAGAGATAATGTCTTCTGGAGTTTTTGCCTTCTGTTATAGAGAAGGTAGAAGAAAGCAGGCCAGAGAACAGAATCAGAGCAAAAATAAAAGTCTGCTCCTTTTAATGACAAACCAGAGGGGACAAGAAGCCAACTGGTGCTATATGCTCCAAAATTCCTTATCTAGAAAGGTAACAGACTGAGAAATCCTCTTTCTGTTTCAGGAAGTTCAAGTATGAACAACGGAAATCCAAGAAGGGAGAAACTAGCAGAGCAGATGTATAAGGAACAGCAAGACCCTGAATATTTAACTATAATGTGATTAAAATCAGTGATACTTTTTTTCTTTTTTTATAGCAAAAAGTCAATGTGTAAACATTAGAAAATACAGAAATCATTAGCATACTACTCTCTATGAAACATTTAATTATAATTGAAAATACTCTTCAAAAATCACTAAACAAGGACTTTTTTAAAAATAAAAAAGGGAAAGAATTTTAACAGTAATATTGTAGGAATGAAATTTCAAGATCATGATCTGAAAGCTATGAGAGTTTTCCATGAAGATGCAGAGTTCCAAGTTCAATCATTCTGTTGCCACTTATATAAAAGAATAGAATTATTTAAAATATAAGAATTTTGTTTATAATAACTACCATTTATATTAATGTTAGCAAAGAATCTTATGCATGTTATCTTATTTAAGCCAAAGAGCCCTGTAAAGTCGATGCTGTAGGTCTAACAGATTTTGTTCTACATCTCACACTTATGCCTTTTCTTATCTACTTGTATGATGTAATTCTCAAATGTAAATAAATTGAAGACAAATACATCAAATCTCTCATCCCTCAGCCTACTGCTTAATTTTTTTTTTTAACCTTATAGAGTTTCTGATGTCAGGTTCAAAGGCAAAGAAGGAGTATATTTTGATATTCTCATATATTTTTTTAAAAAAGTAAAAATATTTCAATTAATTAGCTGATTGTAGACTATATTAAAAAATTGGAATTTTTTCTCAAATGCTTTCAATATTAAATCTCAGCCCCATGATTTAAATAAACATAAATGTTACTGCCTACATAATTTATTAACAGTGACAAATAATACAAAGAAATATGTTAAGATTTTACCAAGGTATAGCAGTATGAAAAGTCACAACCAATCACCCTTAAACATCAGCTATAAGCAATGATCCTTATAAAACACAGGAGCCAAAGACCAAGCATTTAATTTTCTCAGGATGGTAGTTAAAGTCCATCAGAATGTCTTCTTGCCAGCATGTTGCCAATTCTCTTAGATTGTCTCTCCAGACTCTCTAAAAGATGCCAATTAACTCTAATAATTCCTTAATTATGACTCTTTATCACTTTCCCAATCTCCTCAAAAAAATATTTCTCTTTATCTTTTAACTTACAGTCAAACTGTTAGTCTTCAGTATTCCATACTCTTTCTCTCTAGGAATAATAATAATATCTAAAGTGTCTATAGGAGAGCTATTTAAGGGGAGGCTACCCAAGTATTATCATTTTCATTTTATAGTTGAGGAAATCTAGGATCACAATGGTGAAGTAACTTGCCTATGTGCATATATATAGTAAACATTGAAGATGGAAATTAAAACCAGGTATTCCTGATTCCAGGTCTAGTACTCTATCCATCATGGCCTACTACTATACTAAAAGGAAATGAGAAAAATAGTTGTAGTAACAAAAATAACAACAGTGTAGTAACTATAGCTATTTACTATGTTATGAACGTTAAAATACTATTATAATAATGTTTATACAAACAGATTTCAATATAGTAAAATAGAAATACCATTGGCCTTTCTATTAACACTACAATTTGATTCCTAACCTTCCACCTAAAAGTCATGAATCTACAAGGAGGTTTAGCCATTCTGTTGTTTGTCCATTTTCAAAGAGGACAAAGACATCATAAGGTGATAGCTTCACTCATGCATGAATTGGAAATAAGTGAGGCAGAGTTGCATAAAGTCACCAAACTCATTCTTTCTTCCAGAGTCATCAAAGTTCAGTGGCAAGACAAAAGTCAAGATGAGTGATGAATGGCTGCAGATGAAGTGCATGTTCTTGATGTCTTAGATATTTGACTAAGCTCTACAATCTCCACATTGCCTACTTCAGTCACTTTAATGGCCTGTTGGAACAGATTCTTCTCCTCTACTTATTGCTCCTGGGAAAATCTTCAAAAACTTTGGGAAGAAATTCTCTTAATTCACCAATGGATTTGAAGCCCATTGATAACCCTCAACTTGGTTTAGCCCATCTTCTAACACAGTTTTACTGGGATATGGCTGCTTTACATGCAATAGATTCTTGGAGACACCGTGATAGTTGAATGCCAGATGGACACAAAAGGTGGATGAGCAACTCTTAAAAGGGTTTAGAAAGCCCTCACACCACACATAATAGTCTTCCCTGAACATTCCATTTAGCCTTTCTGCAAATCTATTAAATAGGAATAATAATACTTGCTTAACTTATGTTAGAGGATTGTTTAGAGAAGAATGCTTAGTAAACTCCAAATGTGAATTATCATTGTTATGGAGTCAGCAGAGCTTTTACAGTAGAGCCATAAGCTACATTCACATAACCAATTCAGTTCCATTCAACAATAAAGTTGAGCTGTAGACCAAATTTTATTTGAATTGAACTCATTTTTCACTCCTAGAAAATAGCAGTTCTCATGTAATTTTTACCAATGTATTAAGTAAAGGCTACATTTTATAAAGTGAATCACCATCATAACAAATGCTGATCAACCAAGTACTAATTACAGAGTGGGGGACTATTCTGGATAACTTTCCCCAAATATTGATGATATCTAAGAATTAGAAAGTTATTCTCTGAATCATGAGAATATTTGTATGAACTGATGCAGAATGAAAATGAGTGGAATCAGTGAAATATAGAAAACAGCAAAAATGTAAAGACAAATAGATTTGCAAAATATAGGAATTCAGACCAAATAACCAACTATAATTCCAGAGGACTTAAAATGAAGCTTTCTTCCCACCTCTTTATAGAGAGATGAGAAAATCAGAGTGCATAGTGAGACATATTTTTAGACATGGCTAATGTGAAAATTTGTTGTCCTTGAGTCACATTCTCTCTCTCTCTCTCTCTCTCTCTCTCTCTCTCTCTCTCTCTCTCTCTCTCTATTTATCTCTGTCTTTCTCTTTTTCTCTTTTCCTACTCTCTCTTTGTATATATGTGTTCATGTATATAGCATATAATACATATCTATAGCAAGTGTTCCATTTTTTGTTTTCTAATTTTAGTGAGTAGAAGAAGGAAAGGAGACAATGCTGATCTGAAAAACAAAATTTAGAAAAAAAAATTCTCTGAATGCAAAGTTTATGGGAAACTTGTATCTACAGAAAAGTCAGACATGATGATTGTAGATGGCTTAATAGGAAAGAGAAGTTTTCCCCCCAAAAAAATATGATACTGCTTATAGTGTTATGCTTGATAACATACATACACACACACACACACACACACACACACACACACACACATATATATATATGTATGCAACACCAATAGTGAGCATTAAATTCACTTTTGTGGTAAATGATCCAAGATCCTGATAATTATCTTCATTATATCCTAGGAATACAAAGTAGACTAAACATTAATATTTGTCCTCAAGAAGGCACTTCTTGTTTGTTTGTTTATTGTTTAATCATATAAGGATATTGAAATCATGCCTGTACTGTTCAAAGTTATAGGTAATATATGAAAAAGTCTGGGATTTTCAAGAGGAAAATGCAAATGCTTAGCTTCTTAAACTGTGTGGGTCATGTCACCACATGAGTTCACATAACTGAATGTGGAGATCATGAAATTAAGATTTATTTTCAGTAAATGTTTGATTTTTATACCTATGTTATACCTATGTTTTACCTATATATCTGGGGGTCAAGGAAAATTTGAAGATAAGTAAAGAGTGAGTTTGATTAAAGTGAGATAGCAATCCACAGGAGAAAATGGGATAGGGTGAGATTAGAAGTGCATCTTACAGGGGTTTTCCTTGTCAAAGAGAAAAGCTACTTTTTGAAGGAGGTTATAGGAGATAGTAAAGGAAGAAATATGACTTGTGTGAGATAAAAGGAGGGGAGAAAAGAAATCTCTCAGTAAATGGTCTTAATTTTTTTCAGGGAAATATGAGACAAAGGCCTCAACTGTGATGGTGAGGGGAAGAATAGCCACTGTAGGCTTGTATAGGGATGAAAGAATTAGAATATCACCATGGTGAATGTGACAGCAATTAGGGATGTGTAAAATATTATTTTATTGCAGCAAGTGCCCAGTTAAGGTTATGTAATATAAATATGTAGTGGAGACACAACCAATTTTTTTAATCACTTACAAGTTGAATAAAATTAAAGTCAGATATAAAATGTTTTAAAATCCCTCAGTGAGAGGAATGGCATAAAACAAGCTTTAATTTAATCCATTTTCTTATATTCTAATAACAGTCTAAAAAACTAAGATATCACTGAGGAAAATATGAAGAAAGGAGCATAAATAAAGCATTTACATACATGTAAGAAAGTTAAATATAATTCAATAATCAGAGCAATTTTGGTACTAACTCATTAAATTTGATAACTACTTTTTAAAAACAAACTATATACAACACTTTATGGTATCATATATAATCCTTTTTGTTCTAAGTACCTTTGAAATGTTTGTATCTATTCATGTTTAAGTTCATAATTTTAAAAAAAATTTTAAAAATTGGACTTGTATTAATAGGTTAAGATTGGATATATCCTAAAAAAAACCAACATCGTTCTAGATCATTCCTACTCCAAAAGTGACCATGGCAGTTCTTGAAATATTCTGAGTACTTATTCTTCTGGAATGTGTGGGGTTGAGGGGAGGGGAATGGTAGAGAACATTGGTTTGTCTGGTGAAGCTTTCCTGCTTCCTAGTTGCCATCTGAAGAAGGCTGACCATGGGTTCCTCATGATTAGAACAGAACCTTGATATCTTCCCTAGTCCATACCAACTTGCCTAAAAGTAAGACAAGGCCTTATTCTGGAAAGCATAAATCAATGTATTTGTTTCAAAACTCAAAACACTGTCAGTGGAGCTACAAAGTCATATAATTCAATCAGGCAAAAGAGTCATGAGGAAGAAATTGCAATAACTACCACAAACTTTTAATGATATTGTTGAATAATGAAAAGACTGTTAATAGTTAAGCCAAAAAGATCTGGTTTTGAAACCTGCCAACATTTAATTCACTTGACCAAAAGAAAGTTTCTTAACTTCCCATAAATTAAATTTTCTCATCTGTTCAATGACTTACATAATATCCTGTACAACCTATACCTCAAAGGGCAGTTGTAGGAACACATGTGATAATGTGCATAAAATCATATATAATAAACTTTACTTATTATTAAATAAATCATTACAACAAAAATGTCCTCAGATTTTTAGATGTTTCTTTTAACCCAAGAAAATGAAGCTGTACGCTTTTCTTGATTACTGATGATGCTGATGTGACAATTGTACAAATTTACAAATTCTTGTAAATCTTTTTGTAATCTTTTTTAAAAACTGTTTTTTAAGTCAAACATACATTTGTACATCAGTTCATATCACCAAGTTCAAAATTCATTGACAGTGATTACAATATTCATTTCTAACAATTCTGTGAGAAAAAAACAGAACTGGTCTCATTTTCATATACAGATGGGGAAACTGAGGCCAAGAGGTTAAGCAACTTTGACTGAGGTCAAACAGCTATTTAGTTGGCAGAATCAGAATTAGATCCTAGAATAAATCTAGTTCCCTTCTAACCACTGTGCCAACCACTATAGGATTAGAATCTTTCAAATCCATTTCCCCTGATGCTGAAATCCCGTAAATATCAATGCAGAGGCAGTGACTGTATATTTAGAACCAAGATTAAATTATCTGAATGTGTCTGGCACTGCCAAGGACTGACATCCTTGTCACTGTTCATTCAACACCTCTGCCATCAGTTAAGTAAGGGAAAGACAAAAAATATAACCGCCTCAGAATGGCATGTAATACAAAGAGTGACAGAGATTTCAAGCATAGTCTCATGTGATATGACAGAGCATGTAATGGAACTGGAATTGGTCCCCTTGTTGTAAGCAAGAGCTTCAATTTTAGACATTTTAAAGAATTCTGCATTATATTTGACAATTTGCTTTCACATCAATGGCTGATTCCATAATGCTAATGGAATAAGATGAGAAAACATCAGTAAGAAAGGCAAATGTGCAGGATCCAGTCTGATTTCCTATGGGAAATGATCTTTTTCACATTGTTATGAAATTTTAGGGGGTCATTCTGACTGCAACTTTTTCAATTCTGCTTCTAAAACATATTTGCACAGCTCTTTGGGGGTATGTCTTAGAGCAGGGAAGTGTTGGAGCAGGCCAGAACCAAATATCATAGTGCTAAAGCAGTTATGTCATTGTGTTCTTTTGGTACTTTACTGTCTCCTTCAACAATACAACAAACATTTATTAAGCCCCTGTTCCTTTTCTTCTTTTATGTCCTCCACACATTCTTTCTATTATGAAAGTGGGTATTTCTACAGAGTGAAATTTGCAGCAGAGGAGGATTGTTTGTTCTTCCTAACCGCCATATGACCATGAGGGCAGCTACTATAAGCTAGAGTAAGATTTTTTTTTAATGATTGTAATTAAAATATTTATAGAAACTCTCTTTGTTAAGAACTGCAAATTACAGAAATGTCTATCAAATGGAGAAATGGCTGAACAAGCTGTTATATATGATCATGATGAAATAACACTGTGCTATGAGAAATGATGAGCTCAATGATTTCATAAAAACATGGATAGATTTGCACAAAATAATGAAATGAGCAGAACTAAGGGGACATTGTATATAGCAAATTATTATTTTATTATTATTTTAAGAACAACTTTGAGTGACTATTTTGACTATTAAAAATGCCCAAATTTAACCATAAAGGAAATTGAAGGAATATACTATTTACATCCAGAGAAAGACTTGATATATAGATATATAGAGAGAGGGTAATTTGTGTCTAATGATAGCCATCTCTAGGATGGAAGGGAGGGAAAAGGAGAGAAAAAAAGATAAAAGAGAAAAGAAATGTATATGACAACTTTATTATATATTTAAAAGGAATATCCAATTGCACATCACAGATTTGCAATGTCATGTGCATTTTTCCTATGTTATGGAAATGCTTGTTTTGTTTCATAAATTAAATATAAAATGAATAAAAATATTTTAATTATTGTAAGATTTTAAAAGATGATTCCTCTAATCTGTATTTTAAGTAAAATATACATTTGTATAACAGCTTATCTCTCCAAGTTCAAAAATGATTGCCATTGAAGATGGCGGCGTGGAGGCAGACAGCTGCTTGAGCTCCTCGTTTTCTCTCAGAACTTACTTCATGACAAGCCTCTGACTTAATGCTTGACCCAGAAAGAAATCCACAAAATATCACCAAGAGAAGACATACTTGAAAGTCGCCAGAAAAGGTCTGTGTTTGCTCGGGGGAGGGTCAATCAGTCTGGGCGCAGACTGAGGGCAGGCAGCCAGAGCAAGACAGGCAGCTCACACAGCTCAGACCAGAGGGGGAGAGGTGTGATCTCTGCCGTTTCTGTGAAAGGGCTTTTGCCCCAGTGTGGATGCTCCGTCTTGGCAGCAAGCCAGGAGCAGGGAGAGGGTGTAAACACCAGAGGTGAAGATTAAAACCCCAGAAAGCCAGCGTCTCTCAGAGCCCGGCCACCCCCAACCCCCACCTGGACTGACTCGGTGCGTTCTCTGAGCCTCAGAGAGCAGACTCAGTACAGTCATTGCTGTTCTGTTAGTGGCTCTCTGCTGCCCTACCCCCAGTCTGTAGAGGAAGCCCATTAATACCATCCAGCCCCATCCCCAGCAAAACAGACCAATTGTTTCTCTTGTCAGTTTGTTTTCTTTGATTCCTACTCTGACAAAATGAACAAAAAATTCAAAAGGGCTCTAACCATTGACAGCTTCTGTGTGGAGAGGGAGCAGACTTCAAATGCTGAGGAGACGAGGAACAGACTGTCCCCAGATGTATCCCCTGGGAGGGATATAAGCTGCTCCTCAATACAAAAGAAGCTCATAGAAGAAATCAAAAAGGCTCTCACAAGAGAGCTGGAAGAGAAATGGGAAAAGGAAAGGGAAGCTTGGCAAGAGAGCCTGGAGAAGTCATCCCATGCATTCAAAGACAGAGTGGATAAAGAAATCAAATCATTGAGAAACAAGATTAGTGAGCTGGAAAAGGTAAACAACTCCAAGGAAAATAGGATTAGTGAGCTGTAAAAGGTAAACAACTCCAAGGAAAACAGGATTAGTGAGCTGGAAAAAGAAATCAGCTCTCTAAAAAATAAAATGGATAAAATGGAAAAAAATTCCATAGAAGATAAAAACTCAATTGGACAATTACAAAGAGATATAAAAAAAGTGAGTGAAGAAAATACATCATTGAAAATTAGACTGGAGCAAGTAGAAATGAATGACTCAAGGAGAAACCAAGAGGGAGTCAAGCAAAACCAGAGAAATGAAACAATTGAAAAGACTGTCAAGTACCTTACCAGAAAGACAACAGACCTGGAAAACAGATCCAGGAGAGACAATTTGAGAATAATTGGACTCCCTGAAAAATGGGAGGAAAAAAAGAGCTTGGACACCATTTTCGAGGAAATTATCAAAGAGAACTGCCCAGACGTTTTAGAAACAGAGGGTAAAATAGACATTGAAAAAATTCATCGATCACCTACTGAAAGGGACCCTAAAATCAAAATGCCAAGAAATATAGTGGCCAAGTTCAAGAACCATCAGACAAATGAAAAGATATTGGAAGCTGCTAGAAAAAAACAATTCAGATATGGAGGATCCACAATAAGGATAACCCAGGATCTAGCAGCATCCACATTAAAAGAACGCAGGGCCTGGAACATGATATTCCGAAAGGCTAAGGAACTTGGTATGCAGCCAAGAATAACTTACCCAGCAAGAATGAGCATCGCATCGCTTTCCAGGGAAGAAGATGGACATTTAACGAAATAAATGAATTCCATCTATTTTTGATGAAAAAACCAGACCTACATAAAAGGTTTGATCTTCAAATACAGAACTCAAGAGATTTCTAAAAAGGTAAAAAGAAATCTTGAGAACTATACTTCTGTCAAAAAAATATGTAAAGAACATATGTACAATTTGTCTTAGAAACTAGAAGTGGAAAGGAGATTATATCATAAAAAAGTGTAAAGTGGTGGTACTACATCTCATGAAGAGGCAAAGGTAACCTATTATATCTGAGAGAAAGAAAGGAGAGAGATGAACATAGCGTGTATCAATAGACATATTCGATTTATGGTGAAACTTCTTCCACTTCATTGAAAAGTGAAAGGGAAGGAGTAAGCTAAGGGGAAGGGAATACAGTAATTTCGAGGAAAAGGGGTAAAATAAGGGGAGGATCTTTAAGGTGGGGGAGGGATCCTAAAAAGGGAGGGCTGTGAAAAGCAAGTGGTGTTCACCAGTTTAATACTGGATAGGAGGGTAAAAGGGAAGGAAAGGGGAAAAGCATAAGCAGGGATTAATAGGATGGCAAGCAATATAGAATTAGTCCTTCTAACCATAAATGTGAATGGGGCAAACTGCCTCATAAAGAGGAAGCAGTTAGCAGACTGGATTAAAAGTCAGAATCCTACTATATGTTGTTTACAGGAAACACACCTGAAACAGGGTGAGACATTCAAACTAAAAGTAAAAGGGTGGAGCAGAATCTATTATGCTTCAGGCAAAAAAGCAGGAGTAGCCATCCTCATCTCAGATCAAGCAAAAACAAAAATTGATCTAATTAAAAGAGATAAGGAAGGGCATTATATCCTGCTAAAGGGAAGCATCAATAGTGAAGCAGTATCAATATTAAACATGTATGCACCAAGTGGTGCAGCATCTAAATTCTTAAAAGAGAAATTAAGAGAGCTGCAAGAGGAAATAGATAGCAAAACTATAATAGCGGGAGATCTCAACCTTGCACTCTCAGAATTAGATAAATCAAACCACAAAATAAATAAGAAAGAAGTCAAAGAGGTAAATAGAATACTAGAAAAAATTGATATGATAGATCTTTGGCGAAAGCTAAATGGAGACAGAAAGGAATATACTTTCTTCTCAGCAGTTCATGGAACCTATACAAAAATTGATCATATACTAGGGCATAAAAACCTCAAAATCAAATGCAGTAAGGCAGAAATAGTAAATGCATCCTTTTCAGACCATAATGCAATCAAAATAACATTTAATAAAAAGCCAGGGTAAAATAGACCAAAAAATAATTGGAAGCTAAATAATCTTATACTAAAGAATGATTGGGTAAAACAGCAAATCATAGACATAATTAATAACTTCACCCAAGAAAATGACAATAATGAGACATCATACCAAAATGAGTGGGATACAGCCAAAGCAGTAATAAGGGGAAGTTTTATATCTCTACAGGCCTACTTGCATAAAATAGAGAAAGAGAGGGCCAACGAATTGGGTTTACAACTAAAATTGCTAGAAAAGGAACAAATTAAAAACCCCCAGACAAACACAAAACTTGAAATTCAAAAAATAAAAGGTGAGATTAATAAAATTGAAAGTAAAAAAACTATTGAATTAATTAATAAAACTAAGAGTTGGTTTTATGAAAAAAACAACAAAATAGACAAACCCTTAGTAAACCTGATTAAAAAAAGGAAAGAGAAAAAAGCAAATTGATAGTCTTGAAACTGAAAAGGGTGAACTCACCACTAATGAAGAGGAAATGAGAACAATAGTTAGGAGCTACTTTGCTCAACTTTATGCTGATAAATTCAATAACTTAAATGAAATGGAAGAATACCTTCAAAAATATAGCTTGCCCAAATTAACAGAGGAAGAAGTAAGTAGTCTAAATAGTCCCATCTCAGAAAAAGAAATAGACCAAGTTATTAACCAACTTCCTAAGAAAAAGTCCCCAGGACCAGATGGATTTACAGGTGAATTCTACCAAACATTTAAAGAACAACTAACTCCAATGCTATGTAAACTATTTGAAAAAATAGGGATTGAAGGAGTCCTACCAAATTCCTTCTATGACACAGACATGGTACTGATACCTAAACCAGGTAGATCGAAAACTGAGAAAGAAAACTATAGACCAATTTCCTTAATGAATATTGATGCTAAAATCTTAAATAAGATATTAGCAAATAGACTTCAGAAAATCATCCCCAGGATAATACACTATGACCAAGTGGGATTTATACCAGGAATGCAGGGCTGGTTTAATATTAGGAAAACTAGTTCCGGCCAAGATGGCGGCGTGGAGGCAGACAGCTGCTTGAGCTCCTCGTTTTCTCTCAGAACTTACTTCATGACAAGCCTCTGACTTAATGCTTGACCCAGAAAGAAATCCACAAATTATCACCAAGAGAAGACATCCTTGAAAGTCGCCAGAAAAGGTCTGTGTTTGTTCGGGGGAGGGTCAATCAGACTGGGCGCAAACTGAGGGCAGACAGCCAGAGCAAGACAGGCAGCTCACACAGCTCAGACCGGAGGGGGAGGGGTGTGATCTCTGCCATTTCTGCGAAAGGGCTTTTGCCCCAGTGTGGATGCTCCGTCTTGGCAGCAAGCCAGGAGCAGCAGAGAGGGTGTAAACACCGGAGGTGAAGATTAAAACCCCAGAAAGCCAGCGTCTCTCAGAGCCCGGCCACCCCCAACCCCCACCTGGACTGACTCGGTGCGTTCTCGGAGCCTCAGAGGGCAGACTCAGTACAGTCATTGCTGTTCTGTTAGTGGCTCTCTGCTGCCCTACCCCCAGTCTGTAGAGGAAGCCCATTAATACCATCCAGCCCCATCCCCAGCAAAACAGACCAACTGTTTCTCTTGTCAGTTTGTTTTCTTTGATTCCTACTCTGACAAAATGAACAAAAAATTCAAAAGGGCTCTAACCATTGACAGCTTCTGTGTGGAGAGGGAGCAGACTTCAAATGCTGAGGAGACTAGGAACAGAATGTCCCCAGATGTATCCCCTGGGAGGGATATAAGCTGCTCCTCAATACAAAAGAACCTCATAGAGGAAATCAAAAAGGCTCTCACAAGAGAGCTGGAAGAGAAATGGGAAAAGGAAAGGGAAGCTTGGCAAGAGAGCCTGGAGAAGTCATCCCATGCATTCAAAGACAGAATGGATAAAGAAATCAAATCATTGAGAAACAAGATTAGTGAGCTGGAAAAGGTAAACAACTCCAAGGAAAACAGGATTAGTGAGCTGGAAAAAGAAATCAGCTCTCTAAAAAATAAAATGGATAAAATGGAAAAAAATTCCATAGAAGATAAAAACTCAATTGGACAATTACAAAGAGATATAAAAAAAGTGAGTGAAGAAAATACATCATTGAAAATTAGGCTGGAACAAGTAGAAATGAATGACTCAAGGAGAAACCAAGAGGGAGTCAAGCAAAACCAGAGAAATGAAACAATTGAAAAGACTGTCAAGTACCTTACCAGAAAGACAACAGACCTGGAAAACAGATCCAGGAGAGACAATTTGAGAATAATCGGACTCCCTGAAAAATGGGAGGAAAAAAAGAGCTTGGACACCATTTTCGAGGAAATTATCAAAGAGAACTGCCCAGACGTTTTGGAAACAGAGGGTAAAATAGACATTGAAAAAATTCATCGATCACCTACTGAAAGGGACCCTAAAATCAAAACGCCAAGAAATATAGTGGCCAAGTTCAAGAACCATCAGACAAAGGAAAAGATATTGGAAGCTGCTAGAAAAAAACAATTCAGATATAGAGGATCCACAATAAGGATAACACAGGATCTAGCAGCGTCCACATTAAAAGAACGCAGGGCCTGGAACATGATATTCCGAAAGGCTAAGGAACTTGGTATGCAGCCAAGAATAACTTACCCAGCAAGAATGAGCATCGTTTTCCAGGGAAGAAGATGGACATTTAACGAAATAAATGAATTCCATCTATTTTTGATGAAAAAAACCAGACCTACATAAAAGGTTTGATCTTCAAATACAGAACTCAAGAGACTTCTAAAAAAGGTAAAAAGAAATCTTGAGAACTATACTTCTGTCAAAAAAATATGTAAAGAACATATGTACAATTTGTCTTAGAAACTAGAGGTGGAAAGGAGATTATATCGTAAAAAAGTATAAAGTGGTGGTACTACATCTCATGAAGAGGCAAAGGTAACCTATTATATCTGAGAGAAAGAAAGGAGGGAGATGAACATAGCGTGTATCAATAGACATATTCGATTTATGGTGAAACTTCTTCCACTTCATTGAAAAGTGAAAGGGAAGGAGTAAGCTAAGGGGAAGGGATACAGTAATTTCGAGGAAAAGGGGTAAAATAAGGGGAGGATCTTTAAGGTGGGGGAGGGATCCTAAAAAGGGAGGGCTGTGAAAAGCAAGTGGTGTTTACCAGTTTAATACTGGATAGGAGGGTAAAAGGGAAGGAAAGGGGAAAAGCATAAGCAGGGGTTAATAGGATGGCAAGCAATATAGAATTAGTCCTTCTAACCATAAATGTGAATGGGGCAAACTGCCTCATAAAGAGGAAGCAGTTAGCAGACTGGATTAAAAGTCAGAATCCTACTATATGTTGTTTACAGGAAACACACCTGAAACAGGATGAGACATTCAAACTAAAAGTAAAAGGGTGGAGCAGAATCTATTATGCTTCAGGCAAAACCAAAAAAGCAGGAGTAGCCATCCTCATCTCAGATCAAGCAAAAACAAAAATTGATTTAATTAAAAGAGATAAGGAAGGGCATTATATCCTGCTAAAGGGAAGCATCAATAGTGAAGCAATATCAATATTAAACATGTATGCACCAAGTGGTGCAGCATCTAAATTCTTAAAAGAGAAATTAAGAGAGCTGCAAGAGGAAATAGATAGCAAAACTATAATAGCGGGAGATCTCAACCTTGCACTCTCAGAATTAGATAAATCAAACCACAAAATAAATAAGAAAGAAGTCAAAGAGGTAAATAGAATACTAGAAAAGTTTGATATGATAGATCTTTGGCGAAAGCTAAATGGAGACAGAAAGGAATATACTTTCTTCTCAGCAGTTCATGGAACCTATACAAAAATTGATCATATACTAGGGCATAAAAACCTCAAAATCAAATGCAGTAAGGCAGAAATAGTAAATGCATCCTTTTCAGACCATAATGCAATCAAAATAACATTTAATAAAAAGCCAGGGGAAAATAGACCAAAAAATAATTGGAAACTAAATAATCTTATACTAAAGAATGATTGGGTAAAACAGCAAATCATAGACATAATTAATAACTTCACCCAAGAAAATGACAATAATGAGACATCATACCAAAATGTGTGGGATACAGCCAAAGCAGTAATTAGGGGAAGTTTTATATCTCTACAGGCCTACTTGCATAAAATAGAGAAAGAGAGGGCCAACGAATTGGGTTTACAACTAAAATTGCTAGAAAAGGAACAAATTAAAAACCCCCAGACAAACACAAAACTTGAAATTCAAAAAATAAAAGGTGAGATTAATAAAATTGAAAGTAAAAAAACTATTGAATTAATTAATAAAACTAAGAGTTGGTTTTATGAAAAAACCAACAAAATAGACAAACCCTTAGTAAACCTGATTAAAAAAAGGAAAGAGAAAAAGCAAATTGATAGTCTTGAAAATGAAAAGGGTGAACTCACCACTAATGAAGAGGAAATTAGAACAATACTTAGGAGCTACTTTGCTCAACTTTATGCCGATAAATTCGATAACTTAAATGAAATGGAAGAATACCTTCAAAAATATAGCTTGCCCAGATTAACAGAGGAAGAAGTAACTAGTCTAAATAGTCCCATCTCAGAAAAAGAAATAGACCAAGCTATTAACCAACTTCCTAAGAAAAAGTCCCCAGGACCAGATGGATTTACAGGTGAATTCTACCAAACATTTAAAGAACAACTAACTCCAATGCTATGTAAACTATTTGAAAAAATAGGGATTGAAGGAGTCCTACCAAATTCCTTCTATGACACAGACATGGTACTGATACCTAAACCAGGTAGATCAAAAACTGAGAAAGAAAACTATAGACCAATTTCCTTAATGAATATTGATGCTAAAATCTTAAATAAGATATTAGCAAATAGACTTCAGAAAATCATCCCCAGGATAATACACTATGACCAAGTGGGATTTATACCAGGAATGCAGGGCTGGTTTAATATTAGGAAAACTATTAGTATAATTGACCATATTAATAATCAAATTAATAAAAACCATATGATCATCTCAATAGATGCAGAAAAGGCATTTGATAAAATCCAACATCCATTCCTACTAAAAACTCTTGAGAGTATAGGAATAAATGGACTATTCCTTAAAATAATAAGGAGCATATATTTAAAACCTTCAGTAAACATCATATGTAATGGTGATAAACTAGAACCTTTCCCTGTAAGATCAGGAGTGAAACAAGGTTGCCCACTATCACCATTACTATTCAATATAGTACTAGAAACTCTAGCCTTGGCAATAAGAGCCGAGAAAGAGATCCAAGGAATTAGAGTAGGAAATGAAGAAATCAAATTGTCACTTTTCGCAGATGACATGATGGTATACTTAGAGAACCCCAAAGACTCTGCTAAAAAGCTATTAGAAATAATTCAGAATTTTAGCAAAGTCGCAGGATACAAAATAAATCCACATAAATCCTCAGGATTTTTATACATTACCAACACAATCCAACAGCAAGAGATACAAAGAGAAATTCCATTCAAAATAACAGTCGATAGTATCAAATATTTGGGAATATATCTACCAAAGGAGAGTCAGGAATTATATGAGCAAAATTACAAAACACTTGCCACAAAAATAAAGTCAGATTTAAATAATTGGAAAGACATTCAATGTTCTTGGATAGGCCGAGCGAATATAATAAAGATGACAATACTCCCCAAACTAATCTATTTATTTAGTGCTATACCAATCAGACTCCCAAGAAACTATTTTAATGACCTAGAAAAAATAACAACAAAATTCATATGGAAGAATAAAAGGTCGAGAATTGCAAGGGAACTAATGAAAAAAAAGTCAGAGGAAGGTGGTCTAAGTGTACCTGATTTAAAGCTATATTATAAAGCAACAGTCACCAAAACCATTTGGTATTGGCTAAGAAATAGACTAGTTGATCAGTGGCATAGGTTAGGTTCACAGGGCAAGATAGTGAATAAAAATAGCAATCTAATCTTTGACAAACCCAAAGATCCCAAATTTTGGGATAAGAATTCATTATTTGACAAAAACTGCTGGGAAAACTGGAAATTAGTATGGCAGAAACTAGGCATGGACCCACATTTAACACCACATACTAAGATTAGATCAAAATGGGTCCAAGATTTAGGCATAAAGAACGAAATCATAAATAAATTGGAGGAACAGGGGATGGTTTACCTCTCAGACTTGTGGAGGAGGAAGGAGTTTGTGTCCAAGGGAGAACTAGAGACCATTATTGATCACAAAATAGAACATTTTGAGTACACCAAATTAAAAAGTTTCTGCACAAACAAAACTAATGCAAACAAGATTAGAAGGGAAGTAACAAATTGGGAAAAAATTTTTACAGTTAAAGGTTCCGATAAAGGCCTCATCTCCAAAATATACAGAGAATTGACTTTAATTTATAAGAAATCAAGCCATTCTCCAATTGATAAATGGTCAAAGGATATGAACAGACAATTTTCAGATGATGAAATTAAAACTATTTCCACTCATATGAAAGAGTGTTCCAAATCACTATTGATCAGAGAAATGCAAATTAAGACAACTCTGAGGTATCATTACACACCTGTCAGATTGGCTAAGATGACAGGAACAAATAACGATGAATGTTGGAGGGGCTGTGGGAAAACTGGGACACTGATGCATTGTTGGTGGAGTTGTGAAAGAATCCAACCATTCTGGAGAGCAATCTGGAATTATGCCCAAAAAGTTATCAAAATGTGCATACCCTTTGACCCAGCCATACTACTACTGGGCTTATACCCCAAGGAACTACTAGAGAAGGGAAAGGGTCCTGTATGTGCCAAAATGTTTGTGGCAGCCCTTTTCATAGTGGCTAGAAGCTGGAAGATGAATGGATGTCCATCAATTGGAGAATGGTTGGGTAAACTATGGTATATGAATGTTATGGAATATTATTGTTCTATAAGAAATGACCAACAGGAGAAATACAAAGAGGCTTGGAGAGACTTACATCAGCTGATGCTGAGTGAAACGAGCAGAACCAGAAGATCATTATACACTTCAACAATGATACTGTACGAGGATGTATGCTGATGGAAGTGGATTTCTTCAACATAGAGAAGAGCTAATCCAATTCCAATTGATTAATGATGGACAGAACCAGCTACATCCAGAAAAGGAACACTGGGAAATGAATGTAAACTGTTATTTTTACCTTCTGAATCCAATTCTTCCTGTGCAACAAAAAATTCGGTTCTACACACATATATTGTATCTAGAATATACTGTAATATATTTAACATATATAAGACTGCTTGCCATCTGGGGGAGGGGGTTGGGGGAGGAAGGGAAAAAATCTGAATAGAAGTAAGTGCAAGGGATAATGTTGTAAAAAATTACCCATGCATATTTACTGTCAAAAAAATGTTATAATTATAAAATAAAATAAAAAATTAAAAAAAAATATTAGGAAAACTATTAGTATAATTGACCATATTAATAATCAAATTAATAAAAACCATATGATCATCTCAATAGATGCAGAAAAGGCATTTGATAAAATCCAACATCCATTCCTACTAAAAACGCTTGAGAGTATAGGAATAAATGGACTATTCCTTAAAATAATAAGGAGCATATATTTAAAACCTTCAGTAAACATCATATGTAATGGTGATAAACTAGAACCTTTCCCTGTAAGATCAGGAGTGAAACAAGGTTGCCCACTATCACCATTACTATTCAATACAGTACTAGAAACTCTAGCCTTGGCAATAATAGCCGAGAAAGATATTCAAGGAATTAGAGTAGGAAATGAAGAAATCAAATTGTCACTTTTTGCAGATGACATGATGGTATACTTAGAGAACCCCAAAGACTCTGCTAAAAAGCTATTAGAAATAATTCAGAATTTTAGCAAAGTCGCAGGATACAAAATAAATCCACATAAATCCTCAGGATTTTTATACATTACCAACACAATCCAACAGCAAGAGATACAAAGAGAAATTCCATTCAAAATAACAGTCGATAGTATCAAATATTTGGGAATATATCTACCAAAGGAGAGTCAGGAATTATATGAGCAAAATTACAAAACACTTGCCACAAAAATAAAGTCAGATTTAAATAATTGGAAAGACATTCAGTGTTCTTGGATAGGCCGAGCGAATATAATAAAGATGACAATACTCCCCAAACTAATCTATTTATTTAGTGCTATACCAATCAGACTCCCAAGAAACTATTTTAATGACCTAGAAAAAATAACAACAAAATTCATATGGAAGAATAAAAGGTCGAGAATTGCAAGGGAACTAATGAAAAAAAAAGTCAGAGGAAGGTGGTCTAAGTGTACCTGATTTAAAGCTATATTATAAAGCAACAGTCACCAAAACCATTTGGTATTGGCTAAGAAATAGACTAGTTGATCAGTGGCATAGGTTAGGTTCACAGGGCAAGATAGTGAATAAAAATAGCAATCCAGTGTTTGACAAACCCAAAGATCCCAAATTTTGAGATAAGAATTCATTATTTGACAAAAATTGCTGGGAAAACTGGAAATTAGTATGGCAGAAACTAGGCATGGACCCACATTTAACACCACATACTAAGATTAGATCAAAATGGGTCCAAGATTTAGGCATAAAGAACAAAATCATAAATAAATTGGAGGAACATGGGATGGTTTACCTCTCAGACTTGTGGAGGAGGAAGGAATTTGTGTCCAAGGGAGAACTAGAGACCATTATTGATCACAAAATAGAACATTTTGATTACACCAAATTAAAAAGTTTCTGCACAAACAAAACTAATGCAAACAAGATTAGAAGGGAAGTAACAAATTGGGAAAAAATTTTTACAGTTAAAGATTCTGATAAAGGCCTCATCTCCAAAATATACAGAGAATTGACTTTAATTTATAAGAAATCAAGCCATTCTCCAATTGATAAATGGTCAAAGGATATGAACAGACAATTTTCAGATGATGAAATTAAAACTATTTCCACTCATATGAAAGAGTGTTCCAAATCACTATTGATCAGAGAAATGCAAATTAAGACAACTCTGAGGTATCATTACACACCTGTCAGATTGGCTAAGATGACAGGAACAAATAACGATGAATGTTGGAGGGGCTGTGGGAAAACTGGGACACTGATGCATTGTTGGTGGAGTTGTGAAAGAATCCAACCATTCTGGAGAGCAATCTGGAATTATGCCCAAAAAGTTATCAAAATGTGCATACCCTTTGACCCAGCCGTACTACTACTGGGCTTATACCCCAAGGAACTACTAAAGAAGGGAAAGGGACCTGTATGTGCCAAAATGTTTGTGGCAGCCCTTTTCATAGTGGCTAGAAGCTGGAAGATGAATGGATGTCCATCAATTGGAGAATGGTTGGGTAAACTATGGTATATGAATGTTATGGAATATTATTGTTCTATAAGAAATGACCAACAGGAGAAATACAGAGAGGCTTGGAGAGACTTACATCAGCTGATGCTGAGTTAAACGAGCAGAACCAGAAGATCATTATACACTTCAACAATGATACTGTACAAGGATGTATGCTGATGGAAGTGGATTTCTTCAACATAGAGAAGAACTAATCCAATTCCAATGGATTAATGATGGACAGAACCAGCTACATCCAGAAAAGGAACACTGGGAAATGAATGTAAACGGTTATTTTTACCTTCTGAATCCAATTCTTCCTGTGCAACAAAAAATTCGGTTCTACACACATATATTGTATCTAGAATATACTGTAATATATTTAACATATATAAGAGTGCTTGCCATCTGGGGGAGGGGGTTGGGGGAGGAAGGGAAAAAATCTGAATAGAAGTAAGTGCAAGGGATAATGTTGTAAAAAATTACCCATGCATATGTACTGTCAAAAAATGTTATAATTATAAAATAAAATAAAAATTTAAAAAAAAAAATAAATAAATAAATAAATAAATAAATAGATAAATAGATAAATAAATAAAAATATGTGCCAGCAACCTTGAGATGGCTTTACAGAGACCAAAGAATGCCTCTTAACAGTAGTAATCTTATTATTTATCATGTATTTGTTCTTAACTACCAAAGCAGCCTCATCATCATCTTTATCATCATTATTACCATGCACAACAAGATTTATTAAACACTTATTGGGTGCCAAACCATATGTAAGTCTGGGAATACAAAAAAACCCCAAAAGCACATCTTTGTCCTGAAGGAGCCCATGTTCTAATAGATATAACAAGAGAACAATTAAACATGTGCAAACACCCATATAAAAAAAAAATGATTGCCATTTACTGTATCATTTGAAATAATCATATCTGATATTTTACATTTTCCAACTTTTCAGCTTTATCATTTTCAACTCTATTTGCCTATGCAAGAGCAGACTTGGGCCTGAATTCTGGTCCTACTTTAAATACTTTCTATATATCACTTTGGGCAAATTACAAAATCTTAAGAATATATAACTGCGTAACAGAGAACAAGAAAAAATGTACAAGGAAACAAAGAATAGATGGACAGTTATGAATACAATGTTTTCTACTATTATATATGCTTTTTTTAAATGGAAATTTATTGTTACATATTTTGAATCCTTCCTGATGTACTGATGGGCACATAACATTTTTTTTTTTACTTTTTATGTCTTTTTCTAATTTTATTTTTTCTTACTTTGCATCTGAGTTTTAAATAAATACATTTTAACAAAAAAATGCATTACAATGCAAAAGGAATTGTGACATAGTAGAAAGGCCAAAGAACTATAGCAAGAAGATCTGAGTTCAAGACTGATTACACTGTTTGCTAGTTGGATAACATTGGACAAGTCACAACTTCTTACAACACCTCAGGTTGTTATGAGGTTCAAATTAGATACTTTGGGTAAGGTGCTTTATAAACTGCAAAATACTTTATGTGTAATACAGTAGCTGGAGCCACTCTATCAATCCCCCTCACACTAACAGATTAGATCCCTAGAAGATAGCTACTACATCCTCTCTCTCGGTTCTAAGAAGTCTAAATGAGTCAGGGTAGTTCTCTAATAATGGTTCACAAATCCCATAGCAGTGTAATTCTCCACATGATTCCCTACAGTTAATAAAAATTAATTAATTGGACAATTACTATTTATAAAGGGGTATTTACTATGTCATTATATTAAGAATAATTGGTGTGGAACATCCCCCCAAAGGTATGTGACTTACTCTTTTACAAGAATGTACAGAATACAAGAGAAAGTAGGTTCTATCTCAAATGGTAAAAGGTGGTAAGGGGATAACTCACAATTCACAACTGCTGAAAATCTTTTTCTCTCCTTTATGGAAGATTCATGAAGTTTCCTTTATATATACTGCAGCTTTACTGCTGAGTATCTTATAGAATATTGAAGTTGGTTTTCTTCTGTGTATCTGGTTTGTTCTTTACTACTGATGCAAATACTGCCACTGATAATTAACACTGCAGAAAAAGCACGAAGGCACTCCCTGAAAAAATCCAAATTCTCCAGCTATCTGAAGTCAACAATTTCCTCTTTTGGTCATGGAAATTACACTAGATCACAATAGTCATTGACTATTGTGTCTTATGAATCTAAACTATTCAATTGATCAACTACTCTATTTCTTAGCCAGTATCAAATGGTTTTGATGACCACTGCTTTATAATATAGTTTTAGGTCATGTACAGTTAGATCACAAGGTAATTAATTTTAAATTGGCTGGGGCAATTGACTGATTCAATGGACACGCTTTATCATTATATATAAATATGAGCTATTAGAAGGCAAAGATACAACTTCCGCAAATTGTGATTTCATACCTGAAACAACTCCTTATCACTGCAACTCTTTATAATTGTTTTCCACCTTATAAGCGATTTCTTACTAGTTTTTTTCCCTGATGCCTTCCCAGTTAATACTTTCCAAATTATGACAAATTAACTTAGTAATAAATTTATCAAAATTTAACATATCTCTATAAATATTGTATTCCCCCAAAAAAATCTTATAGATAGATAGATAAAAGACTCTTAAGTTTGAGAGAAAGCACATTGCATTTTCTACAGCTGGGAATTCCCTAAACAAAGAAAACACAAGTCTAGTCTCTATTTTTATTGTCATTATTTTTATCATTCTATGCTGAGATGCTATTTCACTGCTTTTCAGGATGATAAATGAGCATATTATTATAGTTGTAAAGTTATCTACCACATTTGAGAATCAGTTTGGAAAATGGAATTTTCAGGTGTCCATCCCTATAACAAATCATTTAAAAGATTTTTTTTCTTTTTGATAAAACTCAATGGAATTAGGACCAAATTAATCTGTTATAAGCTATTATTTTAAATTTTGAATTCCATTAGAAACCTCTTAAATGAAAAAAAAAACCTCTTAAATCATCTCATCATAATGAAACATATGATGATAAATATTTATATAATACTGTTAATGGAGTTGCAGATTACTAAGAAGAATGGAGTATAAATGATTTTTTTTAAATTAGAAGAGAGATTAAAAGTGATAACTGTAAGTCACTTGAGATAAAAAATGTATAAACTCAAAAAATGGCAGAAATGAATCAGTGAAATTTAAAAAGTCACCCATTAACCCCCTACCTAGAATACTTATGAATCAAAATAAATCCAATTGAATTGGAGTTGTTGAGTAAAGTTGAGTGGGAGTTTATTGGAATTGAGATGGTGACTTAAGTGAAGATAACTTGCTCCAAATAACTGACACAAGAAAAGCAAAATTACAATATGTTTGAAGCAATTATAGAAAAATAAAAGTTAGATAGATTAATAAAAACAAATAAATAAGTGCTCCTAGGGTAACCCAAAGAAATTCTGTTTGGATTTCCAATAGACCATAGACAGCAAATTAGATATCATGACATTTGTTTATGAAGCGTAATCTTAGATTTCCATATTCAGAGTCTCTGCCTGTACTATATTTTAAACCTAATTAATATGTTATAGAAAGTTGAATTTATAATTAAATATTGACTAACTGGATTTTGCTTAAAAGACATTTTCTCTTGTCAAAGTTGTTGGAGTTTCATAGGTCCAGAAATACTGTTCAACTGTCAGTCACATTCTTCAGTACAAGTCACAATTTTCATTACAAACACCCCAAAAAATTCCCTATTTAATTTGTTTTTATTATATCTGATCATATATATATATATATATATATATATATATACATACATATATATATATTATATAAAGTCAGAACTGACATCCAGCATTCAATCAATTCTATTTTGTACATGCAACTTTTCTTTCATTATTGGAATCTTGAAGTTATTTTTTTTTAATTTTCCCTTTCCTAACTTCACCCATCCCATAATTTGTCAACTCCTAACGATTTCATTCCTGTAGTATTCCTCATATTTGTCCCTTCCTCTCTATTTTCACTGAAACAATTATCCTTATTGTGAACATCTCTACTAGTTTAATGGCATTTTAACAGCTTATTCCAGTCCTATTATTAACCCTCTGGAATCCATTCTTCATAAAATTGCCAAAATATTCTATTTACACATAGGTTTATTCATAATACTTCTCTACCTAAAATCTTCAGTGATTTTCTCTTACTTCTGGAATAAAGATTTTACTAGAGTAAAGTCCTTCACAATATGATGACAGCTGTCCAGGCTTATCTCAAAATAAAATCTTCTATAGGTTCTAATTTTCACTAAACTGATACTATGATAATAAGCATTTGTATAGCACTTTGCAAAGTGTTTAACATGGACTAATTCATTAGATCCTTTCAACAACCCTGTGATAAAGATATTGATACTATTCTTATTTTACAGATAAGGAAACTGAGGCAGGCAGAAGTTAACTTGCCCAATATTACATACAGTGAATGGTTAAGAAAAAATTGAACTCAGGTGTCCCTGATTCCAATTCTGATACTCTCTGTAATACACTTCCTAACTGCTACAACTACTCTCTTCCTCTATAACATACATTGTACTTTCTCACTTCCATGCCTCTCTTAAGGTAATTTCTTTGTCTGGAATGTCCTTATGTTGCTTTCCTATTCAACCTTCACAAATTCATAAAATCACAAAATCTTACCTTTAGAAGTAGGACCTAAAAGGTAATCTTATCCAAAACTGATTATAAAAATGAATCAATCACCTTTAAAATATCTCTGACAAGTAGATAAATAGAAAAGATTCAGAGTGGGATATTAGGAAGAAAATGATGGAAAGAGATATGGTGTTCATCCAAACTTTGAGGCCCTGTGTAATGGAGGACACTTGCATGTATTTTCCAGATGGTAAAGGACAAAGATGGCTGACAAAAATGTCTTACTTTCATCACTATTACTATCTTTACAATCTTATAAGGGATCAGCAATGAATGAATCTGAAAAAATTGAAGAAAACTGAGTCCCCATAATCCTTGATACTTACAAGTTGAGCAAATGTGATTATCAAGGGTTAGAGAGGACATGCGCAAAATATTTCATACTAATGGAAGAATTAATTGGGGTTTGGGGTTGGATGGGTGAGTAGGTGATTTTGAGAGTGTGAATAAACACTCAATGAAATTCTTTTTTAGGACTGGTCTAATAAAGACAACTTAGTGAGTCTGTCCCATGAGAAAAAGAAGATAATGTGATCTGCGGAAAGAAAGCTACAATGCAGAAATCAGTGACAACTAAGTTTCCAAGAGACGTTGCTGGGAAGAAGAGAATTAAATCAAAGAAGTAGAACAGGGAACGAGCATTTCAGTAGGAAGCAAAAGCAAATTACACCTGAGAAGTGAAGAGAACTGAAAGAGAAAAGTAACAAAATGCAATTAGAGCATCTATGAAAAGGAGAGGAATACTCTAACCTCTACTCATCAGAACCCCAATCTATGTCAGCATAAGTCCTAAAGTCTATACATGTCTTTTATTGTGTCCAGACTGGTTTTCTGGAAGACCTTGGTACCAGTCCAAATACTTGATCTTAGAAGAGGAGTGATGTTGTGAGACTCACATGGATGGTCAAAACATTGAGTCCATTTATTCCATTCTCTCAGCCTTATATAACTATAGCAAGCTGTGCATGAGCTAACTATATACTGTGCATGCAGGACCACATAACCAACTTGCTATTGTGTGTAGATGAGGCTTTGCCACCTGGTATCACTCTGCTTTAATTAGAACACTGGTTGTTACTGCTCCCTGACTTCTCAGGAAGGCCAAGAGCCCTTAGGGGATGTTAGCAGGTTCCCTCTGGGCTGAAGAGTCTTATACCTCACTCAGCGTTCCCCCACTATTTGGCCCTCTACAGTCTTTGAGGAGAATTTCTTGCTGGAGAGGCCTTGTGACTTCCATAGGCTCAGATGTGAGTCTTAGATGTTTCTAGGTTATTTCTAGTTGCTATTGTTGCTGTTCACCCTTCCTTCACAAAGGGCCATGGAAGATGATATCATATCTTGCAAATGAATTGCCAAGGGAGGGGAGCAGTGCAGCCTCACTCTCTCCTCCAGAGCCATCTAGGTCCAGTAACAAGATATAGAGGAGGAAGACTAGAGATGAACCCATATGTAGCAATATCAATATTATCAATATAAAATTAATATCAAAAGCTTCCTTTTCCCTTGGGAACTGCTAGACTATGAAGAAAAGAGTCTGCTTATCTGCAAAGGACTCCAGCTGCACAAATATTATCCCAATCTGGCACAGACTGGCTGATACCTATCTTGCCTCCAAAAAACACAGAAATAGTCCAGTTTAAGGTGCAACAACAAATTATGTCAGCTCAGAGGGAACTTTATCCATGACACATTCAGGGCCCCTTGCAACGACTGTGCACAATGTTTCTAGAAAATACAGCAACTCAAAAACAAGTTTAGGAAACCCCTTAATAAACATTTACTCTGTCAGCTAGTATTGTCCCCTATGAGATCACCTTCTTTTTATTCCTTATATAATGTATGTTCCTAGTTGTTTCATTCATTACAATATGAACCTCTTATCAACTAGATGACAGGAAGACCTGAGTTCAAATGTGGTCTGATGTATGTACTGTATGACCCTAACTTGTATTATCTCAGTTTTCCTAGATATACTATGAAGATAAATATAAAGAATATTTAAATAGGAATCCAATCATCATTTGAAGACCATTAGTGATGAGGAACCTACTTTTTCCTAATACATCTCAAATCTTTTTTTACCTTTTCATACTATGTATATATGCCTCATTAGTAAGAATTCCTTGTGGGACAAAGCTGCATAACAATCAGCATGCTAGACTTGGAGTCAGAAAAAAAATGAAATTTAAATCTTTTCTCTTATATTTACTAACTGAACAACCATGGTCAAGTTTTTTTTTTAACTTTAAGCTTCAGTTCCCTTATATGCAAGATTAGCAAAATAGTAACTGAATAGTATAAGTCACCTGTAGAATCTGACAATTGAATTTAACTTTGAAGGAAGCTAGAGATCCTATAAAATGGAAGTATGGAGGAAGCATATTCCGGGTATGGGGATGAAATGTCATATACCAGAAATTGCAAAGAAGCTGCTTTAATTGCAATAAAGCATATGTAAAGAGGAGTAATATGTAATATGCATGGAAAGGTAGCACAGAGCCAGATTTTAGAAAGACTTTAAATGCCAGGCATGCACATTGAAAGGTATTAGATAATTTCATATCTGGAAGAAAGCCCAGAAGCCATCTAATATAACCTCCACTTGAATATGAATCTGCCCAATATCCCAAATGATTGTGCAACAAATGAATGAATGAAATCAATTTAAAAGCATTTAAGGTGCATTTACAATGTATACAGCACCATGCTAAACACTGAAGATATCCATAGAAAAACAAGGCAGTGACAGTTCTAATGGTACCTACCTTCTAATGGGGAAGCAAAGCTTTTGAGGAATCAACCTGACAGTGTTAGTTGGAAAGAAGTCCAAGGGGATGCTACATAATCACCTCATGATATCTGTAATATTATCCTTTATTTAATATTTTGTTTTCCCTCCCTTACATATAAAACAATTTTAAATACTTGTTTTTACAACTGTGAGTTCCAGATGTTCTCTCTTTCCTCCTCCTGACAAAAACATGTGAAACTATACAAAATATTTCCTTAAAAATCTTGTGAAAAAACACAGATCTCTCTTCTTCTCCCCCCCAAAAAAAAACTTCAAGAAAAATAAAGGTCAAAAAATATATGCTTCAATCTGTATTCAGACACAATCAGTTCTTCCTCTGGGTATGGATAACATTTTTCATCATAAATCCTTCAGAGAAATCTTGGATCACTGTATTGCTGAGAATAGCAAAGTCATTCACAGCTGATCAACCCACAATATTTTCACTTTGCATGAGATCATGAATTCTTTCCAGGTTTTTCTGAAAGCATCCTGTTCATCATTTCTTACAGAATAATAGTATTCTATCATAATTACATAGCACAATTTATTCAGCCATTATCCAATTGATGTGCATCCCCTCAATTTCCAATTCTTTGACCTGAGAAAATAGCTGCTATTAATATTTATACATATAGGTTATTTCCCTTTTTTCTTTTACTCTCTTTTGGGATACAAGCCTAATAGTGGTATTGTTAGGTCAAAGGATCACAGGGTATCCTTATAGCAAAGAGTATGATTTTATAGCTCTTTGGACACAGTTCCAAATTTCTCTGCAGAATTGTTGAATCAATTCACAATTCTACCAACAATGCATTAAATCTCATTTTTCCCACATTCCCTCCAAGATTTGTCATTTTCCTTTTCTGATCTATTAGCCATATATGTGGTATTACTTCAGAATTGTTTTTATTTTTATTTTTCCAATCAATAGTGAGTTGAGTATTTTTCACATGGATATAAATAGCTTGATTAGTCCATCTGAAAACTGTTCAGATCTTTTGATCATTTATCAGTTGGGGAATAGCTCTTATTTCTTTTCAATTTGACATTTGAGAAATGAGGTCTTTATCAAAGAAACTTGCTTTAAAAATCTTTTAACATTTACTGTTGCTTATTGTATTACCCCTTTTATTCTATTCTTTCAATATTTTCACCCTGTTCCTCCTTAAAATTGTTTTGCTTTTGCCTATCCACTGTCCTAATATGACTTCCATTCCATCATTCTCCCCCTTTGTCCTACCTGCTTAATCTCCTGCTTTCATGCAGCATAAAATGTATTTCTTTATACATACTAAGTAGATATGTTATTTCTTCTTTGAGCCAATTCTAATAAGAGTAAGGATCACTCACTCCCCTTCTTCTCTCCTACCCTCAACTGTAAAAAGCATTTATATCATTCACCCTTTCCCTTTCTTTTTCTCTCAGTGCATTATTTTCTCACCTCTTAATTTTATGTTTTAGATATTATCTCTTCATATTTAACTCACAATTGTGTTTTCTGTCTATATGTAGTATTTTAACTGCCCTAATGATGAGAAGCTCTTATAAATTACAAGTATCATGCTCCCACATAGGAATATAAACAAATTAACCTCATTAAGTCCCTTATGATTTCCCTTTCTTAATTTGCCCCCTTATTCTTTCCCTTAGACCTGCATTACAAAGTCAAATTTTCTATTCAGCTCAAGTCTTTTATCATAAATACTTGAAAGTCCTCTATTTTATTGAGTGTCCACTTGTCCCCTGAAGGATTATACACAGTTTTACTGAGTAGGTCATTCTTCATTGTAATCCCAGTTCCATTGCTCTCTGGAATATTATATTCCAAGCCCTCTGATTCTTTAATATAGAAGCTGTTAAATCTTGCGTTATCCTGACTGCAGCTTCAAAATATTTGAATTTTTCTTGTAATATTTTCTACTTAACCAGAAGGTTCTTGAATTTGGCTATAATATTCCTGGGAGTTTTCATCTTTGTATCTCTTTTAGGAGGTGATTGGTGGATTGTTTTAATTTCTATTTTACACTCAGGTTCTAGAAGAATATCAGGACAGTTTTCTATAATAATTTTTTGAAAGATGATGTCTAGGTTATATTTTTGGATCATAGCTTTCAGGTAGACCAATGATTTTTACATTCTTTCTCCTAGGTCTATTTTTTAGATCAGGTGTTCTTCCAATGAGATATTCACTAATTTTTTTCTAGTTTTTCTTTTTCTTTTTCTTTTCTTTTTTTTGGTTTTGTTTGGTTGTTTCTTGATTTTTCCCTGAGTCATTAGCTTCCATTTGCTCAAATCTAATTTTTAAGGAATTATTTTGTTAATAAGTTTTTGTACTGCCTTTTCCATTTGGCTGAAACCAATGGAAGTTACCACCACTATTGCTGCTGCTTCCACTGCTGATTTGCAGAACTTCTCCTTTCACTTTTCCTGCTGACCTTCCATGTTGTCTTTAGTGTCTGTAGACTGAGCAAACTTGAACCTGCCACTGCTCCATTTATTCATAGCCCACAATCCCTATTCCTGGATTGCTGGAACTGGCTGTGCTGCTGTGGCCTGAGCCAGTTCTGCACTACACTCCTACTCTTGCAACAAACCTTTCCTTCTGTCCTTCTAAGTTATCTTTGACTGAAAAACTTTTTCACTTCAGCTTGGGTTGACTCTCTAAAATTTGTTTAGAGTTATGGTAGGGTTTGGTAGAGAGCTCTGGCAAGTCCCTGCCTTTATTTAGCCATCTTAGCACCCCTATATCTACAATATTTTGAAGAGCAAATTAGGAAAAATCTTTATAAATCATGTTGGAAGGCCAAAAAAAAGATGTATTTTTTTTCTTTCAAACCAATGAATTAATGTTTTCATTTTCTGAGTTGCTATGAAGCACATAGGAAAAGAGTAACATCAATGGCAAGATTTGTGAACAATTCTCACAACAAAACTTTGAAAACTACCAGTTTATAGGCTCAGTTCATTTTATTTTAGCTATTCAATTTCTCAGTACTTCTTCCTTCTCTATGTTGAACCTAAAGCTTCTTTAAAAGTGTCTTAACTTATCTACTTCTAGGTCACTTAGAGGTCATCTAAGTAGTGCAATGGATAGATAGTCAGGCCTGAAGCCAAGAAGACCTAAGTTCAAATCTGGCCTCAGATAATGTCTTGTTCAGAACCTAGGCATTGACCAACACCTAACACCCTATACCAAGATAAGGTTGAAATGACTTCATGATTTAAACATAAAAGATAATATTATAAGCAAATTAGGAGAAAAAAGACATAGTCTACCTATTACTTTTGTGGAGAAGGAAGGAATTTGTGGCCAAAGAAGAACTAGAGAACGTTATGAAATGCAAAATAAATAAAAAGTTTTTGTAGAAACAAAACCAATGCAGACAATATTAAAAGAGAAGCAAAAAAATGGAAGGGGGGAGATTTACATTGAAAGGTTCTAATAAAAACCTCACTTCCCAAATATATAAATAATTGACTCAAATTTATAAGAATACAAGCTATACTCTAACTAATAAATGGTCAAAGGATATGAACAGACAATTTTCAGATTATAGTCATATTAAAAACTTCTCTAAATTACTATTTAGAGAAATGCAAATTAAGACAACTCTGAAGTACACTACACACCCCTCAGATTGGCTTACAAGAAAAGATAATGATGAATGTTGGAGGGGATGTGGAAAAACTGAGACACTAATACATTGTTGATGAAGTTGTGAAATGATCCAACCATTTTAGAGAGCAATTTGGAACTATGCCCAAAAAGCTATCAAACTAAACATACTCTTTGATCCAGCAGTAGTATCTACTGGATCTGTATCCCAAAGAGAACATTAAAAAGAGAAAAGGACCCACATGTACAGAAATGTTTGTAGCAGTCCTTTTTGTAGTGGCAAGAAATTGGAAATTGGAAATTAAGTGGATGTGTATCAGTTGGGGAATGGCTGAATAAATTATAGTATATGAATGTAATGAAACATTATTGATCTATAAGAAATAATAAACAGGATGATTTCAGAAAAAAATGTGGAAGGACTTATATGAATTGATGCTAAAATGTTAGTAAGTAGTACCAAAAGAACACTGTGCACATTAACAAGATTATGTGATGTTCAACTGTGATGAACTTGGCTCTTTTCAACAATAAGGTGATTCAGACCAATTCGGATAGACTTGTGATGGAGAGAGCCATCTGCTTCCAGAAAAGAGGACTGTATCATGATAAATGTGGAAATTGTTTAGAAGAATTGTACATGTTTAACCTATGTTAGATTACATGCTGTCTACGGAAAGGCATGGAGGGAAAGGAAGGGAAAAATTTAGAACATAAGGTTTTGCAAAGTTAAGTGTTGAAAAATATGTTTGCATGGATTTTGAAAATTAAAAGCTATTGTTAAAAATAAAAAGAACATTAAAAAGATGTTTAGCTGTGTGACCCTGGGCAAGTCACTTAACTATTTGCTTCAGTTTCCCCATTTGTAAGGTGAGCTTAAGAAGGAACTGACAAACCACCCCAGAATTTCTGCCAAGAAAACACCAAAAAGGATTGCAAAAAGTTAGATAACTGAAAATGACTAAGCAAAAAGAGCAAGGTATGATAATGACAATCAATAATTTGGGAATTTTAAGATGCAAGATAATATTAAAATTGATAAAAGTAATAAAACAAAGTAAACAAAGTAGTAAAACAATGATACTGATAGTAGTAAAGTGTCGTATTTATATGATACTTTAAATTTTGCAAAATGCTACACATGTAATATATATCAATAGAATACATATTTATATATAATATATATTATATATAATAATATATAATACATAAACATAATACATATACATACAATCTCATTTAATACTCATGCTTCCTTTATAATTTTTGAGCTCTTAAAAGCAAGATTTCTATATATCAGTGGGCTTTCATTGATTCGTAAAATATCTTTTGGATAGCAATTGGGCTGTCATTTGAGTTATTCTGAATTGTACTATATGATTAGCCTGCCCTAACAAAGGTTTCATTCCAATGCTTCATTGAGGTATGCAGTTGACCCAGAATTCTCAAAGATCATGCTAACTAATGACAATCTTTGGGTCTATCTATCTGGAAAGACTTCAAACATAGACCAAGATTAATATGATGAGAGTCATCACCAGAAATTTAGCAATATCTATGTGGTACAATGCCAGTAGAGCGCTAGATTTAAACTCAGAAAGACCTGAATTTAAATTCTGCCTCCAACATTTACTAGCTGTCTGACTCTGGGCAGGTCACTTTCACTCCTTAGCCTCAATTCCTTAGTGTTGAGTGGGATAATAATAGTACCTACCTTTCAAGATCAAATGAAATATTATTTTTGTAAAACCTTTGCAAATCACAAAGTGTTATATAAATGATAGCTATCCTTATTAATGAATATAAAAACCTGGATTGATCATAAATATTTCCATGATCGTCAATAGTGGATGGCAGGCTCTCAGAAAGTGATATAAAGGGAACTCACTGAGGAAATATGTAATCCAAAAAGGAAGTTGGACAGTCACAGGACAAGTGTAAAAGATAAAAGATAAGCAACAAACATGCTCCTCTAAAATCTAAAAAGACTTTGAGGAAATCTTTGGCATGCTAAGTGGAATCTCTGAGGAGAATCTATGAGACATAGAAAAAAAAATTCATAGGCTGAGAGGGAATTAAATTATGAATGAGCTCCACAAAATCCTGGGAATCCTTAAATCAGAAAAACACAGATTCATTAATTCATGGAAGTAATTGAGGATAAAATAAGTTGTTATTAGAATCCATAGGCAATCAAAAGATTTCATTTTGACTAGTTTTAATCATTTATGAGAAGGAGCATGACACAGTGGAAAGAGTATTAGTGTGGGAAGTGGAAACAACATTGGTTAAAATTCCAGAAGCTTAAAAATTTCATGGCCATGAACAAGTCCCTTTCCCTTTCCCGACTCAGTTTGCTCATGTGTAAAATAAGAATACTATTATCTATAGCACCTAATTCACAGTGTTGTTTTAAGAATCAAATAAGAAAAGTAACTCACTGTAAATTTTTCAAAAGCACTATATAAATGTCAGACATTGCTTATATTAAACATTTACCCCAATGACTTTTCATTGTTGCCTTCTTCCTTCCCTCCCTTTTCCTCCCTTCTTTCTCTCCCTCTCCACTTCCCTCTCCCTCTCCCCCTCTCCCTCCCTCTCCTTTCTTCTCTCTCTCTCTCTCTCTTTCTCTCTCTCTCTCTCTCTCTCTCTCTCTCTCTCTCTCTCTCTCTCTCTCTCTCTCTCAACAGAATTGTCATTAAGGCACAGAATTCCTAGTGCAAGGAAAGTGTCTCAGAAATCATATAATCCAACTCCATTATATATGGTGATGAGAAAATAAAGACTTAGAAAATTTAAATATTTTTTCCTAGGATTACATATCTTTTTTAGTGACTGAGTAAAGACTAAATCCCCAAGCTACTAAGTCCATTTCACCCTATTGTCTAAATAATTGGGGAGGAAGGGATCCAAAACCTGCCATTTATCAGTGTATAGAATTCCTAGTATACAAAATCCCCTCTGCCAATGCAGATTGCCATGTTGACCACAACATGTGTCTCACAGAGTAATTGAATGAATGAGGATCCGTAGTCACACAGCCACCATCTGTCAGAGGTAAGTCTAGAACCTAAGAATGGCCCCTTTTTCCTTATGCCCACACTGTTCCTCATTACCTATATACATTTTTATTTTTCCAGTTATTTTCAATCATGTCCAACTTTCTATCACCTCATTCTTGGCAAAGATACTGGATGGGTTCGCCATTTCCTTCCACAACTCATTTTTTACAAATGAGGAAACTGAGACTTACAGGACTAAGTAACTTGTCCAGGTTCACACAGCTAGTAAGTATATAAGGTCAGCTTTCAACTCAGGTCTTCATTGTCCTAGGGCCAGAGCTCCATCCACTGTGCCACTTAGCTTACCATTGTGATAAATAGCTGGATTAAATGTTTGAATTTTCACTTCCTCCCTCTGACCCTGCCTTTTAGAATGTGTTTTGTTTTCTTCTTTGATGTTTTCAATATTCTCTTTTGATTTTTTTGGACCTGTTGATTTCTTGTCAGAATTTCCTGATGTAGAAATTATCCTCTAGCACTGCAGACTTGGACCTATTCTGTATTTTACTGTCTTAAAGTGTTGCCTAAAGCCAGCATGTGTCCAAGGCAAAACTTCAACCAAAACTTCTGATTTCTGAGTCTATCTGATTCTATACAATCCTGCAAGCTATCTTGATAGCTAGATAGTTCATTGGATAGAGTACCAGCCTTCGAATCAAGAGGTCTTGAATTCAAAATCAGCCTCAAACACTTAACAGTTATTAGCTGTGTGACTCTGGACAAGTCACTAAATCCCAGTTGCTTTGCCAAAAAAAAAAAAAGTGTGTGTGTGTGTGTGTGTGTGTGTGTGTGTGTGTGTGTGTGTGTAAAACTATTGTAGGGGGTGGGAAATATTTAGCAAGAACTTATTTTGTTCCAGGGACTAATCATATTTAACATGTTTTATCTCATTTGATCCCCATAGCTATGGTGTAAAGTAAGTGCTTTTATTATTCCATTTTCCAGTTAAGAAAACTAAGGCTAACAGAGGTTTGCTCAGGCTAACACAGTTAATTAGTGTTTGAGACCTAATCTAATCTCAGATTTTATTGACTCCAGGCCACCCCTACATCATTTAGCTGCCTATGATATGAAACAACCCAGAGGTAAAGAATAGGAGGAAAAAGGCAAAATGAGGGGGAGGGCTAATCTACACAGTGGAAATTATTTCCTAAAAGAACTCAAAGTAACTCTAGTATTATCTATGTAGAACACATATAAAAGAAAAAAGAAACTTTAAAATTTAGATATACAAGTCAATGTAGTTAACCTTCGGCAAATGAAACACTTCCCTTACAAAGTGGAAAACAAAACTCATTTGATCAAATAGTTAAGGAAAAAAAACTAATAGAATTATGGATTTAAATGAAAGCAGAAAGATTCTGAAAATAACATTGGATTAATGAAAGCAACTGTGACCTTCTCTCAAGATTTGTCCACACTTCAGAGAAACAATTAAAAGAACCCACAAAATATAGAAAATATAGCTATTGCTAGAGAGAGTATGCATCTGATGAATTTACAGGATAAAAATAAAAATCTCTAATAAGTCGTTATACTTGAAAAGTAAAAAGACGATCAATGAGGTTAATCTTAAAACTGCACAGCATAAAGAATTATGCTAAAACTAAAACTAATTAAAGTCATAAAGCTTTTGGAAAAGCAATTATAATAGAGTTCAACAAAGTAGAATACTGCATATAAAATGCACAATCTGATATTTGCCTGCCTTCCAGCTTCTCCATCAAAAAGAATACTCGCTAAATGAAGGTCACTATGTTAGGTTAGTCTATATTTTCTCAGTTAGACATTACTAGGCTTTCTAGGGATCACCCCACCTGGCTCTGACACTCTTGGGGCCAGACTCCATTTCCAAGTGTATGAATTGTGTGTGACAGAGAGTGCTTCTGTCACATAATACTATATATACGTCTGTCACATTATACCATGTGTATGATTCTGTGCTCAGAGATCATAGAATTGAGAGTTGGCAGGCACCTTTGAGATTGTTTAACCCAACCCTCTTATTTCAAGAAGAGAAACAGTCATTCCAGAGAAAGTAAATAAGGAACCCCACCACCAAACTCCAAAAACAGTTCTCTTAATGTTAAAGCATGCTGTTCCAGTCCTGTTAGATATTTTTTTTAAATCAAATGTTTATTTAATAGACTAAAAAATATGAGAGATAATCTTTGTGTTTTTCAGTAATTTTATTCCTTTAAAGATGTATTCTGTTTTAGAGAATTGTTTGTAAAAATCTCCTGTTCCTTTTTCATGCTTTCATCAAAGATGTCCTCATTACAAGTACAAAGTATTTTCATAAAATTTTGTATTAGTGGGAAAATAGGCACATGGACCAACAGTTAATAATCATCAGTTGGCCTCCTTTAAAAAAAAAATAAGGAATTTTTTCCAAGTCTTGGAATGTTCCCCTATTTCTAATACCAGAAGAATAATCTCTTATTGCCCTCAAAATTGTGCCACTTGAAATATGGACTGTTGCTGAATCTATCTGATCTAATCAAGGACAGTATAAACTCATAATCAAAGGACAGTATGACTCATAAAGATGAACAAATGAATGCCCACATTTTAGAGCATTTACTATATCTACCAAGCATAATGCTAAGTACTGGGGTTTAAAAAATCATAAAGCAAAGATATTCCTGCTCTCAAAGAATTTACATTCAAATAGGGGAGAAATAATAATAGGGGAGCTAGGTTATTCAGTGGATGGAGTGCCAGAGTGGAGTCAAAAAACACTCATCTTTCTGAGTTCAAATCTGGCCTCAGATACTAGCTGTGTGACCCTGGGAAAATCACTTAATCCTTTCTACCTTAATTTCCTAATCTGGAAAATAAACCAGCTAAGGAAACAGCAAAGTACTCCAGTATGGTTGCCAAGAAAACACTAAATGGGGTTACAAAGAATGGGACCTGACTGAAATGACTAGACAACAACAATAGAGGATAGAGACTGGATTTGTGTTTTCTTCAGAAGAGGGAACTCCTGCTGAGTAACTTTCTCTCCCAGTGTAGGTTCTAGTCTCAGAGAGTTGCCTAAAGTACCCTTAGGGAAGACACTCCCAGGATCACAAAGCTAATAGGTATGAGAGCAGGACTTGACTGAAGTCTCTGGGCATTAGGCTGAAGTTGGGAGAGTGCCAGACAGGGAGATGGGAGGAAGGAGAGAAAGGAAGAGAAGGAAAAGGCATCAAGTATAAGGGGAGATAATACCTAAAGAGTAAAATGTTACTGAGGCAGCTATATGAGGAAATGGATAGATCACTCACCCTGTAGTCAGGAGAATCTGAGTTTAAATCTGGCCTCAGTCACTTAACATTTTCTAGCTCTGTGATCCTAGACAAGTCACTGAACCCCAAATACCTTGACAAAAAAAAAAGAAGGAATTAATGCTAAGAATAAAATGATACCAACCTCACCCAGAAAACAGTAGGTGATCAAGTTTGTGAACTCAAAATAATAATTAATAAATCACTACTTCAGATATAGTTCTCTACATCATAAAATGCTTGATTTGGATACCTATTTTATAAGTCTGTATAACCAAAATTATGTAAAAATTTCTTAGGCAAAAAAGGGTCATGAGTGAAAAAAGTTTAAGAACCCCTGGTCTAGATAAGGTTCATAAAGATTTCCATGACTATGCCATGGAAAGCTCTGGGTTTATTACACCTACTTATCTCCCATAACAAAAAAGGTCTGCTTTGAACTGAATCCACAATGGGAAACAAAATTTTAGTATCTAAGTCTTAAAATTTCCAGAAATCTCTGCCAATATGAGAAAAGCTAATATAAGGAGAAGATTTAAATGGTAGGGAGAAGTTCTTGAGGATAAAAGATCTTAATGAATATAAGGTGGTTTATCATGTTGTATTGATATAACAATTCTGATTCTTGTAACTGTGCCACCTGCAAAGACAACAGAGATTTTTTTTAAGCAATCAAGTATTTTTTCAATGTTCATTATGTGAATGGCATTGAATTAGGCAGGAGATATAAGTACCAGGAATAAAATAATCCCTACTTGTAACAACCTCAAATTCTAATGGGGAAACAACAAAGACATATACAAACTCATATGGCATGAACATAAAATGAATAAATAGAAATAAATGCAAAGTACAAGATGGTTTGGAAGGAGAGCACTACTAGTTGGGGATTCAGGAAAGAATTCATGCAGAAAATGCTGTTTGAACTGCTTCTGAAAAGGAAAGCATGACTCTATGGGGTAGAGGTGAGGAGAGAGAATATTCCAGGTATAAGAGACATTCAGTATTCATATGAACCCATATAACCCTTACTCTCTATGGAATGTAGTAAAAAGAGCTTCAAAGTCTAAGCTGCCAACATTCTCAACCTTTTCTTTTTGTCCAGGGACTTGGCATTCTCATGGATCCATTCTCAAAGTAATGTTTGTAATGCAAAAATATGTAAGATTGCAAAGGAAATTGATTTCATAGAAATAAGAGTTGTCAAAAAAATTTTTAAACAAAACCATGGATACCAAGTTAAGAACTCCTGAGTTATCAGAGAGTTCTTAGAATAATTGCCAGTTTTCAGACTTGCTCATATTAAAGAACTAATAGAACTCACAGATATTCTGCAACATTTTTTGTTTCTATTTTCAATAAAGTAGACAAATTGCAATGGTCCAGTCTAGCTCCTCTGAAGGGCTCAGAATAGTCTTTAAAGGCGAAAGGTCTGGGCTAGCTCCTCTGAAGGGCTCAGAATAAGTCCTTGTCAGGATAAGCAAAAGTCCTTGCCCCACATTGTGGACGCCAATTTGTAATGTGCTGTCGTCTCCAGAAACTGCCTATCGCTCCCTAGGAGGAGATCTGTGTCAACTCAAATCTCTCAGACAGATTCTTCTTCCTGTAGAGAACCGTTGTCTCCAGACAGTTGCCATTAACTCTGGTCCAGAGAAGTGACTTCCCTTCCTGCAGAGAGCCGCGTCAAGTCTGGTCTGGGTTTTATGCATGTCAGAAGCCATTAATAAAAGTGTGGAGTCAGGTAATACTCCCAGCAAGTAATGTGTAACCTCCAAAATACAGAAGACTATTTTCAGCTAAATTTCTAAGAAATAAAATATTATTGATAGAAGCTATATCAAGCTCTAGAGATAAGTTATAGACATGTGATTTTGCTAGTTTAGGGAACTTCCATGTGAATAAACTATCAATATAAAATACTTTCTCTTCAACTTTTAGTCTTAGAAAACTGCCCAATTCTCTGAGCAACCAAATGGCTTGTCCATGATCCACACAGAGTTTCAGAAGCTTTAAACTCATATCTCCTTAACATTAAGGCAAAATTTCTAGTTACTATTCTAAACTGCATCTTATAGATCAAAACAATGGAATGTGAATAAAACTAGTACAGTTAATATAGGGCACCTTTATTTCTTTGCTGAACACTTTTTAAACTACAACTTTAAGGTTTCTTATTAACTTGCACTATACAATTTATCACTGATTAATCTAGCTTATTTCTATATTAAGAATGCCTGCTTTTTGCTTACCAAGTTTATATAGGGAGATCTAGCTTAATCCTATATTTTATGCCTGCTTTTTGCTTACAGAGTTTATATTGGGAGGTCCAGTGACAATGGATAGAGGACCATCCTCAGAGTCAGGAAGATATGAGTTCAAGAGCTCCTTCTGGCATATACTGTTCTTGTAACATTTGGAAAATCACAATCATTCAGTGCTCCAGGCAACCTGCATTATCAGAGGAAAATTATTCTCTTGGAGTTCTACATTTTTAAAGTAACAGATTCTGTTCAAAAAATTGTTTGCACATTGTTAATTGTTTACTATATCACATCTATATCATATATATAACCATATATCGTACACATAAACTATAGTAAGTTAATATATCAAGATTTATGCAATGTTAAAATGTTAACAAAAATGTGCTACCATACAAAATTATATTTTGAACTGTTCCTGTGAAAAATATCTGCTTGAGCTGTCTACTCCATAAATATTACATAATTAGACAAGGAAAAAAAATTCTGTTTTACATTATTTTGTTTTACTTATATCTAATGAAATGCATCCAATTCTAGATCTCTGAGCTCTCCTTAGAAGCACATTCAAATATTTTACAAAATGCTCATCTTATAAATAATTCTACTGAGATGAACTCATCCTTATACTTTAAATCATTTGTTTCCATATGCAATAAAGATATAATCATAGAATCCCAGAGATGGAAGCCACCTGATTGAAGGCATCTATACCCAAAAAAGGGTATTATTCATTTCTTAAGTAATCTGAGACATATGTAATTTTCTACAGTACAGATTGAAATTAGTTATTCCTTCTCCCCCTAGGAAAGTTCTTTTTATTCACCCAGTGGCCTACTATTTAGATATCTTAGTATTATATGACTAACAACAGAACACCCAGACCATCATTTTTAATCCCCTATTCCCATTAAATGATTAGTCTATCTCATTTTGTAACTTTTTTATTATATGCTTAAGTACTTCTAATCTCAATTCTTTATTAGTAAAATGATAACTTACCCCCACCATGAGTTTCTCTTTTGTCCAATAACTTTTAATTTTTCGGAGTATTCCATAATTAATAGCCATGTAATTTAGCTAGAAAAATATTCTTTGAAAGATAGCCCTTTGAAAGGGACCTGTATGTGCAAGAATGTTTGTGGCAGCCCTCTTTGTAGTGGCCAGAAATTGGAAACTGAGTGGATGCTCATCAATTGGAGAATGGCTGAATAAATTGTGGTATACAAATATTATGAAATATTATTGTTCTGTAAGAAATGAGCAACGGGATGAGTTCAGAAAGGCTTGGGGAGACTTGCATGGAACTGATGCCGAGTGAAATGAGCAGGACTAGGAGATCATTCTATACTTCAACAACAATACTATATGATGATCAATTCTGATGGACGTGGCCCTCTCCAACAATGAGATGAACCAAATAAGTTCCAATAGAGCAGTAATGAACTGAACCAGCTATATCCAGTGAAAGAACTTTGGGAGATGACTATGAACCACTACATAGAATTGCCAATACCCCTATTTTTGTCCGCCTGCATTTTTTATTTCCTTTAAAGGCTAATTGTACACTATTTCAAAGTCCGATTCTTTTTGTACAGCAAAAAAAAAGTTTGGCATGTATACATATATTGTATTTAATTTATACTTTAACATATTTAACATGTATTGGTCAAACTGCCATCTGGGGGAGAGTAGTGAAGGGAAGGAGGGGGAAAAATTGGAACAAAAAGCTTGGCAATTGTCAGTGCTGTAAAATTACCCATGCATATATCTTGTAAATAAAAAGCTATAATTTAAAAAGACAAATAGAGAAATACTATTTTTAAAAAAAGAAAAGAAAAGAAAGATAGCCCTTTGTTTTAAGGAGAAACCTAGTGCTATTAAGCACTCTGCTATTTCCAAAAATGTAAAGCCTACTCTCCTCCTCCCCTTACATTAAATAGCTAAATCACAGACCTAGCTCCATTATATTAATTAGATAAATATATAGATAGATAGATGATTAAATAAATAGATGATGAGTAGATAAATAACTGATTGATGAAAATAGATAGGTATGCATCCAAATATATAGATGCATGTGCATATGTATATGTAAATATGCACACACATATATTAATGTAATTAAAATGATGAATTAGATAGAAATAAGAAAACCTGAGTTTAAATTCCATCTTGGATATAAACTGTATGACCCTGAGTAAGTCACTTAACCTTTCTTTACCTCAATTTCCTCAGCTGTAAAATGATAATAGGAATAGTAGCATTTAATTCAGAGTTGTTATGGGGCTTTAGGAAGTTAACATATGTAAATAACTTTGCAAAACATAAAACTCTATATAAATGCTATCCATCCTTAGTAGTAGTGATATACATATAATTTATTTGTATAATTATACATACATACACTGTTGATTCTAGATATATAATTATGGATATCTAGGATTTTCCCAAAATCTCAGTGCAATGGTAAACTACTAAAACTTGAAACTTCACTGACTTTTGAGACACTCTGTGTATGTACAATATTTATGTAATGTAACTCATGATTACCCAAAAAAAAATATTACCTACCAATCAATGTAGCAATAAGAAAATCATAGATTCAGGGCTTTGAAGAATTTCAGAAGTCCAGCTTCCTTGTAAATAGAGGCCCAGAGAGATGAGGTGACTTTGTCTAGAGCCAGTGCTTTTCAATCATACCTTGCTGACTTCCTCAGATGGATGATCATCTTTAAGGAATGTTCTAATAAAGGAAGAGAGAGAAATGTGAAGGAGAAAAAGAAGAGAGAAAAAAGTGATATCAAAAACAGCCAAATTCTGGTATTTTATGCAATGACTAAAAATGTAAAGAGTATTGCTTTAAGGAGTTAATGGCTACTTAATTGAAGGTCTACTATGGGCTCATCACCATGCAAAGTCCTTTGGGGGAGATATAGGAAGAGTCTAAAACATGGTCCCTGTTCAAGGAACTTATAACTGGAGTAACATTGCCCACATATGGGTTGCAGCAAAGACAAAATCTTGTAAAATTACATACTAAATTTTGTAGTGTCCATGATAAATCCTCCCAAAGAGTTTGAGGCCAAATCGCAGAGGGTCTCAAATTTACACCTAGTGAATTCAGACTTTATTCGCTGAGGAATGAATAAAAGAATTTGAAAATAGCAGTGACATAAACCAGTGTAAAAAGATTACTCTGACAGAAATGTGAAGGATGAAAGAGAGTGGAGATCATAAAATCAGAATTGAAGCTATAACAATAATTCAAAAGCCTAGTAATAAAGACCTAAATTAGGTCTATAGCAGTGAAAAGTCAGAATAGGTGGCAAATATGGAAAATATTGTGGAATTTGGCTTAGGAGTCAATAAATGTCATGCCAGTGCTAGTAGATTGAATGAGTTCCAGTTTGTCAGCATTAAACCTATTTTAACATATGGTGCTTATAGTGATTCTGATAACACTACTCAAAAAGCAGGAAGTGGGCTCTTATATCCTTGTATCCATATAAAATATTGCACATGAACATGTTTTACAAAATTTAAGTCAAATGTCAAGTGTGATGTCATATTGATGCTATTTTCCTGATAATGTTATGACACTGATTCATGTTACTTTATCACTCACTAACAAAAACACTGGTCTCTCCAGCTACAGAATTCAGTGACTGCTTCCTTCTTTGGGTTGCCAATCAAAATTTTCATCTGTGCATTTCCTCAAGGTAAATTATTACCATAATATATATAGTAACAACTTCCTCTAATGTCTCATCAAAGTATGGAGATGAATCTGGGCTCTCAAAGGTTACTAATGAAATATAAACATATGATAAGTCCTAACAAATAGGAAATACTGCAAGTAAAGACCTAGCATCAATTTGTGTGACTAAACAGGAACAACATAGAAAAATACAGAGAAATCTATGATCAGAAGACTGGCCAGGGAATGAAAATTGCTTTGAGTCACAGCTACTCCTGAATCTATTAATGAAGGCAAGCTGGACTTAAGATGGAGGGAAGCCTCATATGGATGAAATCACAGCTTTTTTAAGTATTAAAGAAGATGACAATGAGACAACTGTGATCTTTTTCAGACATTTTTATTCTATGAAATAATAAGTGAACTAACATTGCATCTTGGCTTGTATTAAAATTCAAGTATAATCCATTAATAGTTTGTTAAACTGTCAAGTACCTCAAGTGATGTTCATTGGTAAGTTTTTCTTCTTTTTTTATTTATTCTGCAAAATCCATTACACTTTTCCAAAATCCTTCAGTTCAACCATGATTTATATTGTATGTTTTATTAAATATCATACCCCCAGGGGCAGCTAGATAGCATAATGGATAGAGCACCAGCTCTGAAGTCAGAAGGACCTGAGTTCAAATCTGGCCTCAGACACAACACTTCCTAGCTGTGTGACCCTGGACAAGTCACTTAATGCCAATTGCCTCAGCAATGTGTGTGTGTGTGTGTTTATCATGCCCCCAAGTCTATTTTTTGTGAAGTGTTTGAATTTTCATCGTACAAAATCTTTTATTATTGTTTTTGGTTGTATACCTGAGACACCGACTGCCCCTGCTCCATGTTGTTTCCCACTAAATTCTTCCTGGTAATAAATAAAAACTTGTCAGCAAAGCCAGACCAAATAACAAAACAAAGCAAAACAAAACTATGCTAACATTACCTTACTCTAACTTCATAGTCCTCACCTCTGTACTGGAAAAAGAAAAAAGTTGTTTTCTCTTCAGTTCCCCAGGACTAGGTTTGTTCATTAAAATTTCCCAATTTGATTTTAATATTGTCATAATTTATATTACTAGATACATTTTTCTCTTTATTCTACTTCCTTTACTGTGTATCATTTCATGTAAGTCTTTTTGTGAATTCCTTTTGGCCATCATTTCTTAAGATAACCATATACCACCATATTTATATAATATAGTTTGTCCAATCATGCCCCAGTTGTTGCACATCTCATTTCTACTTTTTGCTACCAAAAAATATTGTTATTAATATAGTATTATGTAAAGGATATATTTCTTTCTTTTGACCACCACAGAGTATAGGCGTGATTTGGTCAAAAAAAGGGGGGTAATGATTTTTCTTGTATAATTTCACATTGATAATTAGACCTATTTATAATTCTGCCAACAATACACTAGTAATATTGACAACTAGTAATTCCTTTAGCATTAACTATTTCCATTTTTCATCAGCCTTGTCAATTAACTGGGTATGAAGTGATATTCATACAATGTTGAGAATAGAATGTTCCACAGACAGTTGGAAAGTGTTCAGGTCCTTCACTGTCTTCTTAAAACACTCTGAACATTAAACAGATTGAGAGAACTTTATTCCACTCATGAAGAGAGATGAAAACAAACTTTCATGAAATCAGACAACATTGAACTTGATGTAAACAGAAACCTACATTCACATCCCACATCTGACACTAACTCAATTATTAACCTCTAAGCCTTAGTTCCTTCATCTATAATACTACAATAATAATAATAATAATACATTTAGTATTTACTTTACAAGATGATATAAGAATTTTAAAACACAATATGTATAAAATACTTAAAACTTTAAAACACAATATAATATCAATAATAATCAATGTTATCATTATTTCATTCTCATATTTTGATGAGGTTCAGACAAAAAGAGTACTGAGACAAGACAGGCTATGCTTTTTGTCTTTTATATGTAATGTTGTACATAATGCATATGTACATACATTATATTACACGTGTGCAATGTTATATTGTACAAATGGATAAAATAACTGACATCTGTAGTTGAATAAATGCAGTAAGTTGTAAATATTCTCTCTTACCTCACTGAAAGCACCCTCAAGACATTCCAGAAACACAAATGAACATAAAAATAACCTGCATCTTCACCTTCTCCCACTTAATTTTGGCTTTCTTTGCCATATCTTTATTATTTTTTCTAAATTTCATTCCATGTAATTTGGAAATTATTAGGATCTAACATAGGTATAATTATTTAAATTTTGCTTTTATTAGTAGTAGTGTTCATATTATTATTGTTGTTATTGTTAAAAATATTATAGGCTGTTGGTAAGTTGCTTGACAAAGCAATATATTAAATCAATCTTAAAATTATCTGGGCACTGCACAAGACACTGAAGATACTAAAACAAAAATGAGAAGGTTCCACCCTCAAGAAACTTATCTTTTAGTAGATGAATAAACATAATCACAGCTAAATAAATATAATACATATATATATGTATGAAAGTCTGCTTATACATGTATATATACATGTGTGTGCATGTATGGACAAATAATGTGATTATATAATATACTGTATTATTATATTGTTATGTGATAAGTTTATATTTTATATAAAATTGTGTTTAATATAGCATTATTATGTGATATAAATTATATATCTACATTATATATGTTGTATATAATAGAATGTATATACAAGACTATGCATACATATACATATGTATCTATGTATATATGTGTATATACCTTTATATATACATTGTATACACATATGTCCGTGTGTCTATGTGTATGTATATGTAGATATATATCTATATGCACACTCTGAACATTAAAAGATTGAGTTAAATTGAGAGAACTTCATTTCACTGATGAAGAGAGATGAAAACAAACACTCACGAAACCAAACAATATATGCACACACCCAGTATGTGCAGGACATTAACAACCAGGTAAATTCAGAAAAATGGGGTAGCTAGGAAGTACAGTAGACAGAGCACTGAGCTTGGAGTGAAGACTTAAGTATAAATCTGATTTTAAATGTTTATTAGCTGTATGACCCTGGGAAAACTTAACTCTTATTGTGGTTTCTTCAGCTGTAAAATGAGGATAATAATAATATCTACTTCCCAGAGTTGTTGTAAAAATCAAATGAGATGATATAGGTAAAGTACTTATCACAACACTTGGCATATAATAGATATAATCAATAACTATTCTTATTTTATTATTAAGTACCTGTTTTAATAAATGACACTTGAGCAGATCATTGAAGAAAGCTAGAAATTCCAAAAGACAAAATTAGAAAACAAAGCATTTTAAACATGAGGGAAATCTTGTGTAATTTCAGTGAGATGGACAACAGAATATTATATATATATATATATATATATATATATATATATATATATATATATATATATATATATATATATATATATATATATATATATATATATATATATATATATATATATATATATATATACATATATATATGCAAGTAAGCTTATTTAACTGTAATGAAAAATGGAGGAGAAAGAATGATGGGAAATCAGCCCCAAAAATGTAGACTGTCATGATATTGAGAAAAGCTTAAATGACAAACAACAAAAGAAATAGTTGCGTGGTTTTTTGTTCAATCCAAATGGCATTTGAGATATATGGAAGATTCTTGAGCAGGGAAACAATCTGTCCAGCTTTATATTTTAGGAATTTAAGTTTGGTATCTATGTGGAAGATGTGTTAGCAAAAGGATAGACTAAATTCAATGAGCTCAATTATGAAGCTATTATAATGGTCTAGAAGAGAAATGACAAAGATCTGGACTAGGGTGTTGTATTATGAATAGGGAAATAATGAATGTGAGACATACAGGTGAGATTGATAAAACAGGAACTAATTCAATCTGGAGGCTGTGTGATAATGATGACTTCTAAATTTATAACTTGAGTGAGCTGAAGAATAGTGGGGTTCCCTCAACAGAAATATGCAAGTTAGACAGAAGAGTAAATCTGGGAATGGGAGAAATCATATGTTCTATTTTGAATCTATTAAATACAATTAAAAATCCAAGTCAAAATACCATATAGGCAGAAGGAGGTATAACTAGAACTAATGAGAACAACAAGAGTTGGATAGGTAAATTTTATAATAATCAGCAAAAATGTGATAGTTCACATAGACTGGCCAAACAAAAATGCTATTATTATTCTCTTTTAATAGTTGAGAAAATTAAAGTAGATAGGGGTTAAGTGACTTGCCTGTGGTCACACACACAGAGACAGGATTCAAGCACAGGACTTCCTCACTTCACACCCAGATATATTCTATCCACTTCTCTACCAATGAAGAGGCTGCAGTAATTGGTCTTTGACATGCCTTATAATTCATGATCTTCAATCAATATATTGCCTCAAAAAACTATCCCTATCCCTCTTAAAATTGCACTACTTCAACAATCTTTCTTCATAAGGCTAGTGCTACTTGATGACTAGTGCAACCTTTTACTGGTTAATTGAGAGTCACAACATTATTTACCAGACTAAAGAGTAACAAGCAAAAAAATGCGTGACTTTTTGCAAAAGTGTCAGAGAAATGATGGGACTAAAATAAAGCATGGTCAGGCACTGAAAATAGGAATGGAAGACCACAAACTAAAGAAACTGGCCTTGCATATGCATGGTGTAAAAACAAATAAAAATCCTGTATCAATCTTTTTAGGAACATGCACTCAGATGAAAAGCTAATCAATGTCAAATAGAGAATCTTCAAGCAAAAAGAATTAGCCTATTACTTGTTCTAAGATCCATTCTGGAAACGAGGTGGAGAAAAATGCAAGATTTTGCTCACAAATTGGCTTCTTCACCAAGCCATTTGGTTACTCTAGCTTCAGTAGCATTATGAAGGTGCTGTTATTTTAAACATAATTTTAAATGCATAAAATGTCACAGCAGAGGCTATAATGTGATAATAAATCATCCTGAAAGTACAATTCATAAAAAGTTGCTTACATGAGCATTATTTCAGTAATTTAGCTGTGGATCTTCTTTTTGACAGGTAGAAAATAATGTATGCATGATTCAAAGATGAAAAATAAAGCCTTGCTCTGTGTGATGCTGCCTAAATCTGTTCAACACAAAGAATGATGAGGAACATTAAGAGTGTAGTTATCACAAGAGAACAAAGTATTATGCTGCTATTAATGTAAATTATCTAAATCCTGAACCATAGGAATGAGTACTCCTATTTTGCATTTTACTATAATGAAGAATGAAAAATTTTACTATAATGAAGAATAAATGGCATGACACCATAGAAATATGCTTCTACACTAGAAAGATCTAGACTCACTTTTTACACCACAATCTAGTCTTACGTCTGACATATGCTAGTTATAGGACGAAGACTTGGCTGTGAATCCCTTAACCTCTCATTGCTTTAAAGAATTATCTAAAACTTTAAGTTGTTATGAAGTCTTGACTAATATTGAAAAAGGGAATTTTCTCACTGAGGAAAGATAAACTTTAGTGGTTCCCTAATTTTCCCAAAATCAAATATAAAATCCTCTGGTGGGCATGAAGGTGGTACAATAGATAGAGTGCTGGGCCTGGAGTCAAAAAAGACTCAAAAATAAAGTTTAAAAAGCATGCTTCAATCGGCACCTAGACACTATCAGTTCTTTCCCTAGGGACAGATAGCATTTTCTATCATAAATCCTTCAGAGTTGTATTGGATCACTATTGCTGAGCATAGCTAAGTCATTCATAGCTGATTATCTTACAATATTACTGTTACTTTCTACATTTTGCATCAGCTCATGAAAGTCTTTCCAGGTGTTTCTGAGAACATCCTGTTCATCATTTTTTTATATCATAATAATATTCCATCAAAATTATATAACATATTTTATTCAGCCACACCTAAATTGATGTTTATCTCTTCAATTTCCAATTCTTTGCCCCCAGAAAAGAGCTGCAGTAAATATTTTTGTATATATAGATCCTTTTCCTTTTTTGATTTTTATCTTTTTTGGGAAGGGTATCATGGTTTTATACCTCTTTGGGCATAGTTCCAAATTGTTTATCAAATGGTTGAATCAATTCACAATCCTACTAACAATGCATTTCTTTTTCTGTTCTATTAGCTAATCTAACAAGTATGAAATATTGTTTAATATGCATATCTCCAATGAATAGTGAGTTTGAGTATTTTTCATATAAATATAAATAGCTTTGTTTATTTCATCTGAAAACTGTTCAAATTTTTTGAACATTGGAGGATGGCTCCTTTTAGTATAAGTTTGACTCAGTTCTCTATATGTGTAGAAGGTTGCAGATTGTAGGGAGCTCTCAGTGAGATATAAGACCCTTCATCCCAGAAGAAACCTGCTAAAAATATTTGGTTTGGCTCCTCATTGTCCCTTTGGAATTTCTCATCTACCCCCCCCACTGAGAAGTTAGGGAGGGCATGATCATCTGTGTTCTACTTGAAGCAATGGTACTTACAGCAGGATGCTTATAGTTAAGTACTTATTCAGTATGATTGATGAGATAATGGTTCTCTAGTTCACATATACTTAGTGTGATATAATGATGCAATTACTCTACTTGGCATATACTTAGTGTGATGTAATAATGTAATCATACTGAGGTATTTAAAGGATGAAAGGATTGGAGATGAGAGCTCAAATTCAGACACAGAGAGGAGAGACTCAGACAGAGGAAACACAGAAGATGAAGATAGAAACAGAGATCCTCCTGGTGACTCTCCTGCCTTCATCACTCCCCCACCTAAAACCAAGCTCGTCTAGAGATCCTCCAGAGAGCTAGTCCGGACATTACATTTTTGCACCCAATGTTGGGCACTGAAAGAGCACACTAAACATGGGGCACTAAATGTGGGTCCCTAGATGTGAGACTCTGGACATGAGGTTCTCCTCTCAGCTTCTCTATTGACTCAATCTTAAGCACAGTGGAAATAGGGTAAGTACAAAAATAGACAAGCAGGAAATTTTGGTAAGGGCTAAATTAGTCACTTTCATTTTTTTTAAGCTGAAATGGGGCAAATACTAAGAAAAGAGCATCTCCCATCACTAGAGGACTATGTAGCATGCATAGTTAGCTTAATAAAGGCATCAGAATGTATATTGACTCAAGGAACCTGAAAGCAGGGCTCCAGTACCCCAGGCAAAAAACACTTGGGACATGATGGCAGCCTATGTTGTACACAGAGAGTCTTTAAAAGTTCAGTACCCCAACATGATCAATCAGCCAAGAAGCAACCTGATGGAGGAAAGGGATTGCAATTGGGGAGAATAGAGTTATATGTAGCTGGCACTACTGAGATATCCCATGGAGAGGTGAAATTTGACCCTGTCTTGCCTATAGATCCTTTGCCTCCAGGCACAGTAGGCTTGACCATTTCACCTCTTGAGAGTGCTTACAAAAGAGTATCCATCCACACACTGATGTAGGAAACTGGGGAATGAATAGCTAATATCCCAGTCGCTAATACAGGCAGACAATGTGTGATCTATTACCAAGGAGAAGAAGCAGCATCAGCTTTACTGATATACACTCTTGATAGGCAATTTGGTGATACTTATCCAGATTTTGACTCCCAGAAACAGAATCCAGGAATATTCTGGAATGAAGCTGTTACAACTAACCTATGCTCACTATTCACTATCTGTGTAAATAGGATACCATTGAAAAAATTGGTAGCAATGGGTGCAGATCGTACAGTCATTAGAGGTGCCAGCTGGCCCAGTCATTGGCCAAGGATTATGGCAGATATGCATATGTCTGTCATAGGAGGATCAATAGCAGCTGAAACTAGTGCTACCCATTTGAGATGGAAATCTGAAGATAAAGCAAGAGTTTTTATCCCTCTTGTAGTTAAAAAAGTCCCCATCAATCTATGGGAAAGAGACATCTTACAACAGTTAGGATTATAATTAAGTACTTCCAGCTTTTTAGGCAGGGTTGCTGTTGAAGACTTGCCTGCACTCTTACCTATTCCCATTCAAAGGAAAACTGATACACCAGTGTGGGTAGAACAGTGACCCTTAACAAGTGAAAAAATTCAGGCCTTGTTAGATATAGATCAAGACCAACTTGACCAACTTGATCAAAGACAGTTACAACCTTTTCTAAGTCCTTGGAATTCCCCTGTATTTGTTGTAAAAAATAAATCTGAAAAAATGGAGGATGTTGACTGATTTAAAAGTAAATGAACAGATGGAAACTATGTGAACTCTTCAGCCTGAACTTCCATCTCCTACTCAATTGCTTAGGGAATGGCCTCTTTGGATTATAGACATTAAGGATTGTTTCTATTCTATACCTCTAAATAAGGATATAAAAAGATTTGCCTTTTCAGTGACCAGTGTTAATTTAGCTGAGCCTTATAAAAGATATGAATGGACAATTTTGCCACAGGGAATGAAAAATAGCCCTACTATGTGTCAAATGTATGTGGCTGCTGCTTTTACTCCAGTTAAGAAAAGCATTTCCAAAAGTAATATTATTACATTACATGTATGATATCTTAGGGTGTGCGATTGAGGAGCAAATGTTAAAAGCATGTCTACAAAAAACCAGAAAAACATTAAAGAACTACAAATTGCATATAGCTCCAAAATAAAATTCAAAGACACGCTCCTTTTCAATATTTATGATATGAAGTATATCCTACGATGCCTATAGTACAAAAGCTTTCTTTATGAACAGAAAAGTTAAACACTTTAAATAACTTTCAGAAACTGATAGGAGATATCCAATGAATGTGTCCAGTGTTAGGCTTGACTACCTATCAATTACAACCATTATATGACATTTTAAGGGGAGGGAATGCTTTAAACTCACCATGCCAGCTTACAAAAGAAGTTCAAGAGGCTTTGAGAGAAGTTGAACTGACTTTATCCAGTGTGGTTGAAAGAGTCACTCAAAATCCCTTGGAAATAACAGTTTTTGCTACAAAAGAGGCACCCACAGCAGTTCTTCATCAAGGAGACAGTATGATAGAGTGGGTGAACCTCCCAGCACAACCAGAACAAAGCCTTACTCCTTACCCAGTGCTTGTAGCTAGATTTTATTAAAGGCCATTAAGTGAGCAGTAACAATTATCTGGGATAATACCTGACAAGATATACACCTTTTATACCAATGCACAAATTAATGTATGCTATGAAACCATCCCAGAATGACAAATTTTATTGGCCAGGGCTCCAAATTTTACACACAGGTCTCCATTAAAGATAATCCAGCTTTTACATAATTGGCAATGAATTTTTGAAGAAAAGGTTTCTAAGGTTCCTCTTAAAGGACCAACTATGTTTACAGATACATCCAAACATAAAATTTGTGCTATATACTCTCATAATTTAACTATAGAGTAATCAGAACTTCCTTCCAGTTCACTCAGCAGAATAAATTATAAACAATCAGGCCAGCTCTCACTTATTATTCAAGAGATGTAAATATAATATCTGATTTGGCTTATTCAGTAGGTGTGGTACAAAGAATTGCCACAGCCCAAATAAAATTTGTAGCTTCTAATATATATCAGCTCTTTAAGGAATTTCAAGAGCAAGTAAAAAAGCATCCAGGTAAGATTTATATCTTGCATGTCCACTCTCATAGTGGACTTCCAGGTCCTATTTTTTATGGAAATTCAAAGGCAGATAGTCTTCTAAACATATTAGCCAATATTTCTTTATTTCAAAAATCTCATTCTACATATCATCAGGCTGCTCGAGTTTGCAATTTGGGATAACAAAAGAGGAAACTAGGAGCATGTAAAAGCCTGTACAGCTTGCCTTCTTTTCCACATTTCTACAACCCCTCCAGGGAAGAACCCTCATGGTTTGAGACCCAACGAAATTTGGCAAATGGATGTGAACCATTATAAATCTTTTGGTCGTCTGTCTTTTATTCATGTTGTAGTAGACACCTTTTCAGGTGTCTTTTGCAATACCAGCAGCAAAAAAGACAGCCAGAATGGTCACTGAATTCCTTATACAAGCTTTTGAAATTATGGGTGTGCCACAAGCAATAAAAACAGATAATGGACCTGCATATACTTCTAAACACTTGCACACTTTTGTGCACAGTATAAGATTTTACACACTACTGGTAAACTTTTTAATCCTCAAGGATAGGCAACAGTAGAAAGGAGAAAAGAGAGACATCAAGACACTCCTCCAAAAACAAAAGAAAGGCAGTCACAGGTAACTCTAGAAAGCTTTTAAATTTATCTCTTTTTACTATTAATTTTTACTATTAAATTTTATTTAATTTTACTATTAATATTTTTTATAAAGATGCACTGGTTCCAGCAGACAGGTTTTCTAACCTACTGGAAGGGCAGTGTCCAGTTCGAGAAGCTCCACTATCTTTAAATAATCACCAGGTCATGTGGAGAGATCCAGAAAGTGATGAACGGGAGAAACCAAATTGGTTAACTGCTTGAAGGGAGACAAATGGAGAAAGAATCAGATGGGTTCCAACGAGCAATATCTGCCTTATCCATTAGAGAGAGATAGAAAAAGAGAAGACCATTGAAATGAAGGAGAAGACCTAGGAAACATCTGGAACATCTGGTGGGTCTATTTCTGTCTACATGTGCCACTGAAAAAGCCTGACTGTTAACACAATGTGTATGACAATTGACTCATGAACATCAAAAAATTTTAATGAGACTGCTGCAGGATTTTAAAACCTGCAGGAATCATTGGATTCTCTGACATGTGAAGTGATGGACAATAGATTGGTTTTGTTCTATCTCTTGACTGTGAATGTTATTTATATGCCTTCCTTCTAGGACTTATAGACATGTATAATTCCTCACGTTGGTTTATATTTTTTGTTATATCACTACTAGCCTATGTTATATTACTATGTGCTAGTGTAATACTTCCCATGCTGATGGATTTATGTATACCTATTTCAAGGAAAACAAAAGAAAGTGGGAGATGTAGAGGACCACAGATAGTGGGGGAACTCTGAGTGAGGTATAAGACCCTTCAGCTCAGAGGAAACCTGCTAAAAATATCTGATTTGGCTCCCCATTTTCCCTTTGGAATCTCCCCCCCTTTTGGAGAAGTCAGGGAGGGCGTGACCATCTATGTTCTACTCGAAGCAAGGGATTCTTATAGCAAGATGCTTATAATTAAGGACTTACTCAGTGTGATTGATGAGATAATGGTTCTCTGGTTCACTTATACCTATTGTGATATAATGATGTAATCACTCCAGTTAGCATATATTTAGTGTGATGTAATGATGTAATTATACTGAGGTATTTAAGAGCTGATAGGACTGGAGATGAGAGCTCAAACTAGGACACAGAGAGGAGAGACTCAGACACAGAAGAGACACAGAAAACAAAAACAGAAACAGAGATCTTTGTGGTGACTCTCCTGCCTTCATCACTCCTCCACCTAGATCTCCACCAGAGATCCTCCAGAGAGGTAATCCAGACATTACATATATGTTTTAAAAATGAGCCTTTATCAGAGAAACATATTTCAATTTTTTTTCACAGTTGCTTTTGCTAATTGTATTTCTCTCTGTCCTTTTACTCCCAACTGTTTGTTCTTCTTTGACTTCTTTGTTCTGTTCCCTCTCCAAAGCTGTTTTGCTTCTGACTACCCCCTCCCTCAATCTATTCTCCCTATCACCCCTCTTCTCTTATCCCCTTCTCTCCTGCTTTGCTGTAGGTTAAGATATATTTCTATGTCAAATTGAATGTAATTTACTCTTTGAAACAATTCTGATGAGAATAAGGGTCACTCACTTCCCTTTACCCTCACTCTTTCCTCTCCGTTGCAAAAGCTTTGCTTCTTTTATGAGACAATTTACCTCATTCGACCTCTCACTTTCCCTTTTTTCAATACATTCCTCTCACCCTTATTTTTATTTTTATATTATCTCTTCATATTTAATTCATATGTTACTCTGTCTGTATATACTCCTTCTCACTATCCTAAAAATGAGAAAGTTCATATGAAGTTACAAGTATAACCTTTCTGTGTAGGAATGTAAATAGTTTAACCTTATTAAGTCTCTTATTATTTCCCTTTCTTGCTTACTTTTTTCTTCCTTTGAATCTTCCCTTGAGAATATGAGGGCAGTTTTTCTTGTTGGAAAATGGTGACTAGGTTCTTTTTTGATCAAGGCTTTCAGGTAGTCCAATAATTTTAAAAAGAAAAGACTTATATGAATTGATGCAAGTCAAGTAGAGGCAGTCAAGACATCATTGTGCATAGGAAATGGCAATGCTGAGTGAGCAACAACTGTGACTTACCTATTCTCAGTAATATGATATGAGACAATTCCAAAGGATTTGTGATAAAAAAAAAAATATTATCTATCTCCAGAGAAAAAAACTGCTGGAGTATGAATGAAAATCGGAACATACTTTTTTACTTTTATTTGTGATTTTTTTTGTTGTTGTTGTTCTGTATGTTCTTTTTTGCAACAGGGCTAATATGAAAATATATTTTACATGACTGTACATGTACAATCTATATCAAAGTTTTTGCCTTCTCAAGGAGTATGATTGGGAGGAGAAAAGAAGAAATCTATAAAGAATTCATAAAAATGAATGTTAAAATCATATTTATGTATAATTGAGAAAAAATAAAAATATTCTTTGAAAAAAAAAAGAATTTTGCTCACTGTCAATCTGTGAGGAAAAATTTAATAAGTCCAAAGAAAATGAAAGAGGAATTAGCCCCACAAGAAAATCACTTTCTTCAAGTAGCTTCTGTCTGAGTTCCTTTCTTCCCTGTGAGCTCTGCCATGTTTTATTCGCACAATATCCACCAAGATGTGATGGGAGATAAAACAGATGGATACCACCTTTATCGAAGTTTGGATGCAGTAATGAATACAAAGAGATTTTATAAAAACAAGGTAGAAAATAGATTAATATCTAGCTTAATAATTTCATATAAACTTGGGAAGGGGAGAGATTTCTACTGTCACAACATAGTCTTCCATGTTATTCAACATTTTTATCAATAAAAAGTATGATTGCACAATGATCTAATGTTCAACTAAAAAAACATGAGATTGCAGAAAGAAAATATTTCTAATAGTGACAAAATTAAGACTTTTCAAACAATTGGACAGGCTTGGAAATAGGACCAAATTAACAAGATTAAATTCAGCAAAAAAATAAAATAAAATAAGGATTTTATTTAGACCTTATAGAGGCTTATACTGTTAATCTTGCTGTCACCTATAAAAAGACTATTTCCATATTCATTTATTCTAAAATTTCCTTATCTAATAATAATCCATTATCATTCTACTTCTGTCTCCCTCTTTCACCTTCAACTCTATTTTTCATGAAATTTCATTGCTTCTCAGTGGACTCAATCTCTTAATCTCCCCCCTTTTAGAGATTATCATTCCCTACATTGCTACATTCTCCTCCCTTCCTGCTCTGGACCTCTTGATGAATTAGTTCAACTTTACACTTTCATCTACTCTCCAGTCCCTAATCCCATTATCATTTTGCCAATCTTACAGAAGTAGTACTTAATTTTACTTGCTACTTTTTATTTCTCCTCAACTCTTCTCTCACATTCCATATTCAATCAGTTGCCATGTTCTGTCCATTTTACCATTATAACATCACTTACATATATGCCCTTTTCTGTCTTGACAGCTTCCCTTCAGTACATTTTCCATTCAACTATCAAATAAATGTTTCTTTAAAAAAAGGTATGAAGATGGCACTCATCTACTCAATAAACTACAGTGATTCCCTGTTACTTCCAGAATCAAATATGAAATCTTGTTGGTATTCAAAATCCTTCATAACCTGCCCTTCACTCTCCTCATCTCTCCAGACTTCTTATCTGTGATCCAGTAACATTGGCCCTCTTATCCTTCAAGTAAGATAATCTATAGAATTCAGGCACTTTCTCTGAATTTCCTTCATGCCAGGAATATTTTTCTTCCTCCTTCCTACCTCTTGATCTCACTAGCTTCCTTCAACACCCAATTAAAATCTGAACTTCTATAAGAAACTGCTTATGATTATCTCCAATTTATCCCATACATGTATACATATATATGTCGTTGACCAGAACTTTAATACAAGCCTAGAGTAGTTACTACTCAGATAATATTTTAGGTTCTGTGTTGTGTCCAGATAAAGTGGGGAGAGGGGAGGAATAGGGGAGAATAGTTCCATAGTCTGACTAAATCACATTAAAAGCATCAAGTTCAATTATGGATATTACATTTTCAAAAGGAACTTAGACAACTTGACTTACATCCAGAAGAGAAAGAAAGGATAAGAAATTATGTCATATGAAGGGCATCCTTTAAATAGACCTGTATTTATTTTGGAGAATATAAGATTTTATGAGAAATGTGGTATATTTTTAAAAGAGCAATGAATTTTTAATCAGAAGAATGATGCTAAAATCTGAATTTTGCTACTATCTTTATGCTACCATCTTAAACATCCTTTAATTTCCTAATATACAAAAATAAAGGATTATTTTTAAGGTCCCTTCCAATTCTAAATACTACTAATGATAACATGTTCTGATTATAACAATATTGGACAAAAATAGAACTCAGATCCTATAAAACTACTTTTATAAAAACTAACATGATTCCTTGGGAGTTGTTCTGGATTTTTATTTGTGTCAGAAAATAATCCAACCTAATATAGTGCTATGTAATGTGAATTAATGAAAGGCCAAAGCCAAATTCAACTTTGTATTTGTCAAATTTGGATCAGTTGGGGAGTCCCAGGGTTGAGGAGGAAAGAGAATAGAGGAATTCTTGGTCATGGCATGAATATGGCTCCGCTGGGAAGCAATAATCACTAGTAGCAGGGGCTTTGATAATTGAACATATTGGGAAGAAGAGGAAAGTGTCTGGTGATGATGCCTGAGAAAAAGTTTTAAAATCATAGAAGAAATTAAATCCAATCCAATTAAGTAAGAGTTCTGTAAATTCTAGGAGACTAAAAGAATTGTTGGGGCAGGAAGTAAGCCAAATGCAATCCAGAGCCAAGGAAGAAGAGAATCTGAGATTCGGTAGGACGATTACTTTGCTTGAAAATATACTGTCAGCTATTTCCTTTTTTCCTCTTTTTTTAGTATGCATCGCCAAGATCTGGCACAAACCTTAAAGCCTCAGGCTAGTGGGTAGTCGTCTCACACTTTCATATAAATTTGTTGGTTGTGATAATTCTGCTTCATTACTAGCTTCTATTAGATTTTACTGTAGTTATCTTACCTCTTGTTGGCTTTTGGAAAAATTAGTTTCTACTGGGACAAGTCTCTCTGACAACAGTGTCCAAAAGTGTCTGAAGTATAATTTTAACAAACACTTTAAAGCTAATCTGCTATTTTGTAGATATATGTAATAGTAAATATACAAAGGAACTATAATTTCTTCATCAACGCATACTCTCTATGATCTAGGAAATAAATCCTAGGAGTTGTTTGTGAGGCACAGGGAAGTTTGATATCTTTCCTGGCTCACATAGTAATGTCAAAGGTGAGATTTGAACTCAGATTTTTCCTCTACACTCAGTATCCACTATGCAATCCTGACATTTTTCAGAGCAAATATAACACATTCCCAAAATATACAAGGGTAATATTTCATGCAGCACTAAAAGTTGGGTCAGAATAGCCACTTGGGATGTGAGATTTGAAAAAGGCTCTAGGTGATACTGTTTAGGTTTATATGTACATTCATTTTTTATATATTTCCATATAAGTCAATTTAGGAGAGAAAAATCAGAACAAAAGAGAAAAAAAAATGAGAAAGGAAATAAAAGGTGAAAATAGTTTGTATTAATTTATATTCAGTATCCATAGGTCTCCCTCTGGATGCTGATGGAATTTTCCATCCAAAGTTTATTGGAATTGCCTTGGATCACTGAATTGCTGAGAAGAACCAAGTCTATCATAATTGATCATCAAACAATCTTGCTATTGGTTATACTCTATTCTTGAGTCATATCAGTTTACCAACACAAGGGCATATTAGAATACCTCTGGTGATTCTCAAACTTGTATGGCCAGTTCACACTATCTATGACTAATACTTGCCATCAACCATTATTCTCTACCTCTATACCTCCGTAGGGTATTTATGGGTTTCTGTCTAAGAATATGGATATTCCAGTAATAACTTATAACTCACCTGCTTTTTGACCCCATTACTGGGTCCCCTACCTTGATTACCTTCTTAGTGTCACTCAATCAGCAAGATTTTTGTTTTGTTTTGTTTTGTGTTTTTTGTTTTAATTTTATTTATAATTTTTACAGTATATATGCATGAGTAATTTTTTATAACATTATCCCTTGTATTCATTTTTCCAAATTATCCCCTCCCTCCCTCTACTCCCTCCCCTAGATGACAGGCAATCCCATACATTTTACATGTGTTACAGTATAACCTAGATATAATATATGTGTGTAAATCCAATTTTCTTGTTGCACATTAAGTATTAGATTCCGAAGGTATAAGTAACCTGGGTAGAGAGACAGTAGTGCTAACAATTTACATTCATTTCCCAATGTTCCTTCTCAGGGTGTAGTTGTTTCTGTCCATCATTGATCAACTGAAAGTGAGTTGGATTTTCTTTATGTTGAAGATAATCCATTTCCATCAGAATACATCTTCATACAACATTGAAGTGTACAGCGATCTTCTGGTTCTGCTCATTTCACTCAGCATCAGTTCATGTAAGTCTCTCCAAGCCTCTCTGTATTCCTCCTGCTGGTCATTTCTTACAGAGCAATAATATTCCATAACCTTCATGTACCATAATTTACCCAACCATTCTCCAATTGATGGACATCCATTCATCTTCCAGTTTCTAGCTACAACAAAAAGAGCTGCCACAAACATTTTGGCACATACAGGTCCCTTTCCCCTCCTCAGTATTTCTTTGGGATATAAGCCCAATAGCAGCAATGCTGGATCAAAAGGTATGCACAGTTTGATAACTTTTTGGGCATGGTTCCAAATTGCTCTCCAAAATGGCTGGATTCTTTCACAACTCCACCAACAATGCATCAGTGTCCCACTTTTCCCACATCCCCTCCAACATTCATCATTATTTGTTCCTATCATCATAGCCAATCTGACAGGTAAATGAGCAAGCTTTTAAGTGCTAACTATATGCCAGGCATTGTACCAAGGGCAAGGAATATAAATTCAAATAAAAAAGAAAGATACCACCTGTCCTCAAGGGATCTCTATTCTATTAAAGGAGCTGAAAAGTGAAAAGGAAAAAGAAGATGTGGAAAGAGATATCAGAAAGAAAGCACTTAGTATGGTGGCTAAGTCCAGAGAATGAAGAATGGCTAATGAGAGGTCTTTCTCTGAAGTGATGTGTCCTAGAAAAACTCACCAATGGGAGAAGAGGGTCAAAGAAGTAGAGTCAGTAAGCAGCTGAGATATGGTAGTTTATATGACTCTTCCAAATAAATCAGCATTTGACTTGATTTATTACATAGTGGTATGCTGGAAAATGTATAGTAGCCAGCTCTCTGAAAAAAATCTATACAAAACACATATCTAAATTTAATCTGCATTATTTTCTCCAGCACCTTCATTTCTGAAGTCCAAACATTCCAAATAATGGCCTTAATTTTGTAATATTTGTGGACTTCTGCTCACAACTAAAATCCAGCAATCATTAAGCAAGTGTCTACTGGCCCCAGTCTTTGCCTGAATAAAAGTATAAACAGCAGTACATCTGAACAGCAAAAATAGTCCAAACAAAACTCCTTCCAATCCAGTTTGGCAAGAGATCTTACTGTGTGGCCTGTAAAATTAAAAAGAAAGTTTGAGATTATTAGAGGAAAATATACAAGAATATGGCTAGGAAATATTTTTAAATGTGCAAAGTAACAATAAATAATATGATGCTCATAAATATTTTCATTTGAACCTATGAAGAAATGGAGGCAGCAACATAGTATTTAATTTTACTCTAATTTGCCATGCAACTTGGGTCACATTTCATTTTTCTACTTTGTGCCATCAAACTTGGAAAAGTTCCTTCACTTCTCTATGCCTCAGTTTCCACCCCTGTAAAATGAGACACAGTTGAACTACATGACTTTGAGGACCTTGCAGCTTTAAATCTATGATCTATGGAATTGTCTGGCAAGCTAAGTGATTGGTTTTTCCTTCTATGTGGTCAGTTTCCCTCTTCAGATTTCTTCCCAGTTTGAGTGATACAATTAAAAGCCTTAGAATAATTAATTACCCTGTATTTCATACTGACTTGGCTTCCATATTCTTGCCATACACATGATCAGAGAGCTGTGTTTTCTCCTGGCATATGTACCAGTCAAACTGAGAAACAGAAAACCTATAGAGTAGGCACTGTCTCAGACACTTATGAACTGTGTGAACCTGAACAAATTATTTAACCTCTGTCTGCCACAGTTTCCTCATCCCATAAAATGCAAATGATAATAGCACCTATTTAATGGAAGATCATAAATATAAATCACTTTTCAAAATGTAGGAATGTTAGCTATTATTAGTATCAATATATGCTTGCTGTTCTTGTTTGAATATAACCCACTTCCAGAGGCGATATTCTGACCTACTATAATGGAGACAGTTTTAGCTTCTTCAATTAACTTATTCCAGAGCTAGCAAGAATGTTAATAAAATGAGCATGAGAGAGAGCATCAAACTAGTACCAGCTCTTTTTAAAAACTCCTATAAATCATAACAACTCAATCTCTGATACCTATCCTAGTCCTACATAGTTATTAAGCTACTCGTTCATCTTTTTGACCATAAAGATAAGATAATTAAGGTCCAAAGAATTAGTGCATATCTGTTCCATAATAGAGAAATCAAGCATTCTCTCCCCACCCTCTATCCCAATCTCTACCATATCAAGTCATAAGAGTAAAGGAAGGCAGTAAGATAAATGATCTCATCAATTTCATTTTCTCCCCTTTTTCTTCCCTTTTTCCCAGTCTCTCTCTTCATCCCCAGCAGATTGATCTGTAGCTTAAAATTTCAATCAGACATCCAGGGAAAGGCCTGAATTATCATATAATCAACTCCCTATATCTGCTCCCAGGGTCACAGCCATACCTCCTCAGAGATTCAGTAAGGAAAAGATTAAAAACACTCATGGCAAATGAAATCCCAAAAGAGCAAAATCTCATATACGCTGTTTAAGTCAAATTGATAGTAACAATGGACTGTCCTTGAAGACAGTCCCCACCCAAAGCTATAATAGAGCTCCATGACTCCCTGCCTCTTTGGTTCCTAAAGAAAGGAAAATCACAAAGGTGGAAGCATTTACCCACTCCATAGTAGAAGACTATCTTAACAATGTTACATAATCTGTCAATGATGCCAAACTTTTTTGCATTATGCATTCTTGCAGTTTTGTATAATAAAAGTTTAAAATCTTGAGTCACTCAAGGAATATATAAAACTTGATTATTTTCAGGTTCAAAATTCACAAATGCTCAATCTCCACATTTTATTTCCACATTTGCTCGATTTATCATATGACTTCCTTTGACAGCTACATATTATTTCTGTTGCCCTAAAAATAGATGTTAATCAATTTTAGAGTTCTCTTCAGCAGTGTCCTTCATGCCAATGGCACACAAGATATCTTTGATCCTTGATTTGGGAGAAAGGCAAAGGACTGGAGGGAATGAGACTGAAGTGTGGTGTCTTGGAAGGCATCTAAATTATGCACTACAATTATCTTGTTCTGTGAAGTTCAGATTGGTGCTGTTTTGCTATTCCATGTAATTGTTAACATTTATGAGGTAGAGTGATGAAGGAAAATGCGTTCCATTGTTGGGAATCCTCAGTTATAGTCCTTACTAAATCTTTAACGTTATGAACTGTGCAAACTCACATTCTCCCTTGGTTTTAAATGCCCTCATCTATATGATGAGGGGCAGCCAGTTGGATTAGTAGATAGAGCATTCAGCCAGGAATCAGAAAGATCATCAAAGCTGACCTCAGAAATTTACTAGTTATATGACCCTGGGCAAGTTATTTGTACCTATCTGCCTCAGTTTTCTTATCTGTAAAATTAGATGGAGGAGGAAATGTCAAACCCCTCCAGTATTTCAGCCAAGAAAAACCCCAAATAGTGTCACAAAGAGTTGGATATAACTAAAATAACTGAATAAAATAACCAGAATATGTCTGCTGTTCCATCTCAGCTTTTGTATAAAATAAGAAGGAATGTTGCAACAAGGTTTTTAAACCCCATCAAGCCAGATTCTAATCTAAAATGACAGATACTCAAAGGAGAGTAATTATAGGGAATTGATGTCTCATTATTTTTAAATGTGTTCTTTGCTGCTCTGAGAACATCATTAAGCCAGGAAATATATAAAAGTTAACTAAAAATTGCAAAATAGTTTTTCATATTTCAAGTCATTCTGTGGAAGGAGATTTGATCATCTCACAGTTCTATCACAAACACAAATGTTCCCCACCCCACTCCCTTAGTTTTATCTAAAGAGGAAAGACACATTCTTATATTCACAATGCCTTAAAAACACAGTTTTTTTACTGTTTGGTTTGGATCTGAAATTTATTTTTTTTTTGCTGAGGTTGATTGTGGTTAAGTGATTTGCCCACAGTCATACAGCTAGGAAGAGTTAAGTGTCTGAGATCAAATTTGAACTCAGGTCCTCCTGATTTCAGGGCAGGTGTTCTATCCACTGTACCATCTAGTTTCCCCCTGAGATTTCTTCAACCAGTTCAACTCTGAAACTTGTATGTAATTTAAAACCTTAAAAAGTTGGTCATAGCATGGAAAGGGCAAGTAATTTATTCATCATCAGGCAATATGTATGAGAGGAAGAACTTGGACCCAGGTCTTTCTGATTCTAACTCCAGTTCTCCATCCCCTTCACCATGATGTTTCTTGTCTTACACAGAATAGGTACTGATTTAATGGTAAATGGTAAACTAGATGGAATTTCATCATAAAATCCTCCAAAACAGAAGCAAAATTACCCAACTTCCAACCCAAATATTCTATATATTTGATACTGATACCACTACCCCAGATTCCATTCCCTCATCATCAATTGCCTGCTAAACATTTCAAATTATGTATCTACCTTGTAGTTCAAATTCTATATGTACAAAATGGAATTTACCATTTTTTCTCCACACTTGCTCTTCCCTAATTCTGGTAATAGGATCACCAACATCCCAATAATCTAGATTTGCCAACATGTAGTCCTCTTTGTATCTTCCCTTTCCCTAAACTCATATCTAATTTACTCAAAAGGAGGCCTCTTGAAGACCTCAGATGAAAAAGGCCAAGAATTCCCACTGCATCCAGAGACATCTCTAGTAGTCCTACTCTATAACTTCTATCTTTTCTGATTCTGATTTTGATTCTGATTCTGATAGTTATTGAATTGGTAAATAAAGGGAATATTACATATGCTTTTCCTAGGTTTTTATAAAAGACTTGATAAAGTCTATCATAAAATTCTTGTAAAAATATTATTATTATTATCATATGGGGAAGAGGAGTACATGTGTGCACATATATTAGGTTCAATATAATGGAAAGAAAATATATAAATTTATGGACACATATATGTACATGTACAGTCCTAGATGGCTCTGGAAGAGAAAGGAACATTGGATTACCTTGTAGACTCCTCCCTCACATGAATCCAATGTACTTGCATGTCATGGCATCATGATCATCTATGAAAATGAAGAACAAAGAACAAAAGCAACAACAAACACATATTTAATCAATTTACAAGTTCCATTGATTCCACCTCTTTGATATCCCTTGTGTTCTCTCATTTCCATTTACACAACCATTGCCCTACTTCAGGCTCTAATTATCTCTTGTCTGAACTAGTAATGTTCTAACTGCATTCCCTGCCTCTAACTTCTTCCTTCTCTAACCCACCTGTTACCTTTTACTGCTAAATTAATCTTTCTAATGTACGTGTCTGAACAGGTCACTTTCTTGCTAAAAAAAATTTTTCAGTGGTTCCTTACTCATAGGATAAAAATGGAAATTCTTAAACCTTCCACTTAAGGTCCTTGGCAGTCACTGAAGTATATTTCATACAATTCTCCTTCACAGTCTGTGTTCCAGACAAATCAATCCAAACAAAATATTCCGTGATCTCATCTTACCTTTTATTTCTATGCATTTACAAAGTCTGTCTCTTACTCCTAGAAAACATTTCTTCCTCATTGTTACTTGTTTAAATGCTTCATTCAAGCTCAGATCCTTCCCCTCCATGAAATCTTTCCTGATCTTCCTCCTCAGATTTCATTACATCATTTTATTCTTAGGTATGTGCAAGATATGGAGTCCATGAGAGTAGAAATTTTTGTTCTTTATCTGTCCATGCATTAGCACAATGATGGCATACCTTATCCATCCTTGGAACACATATGTACTCTGATCACATTGGATCGTGTATCATGTTTATTTGTCTACATGTTACAATTCCCCATTCATCTGTAAACTCCTTCAACCAGTGATTGTTATTTCTCATCTGGTAACCCACAACCCAGAGCAGTGTTTTACATAGTTGGTTAATAGATGTTCATTGAATTGAATGCAATTGAATCAAGGATAATCAGTCACGGGACTTCCGGCCAAGATGGCGGCATGGAGGCAGACAGCTGCTTGAGCTTCTCATTTTCTCTCAGAACTTACTTCATGACAAGCCTCAGACTTAATGCTTGACCCAGAAAGAAATCCACAAATAATCACCAAGAGAAGACATCCCTGAAAGTCGCCAGAAAAGGTCTGTGTTTGCTTGGGGGAGGGTCAATCAGACTGGACGCAGACTGAGGGCAGGCAAGCCAGAGTGAGACAGGCAGCTCACACAGCTCAGACCAGAGGGGGAGGGGTACGATCTCTGCCATTTCTGCAAAAAGACTTTTTCCCCAGTGTGGATACTCTGTCTTGGCAGCAAGCTAGGAGCAGCAGAGAGGGTGTAAACACCAGAGGTGAAGATTCAAACCCCAGAAAGCCAGCATCTCACAGAACCCGGCCACCCCCAACCCCCACCTGGACTGACTCAGTGCTTTCTCAGAGCCTCAGAGCGCAGACTCAGTACAGTTATTGCTGTTCTGTTAGTGGCTCTCTGCTGCCCTACCTCCAGTCTGTAGAGGAAGCCCATTAATACCATCCAACCCCATCCCCCGCAAAACAGACCAATTGTTTCTCTTGTCAGTTTGTTTTCTTGGATTCCTACTCTGACAAAATGAACAAAAAGTTCAAAAGGGCTCTAACCATTGACAGCTTTTGTATGGAGAGAGAGCAGACTTCAAACACTGAGGAGACTAAAAGCAGACTGTCCCCAGAGGAATCCCCTAAGGGGGATATGAGCTGCTCCTCAATACAAAAGAATCTCATAGAGGAAATCAAAAAGGCTCTCACAAGAGAGCTGGAAGAGAAATGGGAAAAGGAAAGGGAAGCTTGGCAAGAGAGCCTGGAGAAGTCATCCCATGCATTCAAAGACAGAGTGGATAAAGAAATCAAATCATTGAAAAACAAGATTAGTGAGCTGGAAAAGGTAAACAACTACAAGGAAAACAGGATTAGTGAGCTGGAAAAAGAAAACAGCTCTCTAAAAAATAAAATGGATAAAATGGGAAAAAATTCCATAGAAGATAAAAACTCAATTGGACAATTACAAAGAGATATAAAAAAAGTGAGTGAAGAAAATACATCATTGAAAATTAGACTGGAACAAGTAGAAATGAATGACTCAAGGAGAAACCAAGAGGGAGTCAAGCAAAACCAGAGAAATGAAACAATTGAAAAGAATGTCAAGTACCTTACCAGAAAGACAACAGACCTGGAAAACAGATCCAGGAGAGACAATTTGAGAATAATCGGACTCCCTGAAAAATGGGAGGAAAAAAAGAGCTTGGACACCATTTTCGAGGAAATTATCAAAGAGAACTGCCCAGACGTTTTAGAAACAGAGGGTAAAATAGACATTGAAAAAATTCATCGATCACCTACTGAAAGGGACCCTAAAATCAAAACGCCAAGAAATATAGTGGCCAAGTTCAAGAACCATCAGACAAAGGAAAAGATATTGGAAGCTGCTAGAAAAAAGCAATTCAGATATGGAGGATCCACAATAAGGAAAACCCAGGATCTAGCAGAGTCCACATTAAAAGAACGAAGGGCCTGGAACATGATATTCCAAAAGGCTAAGGAACTTGGTATGCAGCCAAGAATAACTTACCCAGCAAGAATGAGCATCGTTTTCCAGGGAAGAAGATGGACATTTAATGAAATAAATGAATTTCATCTATTTTTGATGAAAAAACCAGATCTACATAAAAGGTTTGATCTTCAAATACAGAACTCAAGAGATTTCTAAAAAGGTAAAAAGAAATCTTGAGAACTATACTTCTGCCAAAAAAAATATGTAAAGAACATATGTACAATTCGTCTTAGAAACTAGAGGTGGAAAGGAAATTATATCATAAAAAAAGTGTAAAGTGGTGGTACTACATCTCATGAAGAGGCAAAGGTAACCTATTGTATCTGAGAGAAAGAAAGGAGGGAGATGAACACAGTGTGTATCAATACACATATTCGATTTATGGTGAAACTTCTTCCACTTCATTGAAAAGTGACAGGGAAGGAGTAAACTAAGGGGAAGGGAATACAGAAATTTGGAGGAAAAGGGGTAAAATAAGGGGAGGAACTTTAAGGTGGGGGAAGGATCCTAAAAAGGGAGGGCTGTTCACAAGTTTAATACTGGGTAGGGGGGTAAGGGGGAAGGAAAGGGGAAAAGCATAAGCAGGGGTTAATAGGATGGCAAGCAATATAGAATTAGTCCTTCTAACCATAAATGTGAATGGGGCAAACTGCCTCATAAAGAGGAAGCAGTTAGCAGACTGGATTAAAAGTCAGAACCCTACTATATGTTGTTTACAGGAAACAACCTGAAACTGGGTGAGACATTCAAACTAAAAGTAAAAGGGTGGAGCAGAATCTATTATGCTTCAGGCAAAACCAAAAAAGCTGTAGTAGCCATCCTCATCTCAGATCAAGCAAAAACAAAAATTGATCTAATTAAAAGAGATAAGGAAGGGCATTATATCCTGCTAAAGGGCAGCATCAATAATGAAGCAGTATCAATATTAAACATATATGCACCAAGTGGTGCAGCATCTAAATTCTTAAAAGAGAAATTAAGAGAGCTGCAAGAGGAAATAGATAGCAAAACTATAATAGTGGGAGATCTCAACCTTGCACTCTCAGAATTAGATAAATCAAACCACAAAATAAATAAGAAAGAAGTCAAAGAGGTAAATAGAATACTAGAAAAGTTTGATATGATAGATCTTTGGCGAAAGCTAAATGGAGACAGAAAGGAGTATACTTTCTTCTCAGCAGTTCATGGAACCTATACAAAAATTGATCATATACTAGGGCATAAAAACCTCAAAATCAAATGCAGTAAGGCAGAAATAGTAAAGGCATCCTTTTCAGACCATAATGCAATCAAAATTACATTTAATAAAAAGCCAGGGGAAATAGACCAAAAAATAATTGGAAACTAAATAATCTTATACTAAAGAATGATTGGGTAAAACAGCATAATTAATAGACATAATTAATAACTTCACCCAAGAGAATGACAATAATGAGACATCATACCAAAATGTGTGGGATACAGCCAAAGCAGTAATAAGGGGAAGTTTTATATCTCTACAGGCCTACTTGCATAAAATAGAGAAAGAGAGGGCCAACGAATTGGGCTTACAACTAAAATTGCTAGAAAAGGAACAAATTAAAAACCCCCAGACAAACACAAAACTTGAAATTCAAAAAATAATAGGTGAGATTAATAAAATTGAAAGTAAAAAAACTATTGAATTAATTAATAAAACTAAGAGTTGGTTCTATGAAAAAACCAACAAAATAGACAAACCCTTAGTAAACCTGATTAAAAAAAGGAAAGAGAAAAAGCAAATTGTTAGTCTTGAAAATGAAAAGGGTGAACTCACCACTAATGAAGAGGAAATTAGAACAATAGTTAGGAGCTACTTTGCTCAACTTTATGCCGATAAATTCGATAACTTAAATGAAATGGAAGAATACCTTCAAAAATATAGCTTGCCCAGATTAACAGAGGAAGAATTAAATAGTCTAATAGTCCCATCTCAGAAAAAGAAATAGATCAAGCTATTAACCAACTTCATAAGAAAAAGTCCCCAGGACCAGATGGATTTACATGTGAATTCTACCAAACATTTAAAGAACAACTAACTCCAATGTTATGTAAACTGTTTGAAAAAATAGGGATTGAAGGAGTGCTACCAAACTCCTTTTATGATACAGACATGGTACTGATACCTAAACCAGGTAGATCGAAAACTGAGAAAGAAAACTATAGACCAATTTCCTTAATGAATATTGATGCTAAAATCTTAAATAAGATATTAGCAAATAGACTTCAGAAAATCATCCCCAGGATAATACACTATGACCAAGTGGGATTTATACCAGGAATGCAGGGCTGGTTTAATATTAGGAAAACTATTAGTATAATTGACCATATTAATAATCAAATTAATAAAAACCATATGATCATCTCAATTGATGCAGAAAAAGCATTTGATAAAATCCAACATCCATTCCTACTAAAAACACTTGAGAGTATAGGAATAAATGGACTATTCCTTAAAATAATCAGGAACATATATTTAAAACCTTCAGTAAACATCATATGTAATGGCGATAAACTAGAACCTTTCCCTGTAAGATCAGGAGTGAAACAAGGTTACCCACTATCACCATTACTTTTCAATATAGTACTAGAAACTCTAGCCTCAGCAATAAGAGCTGAGAAAGAGATTCAAGGAATTAGAGTAGGAAATGAGGAAATCAAATTATCACTTTTCGCAGATGACATGATGGTATACTTAGAGAACCCCAAAGACTCTGCTAAAAAAAACTATTAGAAATAATTCAGAATTTTAGCAAAGTCACAGGATACAAAATAAATCCACATAAATCCTCAGGATTTTTATACATTACCAACACAATCCAACAGCAAGAGAAACAAAGAGAAATTCCATTCAAAATAACGGTCAATAGTATAAAATATTTGGGAATATATCTACCAAAGGAGAGTCAGGAATTATATGAGCAAAATTACAAAACACTTGCCACAAAAATAAAGTCAGATTTAAATAATTGGAAAGACATTCAGTGCTCTTGGATAGGCCGAGCGAATATAATTAAGATGACAATACTCCCTAAACTAATCTATTTATTTAGTGCTATACCAATCAGACTTCCAAGAAACTATTTTAATAACCTAGAAAAAATAACAACAGAATTCATATGGAACAACAAAAGGTCAAGAATTTCAAGGGAAGTAATGAAAAAAAAAATTAAGTGAAGGTGGTCTATCGGTACCTGATCTAGAACTGTATTATAAAGCAACAGTCACCAAAACCATTTGGTATTGGCTAAGAAATAGACTAGTTGATCAGTGGCATAGGTTAGATTCACAGGGCAAGATAGTGAATAAAAATAGCAATCTAGTGTTTGACAAACCCAAAGATCCCAAATTTGGGGATAAGAATTCATTATTTGACAAAAACTGATGGGAAAACTGGAAATTAGTATGGCAGAAACTAGGCATGGACCCACATTTAACACCACATACTAAGATTAGATCAAAATGGGTCCAAGATTTAGGCATAAAGAACGAAATCATAAATAAATTGGAGGAACAGGGGATGGTTTACCTCTCAGACTTGTGGAGGAGGAAGGAGTTTGTGTCCAAGGGAGAACTAGAGACCATTATTGATCACAAAATAGAAAATTTTGATTACACCAAATTAAAAAGTTTCTGCACAAACAAAACTAATGCAAACAAGATTAGAAGGGAAGTAACAAATTGGGAAAACATTTTTACAGTTAAAGATTCTGATAAAGGCCTCATCTCCAAAATATACAGAGAATTGACTTTAATTTATAAGAAATCAAGCCATTCTCCAATTGATAAATGGTCAAAGGATATGAACAGACAATTTTCAGATGATGAAATTAAAACTATTTCCACTCATATGAAAGTGTTCCAAATCACTATTGATCAGAGAAATGCAAATTAAGACAACTCTGAGATATCATTACACATCTGTCATATTGGCTAAGATGACAGGAACAAATAATGATGAATGTTGGAGGGGCTGTGGGAAAACTGGGACACTGATGCATTGTTGGTGGAGTTGTGAAAGAATCCAACCATTCTGGAGAGCAATCTGGAATTATGCCCAAAAAGTTATCAAAATGTGCATACCCTTTGACCCAGCCATACTACTACTGGGCTTATATCCCAAGGAAATACTAAAGAAGGGAAAGGGACCTGTATGTGCCAAAATGTTTGTGGCAGCCCTTTTCATAGTGGCTAGAAGCTGGAAGATGAATGGATGTCCATCAATTGGAGAATGGTTGGGTAAATTATGGTATATGAATGTTATGGAATATTATTGTTCTGTAAGAAATGACCAACAGGAGAAATACAGAGAGGCTTGGAGAGACTTACATCAACTGATGCTCAGTGAAACGAGCAGAACCAGAAGATCATTATACACTTCAACAAGGATACTGTATGAGGATGTATTCTGATGTAAGTAGATATCTTCAACATAGAGAAGAGCTAATCCAATTCCAATTGATCAATGATGGACAGAATCAGCTACATCCAGAAAAGGAACACTGGGAAATGAGTGTAAACTGTTATTTTTACCTTCTGAATCCAATTCTTCCTGTGCAACAAGAAATTTGGTTCTACACACCTATACTGTATCTAGAATATATTGTAATATATTTAACATGTATAAGACTGCCTGCCATCTGGGGGAGGGGGTTGGGGGAGGAAGGGAAAAAATCTGAGCAGAAGTAAGTGCAAGGGATAATGTTATAAAAAATTACCCATGCATATGTACTGTCAAAAAAAAGTTATAATTATAAAATAAAATAAAAATTAAATTTTAAAAAAAGGATAATCAGTCACAGCTGTTAGTTTGCCTAAATCCTGCTTGGTATGAAGACTAGGAACCATTTATGTGTGGGCAGAATAAGGACTTGTTTGTAGGGTACAATCCTATATGCATAGGGATGATTCCATAACCAAGTTAATGTTTTATATACTTGGATACCTGAAATATCACCCTTGGAGTTTCTTCCCTTTAGCTTAAAGCTTTAATTGTAACAGTGAGCATGCCTCTTGATAGAGCTGAGATGAAGCATGTGGGTACTCCTGTCAAGGTTTTATAAGTGTACCTTTCAGCATCAAAATATTGTCATCCCTTTATGTTACTGTCCACTGGAGGCTTTGACTTTCACTTTAATATGTAAGACTTAACAGCACAAACTAAGTTGCTAATTACTATAGAGAATGGAGTTTTCAGGATTTAAAAAATTACTTCTATAAAAATTCATATCAAAATTGAATCTTAATTGTTCCTTAAGCTGTTGCCTAACTTACCTATCCTCAGTGCTATATAAGATCCCTGAAGATGCCAACACTTTATAATTTCTAATCACTTCTATGTAAAACAGACAAGCATGGCTACTGATGCCCACTCTAATCAGCTTTGGAAACCAACTGTTGAATTATGAATGTGAACATTTACACTTCAGATATTGAGTCGTGCTACAAAAGAGTGCCTGATCTATTCTTTCTTGAGTGTTCTGACTTTAAAAAGTAATGGAGAAAATGTTAACAATGTATATTGAACTTGAGAGAGAGAGACAGAGAGAGAGTGTGTCAGTTGTTAAACATCTACCATCATGACTCAAGGATACCCCTGGAGTATCCATTCTATGCTTGTAAAGAAGACATAGGTAACACAGGGAATAGAGCACTAAGCCTGGAATCAAGAAGACCTGAGTTCAAATCCAGACCCAGACATTTACAAGCTATGTGACTATGGACAAATCATTTAACTCTGTTTTCGTTCAGTTTTTATATCAGTTTCCTTAACTGTAAAATGAGCTAGTCACTCAAGATCTTTGACTAAAAAACCCTAAGTGGAGTCACAAATAGTTGGACATGACTGAAACAACTGAACAACAACAAGAGAAGAAAAATATAAAGTTAAACATACTTATATACACCCAAATAGGTACATGTACATTCATATGCTTTGTATGGAGAAAAGGAAATATATAGACTATGTGTATATCTATCTATCTATCTATAGATATATATCTATAGATAGATAGATAGATAGATATACACATATATATGTGTGTGTGTGTGCATGTGTGTGTGTGTGTATTCATTGTGAAGAAGAGAAATGCGTATATGTGCCAAATATGTATATGTACCATGTATGACATATATTTTCATGCTTTTCAGGGAAAAGAAATATAGCTAGACATGGATTGTACATGAACATGTATGTGTGTATAAATATATATATTTTCTTTCCACTGTATTGAACCTAATATATATGCACACATGTATTCATCTTCCCCATACAGAATAATAATAATGATGATTACATAATAATTTTCACAAGGATAGTATAATAGATTTTATCAAGTCCTTTACAAAAATCTAGATAAAGCCTATGCAATATTCCCTTCATCTACCAATTCAATAACTATAAGAAAAGGAAAGGAAAGTTAATCTGGCACAATTCCTTCGTGATAAAGCTATGTTGGTACTTTATGATCCCCAGTTGCTTCCCAAGCTCTGTGGTCTCCAATGCCTGCCTGATCTTAGAAAATGCTTATGTACTACAACACAATACATATATACTTCTTTAGATGAATCGACCAAGGTAGTTAAATGACATGGGGCCATGAGGTAATGCAGTGAATAGAGTGCTAGGTCTGGCCTCAAACACTTACTAGCTGTGTGACTCTGGGTAAACTACTTAATTCTGTTTGCCTTCCTCATCTGTAAAATGAGCTGGAGAAGTAAATGGCAAGGCACTCCAATATCTTTGTCAAGAAAACCCCAAAGAGAACGTGTTCCTGATAGAATATATGCTTAAGACAAGCATGCTGCTCATAAATGGTCTTTTTGATGAAGATAGTATCATGATTAGCATAAAATTTCCTAGTGAGAAGTCAATCAATACTGCACCAAAAGCTTTGACCAGAAAGTGGAAATCTATGATTCTCAAGGAACATTATATATTCACATGAACTATTTATATCCATCCTATGATAGAACATTCCAAGCTCGTTTTGGTCTGATTAGCCATAGTCAGACACCCTCGATTTCTAACATAACGATGTCATTTTGGTCATCTTCAAAAATGAAGGGCCTTTATGTATCAATAATCATAATCCCTTGGAAATTACCAAGTATGGAACTTCTATGTCCATATATGCATACTAATCAGTACTAAGATGCATATAGACAACTCTTCCAACACTTTCTCAGAAACCTTAAAAGAAAAGAATCAAAGAACAGTTTCTGTGGACCAGGTAACTGTATGAGTCAAGCAAATTTATCAGTTGTTGACCTATTCAATATAGGGAAAGATGCAAATGTGGTACCAGTTATCAAGTTAGAAATACTATGAAGAAGGAAAACCTTACCTAAGTTTTGCTATTTCCCCATTAATTTTTAAAAATTAATTGTAGAATCTTTTGTAACTTTATTTTCATTGGAAACTGTGAACTAGGAACTTTGGAGAAATGTGTTTAGCAGTAATGGAATAGAATGTTACATTGGACCTAAAAAAAATGAAGCTTTAAGGGCATCATTCTGTCAGTGTGTATTTTAATTTGTGCTTGAAAGAAGCATTTGGGTGAGAAAAGTTGACATTTTGTTTTTAAAGAACTTGTCAGCATGTTTGCATTATCCCTCCAACCTTTCCACATTGTCACAATGGAACACACTCATATGAAAGTAGTATTATTGCCCCTGCCCAGATATATGTTCTATTTTGGAAGGGGGAAGTGGTAGAATGATACTCCTTTTTCCTTTGAGAGAAAATAATTCAAACAATTTAAGATAAGACCTTCCATTCTTAGACAGTCAAGTGTAGATGGACTTGTGTGTAAATGTTACAGGGAAAGCTACTGCCTTTCAAAATGAAATACTCTATAACAGGTTTAGATATCTTTTTATTCTTATATCTGACTTACTGTAGATGTTTTTGTATATTTCTTATATCCTCCTTCAAGTAAAAGTAAATTTTCTAACAAAGAAATTAAAATGCCATTCTTGTATTGAAAAATGAAAAGAAAACTTAAATGGGGTCATGGAGAGTCAGACAAAACTAAAATGACTGAATAATGATATCAATCAACCTGTCAAAATTATTTATTAAAGACACCCAGTATGTTCCACTATGCTAAGCCTCAATGAAACAAATACAATGAAAAAAATAATAATCCATTCTGGCAAAGACCTTAGAATCCTAAGAAGGAATATATAGGAATAAACAAAATAAATATTAAAAGAATATAGGTTAAATTATTAAACACAAGGTCATTTTGAGAGATAAGGAACTAACACTTAAAGGGATCAAAAAAAGCTTGAGCTACATTATGGAGAAAAAAAGAAATTCTGTAAGGTAGATGTATGGCAGGAAAGCATTCTAAGCATGGAGACCAGCCACTACAAAGGCATGAAGAAGCTAGATGTGGTATCTTGCTTGAAGAACAGAGAGAAGGTCACTTTGGCAGAATGGGAGAGGAAAAATTGTGCAAGTAAGGTGACATGTTGTCCAAAATAGCCCATAACACCCTGAAGTCCAGATATACATTAAAAATAATTGGGGAATATTTAAGAAAATAAACAATAATACAGTAGAACATAAATAATGATAGTGTGTAGTTTTCTAAGGCAATATGCAATCTACAGGGATCCTTATGTATGTTTTTTAATTTGATATTTGCTTGCTATTCAATAAGATTAGGAAGATAAATCAGGGCAGGATTGTAAAGGGCTTTAAAAGGGATAGAGGGAACAGAGAACTACAAGTGTTGATTTAGCAAGAAAATAACGTAGTTATATCTGCACTTGAGAAAAATCACTTGGGCAGCTGTGTAGAAAATGAACTAAAAGAAGGGAGAGTTTCGATGCAAGAAGACCAATTAGGAGACTGTTAAAATAATCTCCTCAAGAAGTGATAAGTGCCTGAACTAAACTGGTAGCTGTGAGTAGAGAAAAGGATTTGTATGTTAGAAGTATTATGAACATAAAAGGTCAGTATTCAGAAACTAATTATATTAGGGAGAGTTAACACTAAAGGATTTTTTTAAAAGACTGAAAGGATAACACCAACATTTTGATTCTGGAAAACTGGCAGGATAGTAACACCTGAAATTTAGAAGATAGTCATGGCTGGGGATTAAGATTATTTCTCCTATGGGAGTGTTTGAGGTATCTCTAGAACATCCATTTTTAAATTTCCACTTGGCAAGTGGTTATATAGGATTAAAACTCCAGGGAGAGACAAAGTTGGAATATAGATCTGGAAATAATCAAAATAGACATGATAAATAAATGCATAAGAATCCATGAGGTCACAGAGATAGATAGTATAAGGAGAAAAAAGAAAAGGGTTGATTCCTTGGAAGATATGATATGGATGATGAACCTGTAAAGGAGAATGAGAAGTAATAGTTAATGGATGGGGAAAAAAGGAAAGGGTAACATCAATAAAGTCCAGAAATAAGAGAATCTATAGAAAGAAAGATGTGGTCAACAATTTCAAATGCAATAGTTAGATTAAAAAAAAGAAGAGAACTGAATTGAAAAAAGATCATCAATTTTTGCAATTAAGAGATCAGTGGTAGCTCTAGAGAGTTAAGTGATAAGTTTAGAAGCCAGGTTACAAAAAATTTTGAGTGAGTAATAAGAAAATAAAGACAATGACAATTATAGATAATATATTTTAAACTGGAAAAGAGAGATAAGATAATAATTTGAGGTGATGACAGGATCTATTGAGTTGTTTGGGGTTTTTTAATGTAGGTGATATGTTTGAAGGCAAAAGAAGAAAGAAATTGAAGATTAGAGGAAGGATGATTTGTTAGGATCCTTACAAGATGCTAAGTCAGTATTTAACAATTCTCTAGTTCAGAGTTCACATCTTTAAAGGAGTTCAAACCTTTAAAGGAGTTTACACCTTTAAAGGAGTTCACTCCTTGGTTCCTTAAGAAGTTCCCACAAGTCCATTCTCTGGGAGGATATAAGGAGCCAACATTGAGTAGGGAAGTAAGTCTGGATTGGGCAATGAGAGGACTTCCTGGGAGAACTTCAGGGAAGCTTGAGAAGATTCAGAGCCAGGATTCAGTGGATTCGCAAGTCCAGCAGATTCACAAATCTAAAGCCTGCTCATAGACTTCCGGGAGATTCACAAGTAGGATTGAATTCTGGGAAACCCACAATCCCACACTCTTAGAGGCAGAGTCTCATTCATTCCCACATCTATCTTCGTTCTGGCTGGAGGCTTTGGATTCGGAGGGAGCTAGAGACTGAAGCCGGCTGGAGACATTCTGACAAGAGCTATTAAAGCTAGCCGACCCCAGGAAAAGATACAAGACTTGAAGGAGAAAATAAAGGATCTGGAGAGAAGATTTGGAAAGAGACAATAAAGGACTTTAACTCCTGGCTGCATTTTGGGATTGTTGAACTGAAACTAAAACTAAGGCTGGCTCCAGAAGCTCCCCAAGAGATCTGCCCCCAGAGAACAATTTGCAATTTAGAGACAACAGAACATCACAATGATTAATTTAATACATTACAATTTACAGAAGATCAGAGGGAATAGGAAAAAGTGTGCATATTTTTAACATTGAGTAGAATAAGGACAACCTTCTTGGCAAAAAATGGGGCAATGAGGAACTAGGGGGAGGGTGATACCAAGGGGTTTTGAGATGATATACCCTATTATACACATGGACTACTGCATTTGTAATGGTATGATAATTATGTCTTAGTCTTAAACTCACACAAAGTAGAAATTTTAAAAAGTGAGATAAAGATGGCATAGTATTTTGAAAACATTTTATTTATAAATGGAACAAAATATTTTGCTCTTACTAAAATAGTATTAGTAATGTTATTTTAGGAATAGGCAATTGAATGTGTTTCATTATTTAACTTGGCTGTTGATAGAGCAATTCAAAGATCTAGCTCAAAGTTCAGTTTCTTTTGATACTTAGTTTTAGTTTTCAGAGCTAAAAAAAAAAAAAAAAGAATACAAAGATTCAATTACAATGAGTAAACTATGGTCTGGACTTACATGAACATGACACTTATTCTTTAAATCCCATCCACCAATTATACAAATGTTTTTTATTGAAGTATGTATAGTAAATTTCCATCTTCCCTAATGTCAATCAGTTTTTGCTTGCAAACTATTTGGAAGGATGTGTGTGTGTGTGTGTGTGTGTGTGTGTGTGTGTGGCGATGGGTATTTGTGGGTGTGGGTGTGAAAACAAATAGGTCAAAACCCACTGAAAGTTTTTATCTGGAAGATTTTCAGATAAGCTAAAATTTTTATTTTCAAGTTTTCAAAGTTTGCACACATGATCATTTAATAAGTATCATCTTTATCTTCTTTTCAGCAACCCAAAGAAGAGAGAATAAGTTTTATAAACAAAAGGGCAATCAATTGTCAGATGATGGAGAGAGATTGAAAAGAATGAAGATGAAGAAAAGACCAGTAGATTTGTCCAGTAAGTTTTGTCTAAATTTTGTAGATAACAACAGCAATTGAGTGCAATGAATCAAAAATGATTAGGAAGGAGATAAAACCTGGAAAGTCAGAAAAACAATGATATCCTCAAAAGAAATAAGGAAATTCAGACAGGGTGGGTTTGGGGGAAAAGATAATGTAATATGACCTGTGATTTATATTACACTGCACCATACACACACACCTCTGCTCATCTTGTATAACTCACTCTGTCCCACTCAAAATAAAAAGGAAAGTGGTAAAGGGTTCTTGCTCAATAGCCAGTGCCCTGTAGTATATATCCCACTCCATCAAATATCACCTGCCAAAACTACAAGGCAATCAAGAGGCTGGAGAAAGGGAAAGTATTCTAAAAAGGGATCCAGATCTGCTCTGAAAGACTGACAAACTTGACCTATAAGGAAAGAAGTTTGAAGGTTTCACAACCACTAAGAACTAGTTGTAGAAAGATGTTGCTAGGGAGAGAGTTGCATGATAAATAAAATTGTTCTGGAGAAAGGCTTAAGATTGGGAAGCAACTAATCTTCTCAACCTCCATTTGTTCATTCATTTGGGTCATGCCACAATTCACTGGGAGGATATTGACGGCATTTTGTAGACCACTAATCTAAATGGTCATCAACTATTTTTAAAGGAAGCCACCCCAAAGTTCATAGGGACTATCTGTGCCTAATCTGAGCAGAGCTTTCTGAATTCATATTGGTCTGATCAGCAAGACACACTGACTTTAGTTAGCTTGTCTACTAGCCATTTTTATTCTGTCATTTTTGTTGGCATTCTCCTTGGCAAAGTAGCCACAGAAGCAACATTGGAATTAAATAACTCTTCTTTCTATCATCCCACCCACCAACATTTCTACTCTCATTTAATCCTTCTTTTTTCTCCAATATCATATTTTTAGTTGTCCTTACATTTTTTTAGCCTCAGCTCAATCCAAATGTTAGCAGACATATGCCACATATTTTGTTCACTTTCTATTTTCCTTTGTTTTCATCCACTTTACATGTTTTTTTTTTTTTAAGTCTAAGCTGGTTATTGAGTTTTCTATGCAATCATATTAGTCTGTTTTCAGATGATTCTCCTTGAGGGAATCATCTTCATCAAAATTGTTTTCTTTTCAATCTTTAGAATTTCATTCTTGAGAATTTCTTATTCCTCCTGGGCTGAATATTCCCACCTGATTTTGGTCCATGATTTTGGTCAAGTACCTATCATGGTACTGAGAAAAGTACCTTAGAAAAATATCTGAGAATCAGAGACCAAGTCTTTAGAATTTTTCCCATTAGCTTGAGGCTTGTTTAAAATTAGTCTCATTTCACCACGTGGAATAATATGTACATTATATCCATTTACATAATGCTGTGTATCTGTAAAGGAAGGGAAAACTAAAGAGAAGTTTTAGACACTTCTCTGACACTGCCTTCTAAGCACAATGCCTATTGCTAGCGCTCCTTTCAAATGATCTCTTTCAAGGTAAGTCTCAGGCACATATACCATGGAGCACCATATACCATGGAGTATCACATACCAGAGAGATAGTTAGATTTCTTTATTTTGCTGTTTTCCCATAAAGTTGTAAGAATGAGGCTTCTCTCCATTGTCCTTTTTATTTTTTGTTTTCATATGACTTTTTGTGGCCTAAACTTAGGTTACATATCCTTTACTCCCAGCTTGGTTTGAGAAAATTATTTCAACCTTTTTTTCCCCTCCGTAGGATAGGAGGGTAGGGCTTGAGAGGAAATACACGAGATGAAAAAATGGGAAGGCTAGAACTAGCAAAGAACTAGCAAAGATTATTTTGCCTGTAGTTAAGTATCATACTTTTCTCCTGCTTATATCTACTAGTGAATATGAGCTAAGAAACAAATATAAGGTACCTTTTAAATTTTTTATGATGCATCTTCCACTTTTCTGTTTCTTTCCTGGGCTATTAGGTTGTAGTTTTTAAATTGAAAATGTTATCAATTTTTTATCCAGATTTAATTGTCCAATTGAGATCAGATACCAAGTCTTTAAAATTTTTGCCATTAGCCTGCGGCTTTTTAAAAATTAGTCTCATTTCACCACTTGGAATAATATGTACATTATATTCATTTACATAATGTTGTGTATCTGGAAAGGAGGGGAAAAACGGTAAACTGACAGGCAAAGACCAAGAGCACTTCATGAGAACAAATATAGACAATAAGACAAATATTCAAGCCACTTTTTAAATGCACACATGTTCTCATGAAAAACAAAGTATAGAAGAACTCAGAAAGGCACAATTCTGACTAAAGAGAATACTATTGTAAGAAGGCAAGAAGAATTCAGCAAGGAGATTTGAATTATGCAAAGGGACCCTGGCAGAAATCCCATCAAGTAAAATGCAACTGTTTAAGTACACACAAGAGGAAAGAGACAAAATGAGATTGCCAGAGCTTTGAAGAGTCTTAAGGAATGTGAATCTCCCAGGATTCAAATCAAAGGACACAAGAGTTACTTCTCAAAGAAAAAAGGGTTTAATGAATTGGAGGCATAGGCTTAAAAGGTCCCACTTAGAAACAGCCTTACAAATTTGTGATAGTGCATAATGACAGAGCTATTCTGATCAAGGGTATCTTTGAAATTAGAACAAGGTAAATTATTTTATTACCCCACTTCTCCCCCCCCCCCAACAAAAGAACATTCTATTTCTCACGTGAGCAGAGGAGGGAGGAAAAACTATTTCCTAGGAAGAGTCCATCTTGTTAAACTGCATAGATTTGCCAAACTCAGACAATAGTAATACATTAAAAGCTTTCTGGATGAGATGTTCCAACCCCAAGAAAACTGTGTTTCTTCCTCATCTCCAAAATGCCATGCTCTGTTCCCTTGACAGCTGCTCTGTTTTGCCAGTCTGGTAGTTTCTAAGCTGCTCTGCCTATGATTGGGCCTGATCTAAGTGGAAGCAGAACAGCTAAAAGATGTATAGGGCACTGGAGCACAGCATTACAGCTGCCAGGGGAAAGAGGAGATGTCAGTACAAGAAACACAAAAACAGACTCTAGAGATTGAAAACTTTTTAAAGAGGCCCTAATGAAGTAGAAGGTAGGAGGAGAAGACAGGAGGAAAAATAGGAAAAGCAGGCACAATTCTGAAGTCTAATGAATGAATCCTATTTTCTGGATAAGTTTTCAAAGAAGACTATCATTTCAGTGTAAATGAAAGGATAATTCCTTGCTGACTAGCCAAATATGTTCCTTATAATCTCACCAAGACTCAATTTCTACATATATATCATATATTATGGGAACGCCACTCAATTAACCAAACATTTATTAATCACCTACCATGTGCAAGATATTGTTACAGACTAGAGAAAAAATTAAACAGTATCTTTTCTCTGTATCTGGCTTCAGACACATACTAGCTATATATGACTGGGCAAGTCATTTAATCCTGTTTGCCTCAGTTTCCTCAATCATAAAATGAGCTGAAGAAAAAAATGGCAAGACACTCCAATGTGCCAAGAAAATCTGAAAATAGTCACAAAAAATGACTTAAATGACTAAAACAAATCTACTTTCAATGTGCTTATATTCTATTAGGAAAATCTAACATGTCCATGGGTAAATAAATATAATCTAATTCTAGGAAGGAAAGAATAACGAGAAATAGTGCCAACAGAAAAAGCTTTTCATAGCAAGTGTTCCCTGAGTTGAGCTTTGCAGGAAAACAGAGGATTTTATAAGGTAGCTAGGAAGAGGGACACATTTTAGGCCCTGGAGTTAGCCAATAGAAAAGAGTAAAATTAATTTCAGAGAATAGCAAGAAAGTCAATTTGCATAAAAGCAATAAGAAAAAAAAAATCAGGAAAGATAGGTTGGAGCCAGAATATAAAGACTTTAAATGACGATGATAAGGAATTTTTAATTTGTCCTAGAGACAATATAAAGCCATTGAAGATTTTTGAGCCAGAAAGTATTATAACAACATAAATTTGGCAACTCTACAGAGGATGAAGAAGAGAGCAAGAAACAGGGAGCCCTATTAAAAAGTAAAGAAGAAATAATAACATTTTGTACAATCTATTTCACAGGGTCCTTGTCAGGAAAACTTGGTAAACCATAAAGTACTTTGTGAATGGAAAATAATGTTTTGGGGATTTGTCCCGATCCATAATCCCTGTGGGGTAATCCTGTTGTGGAAACTCTCTCCTTTCTTTTTATTTTGTAGTACTACAGAGGTACCCAGGGGACTAAAAGATTAAATGATTTGATCATACTCATACTGCTAGTCTTTGTAAGAAGTAAGGTCTTTTGGATTTCAAGGCCTGCTAAGTATCCATTATGCCACACCATATCTCAAGATTTTAATTGTTCCTAAAAGATATTAACATTACATATATGATTTTCACAGGGTCCAGTCTTTTGCAAAGACAAAGTATAAATGTGAAAGAAAAAAGGCAATAGTTTATAAACAAGGTAATTCAAGAAAAAAAATTACAAGACTCAATCATGATTTTGAGAATTTTGAGAATTGAGTTATAAAAACACAGTTCGTACTCTTCAAAGAATATGAGACAATTAGGTAACAGAGTGGATAGAGTTCAAGACTCAGAGGAAGACCTGAAATCAAATACTATGGGCTAGTCAAATGCTTTGGGCAAGGTCTCTGGGCAAGAGTCCTTAACCTCTCTCAGCCTCAGTTTCCTCATTTGTAAAACTGGAATAATGATAATCATAATATATGACTAGTGATGTTGTTGTTATAAGAATCAAATAATATATAAAGTGTTTTGAAAGCCTTGAAGTACTCTATAAATGCTAACTATTTTAGTAAGCTAGATTTATATGAAAATGTCAAATTGTTTATTCTAATTAATGTGAATAGATTTTCATGATAAATACTTTTGGCTAGATGGGAAAAATTAACTTGCTAAAGTTAATTTTTAGTAAAGCTAAAGAATAAAAGAATTTTTAGTAAAGCTAAAGAATAAAATTTTTGGTGGTTTTGTTCAGTTGTTTTGATTATGTCTAATTCTTCATGATCCTACTGGGGATTTTCTAGACAAAGATTCTAGAGTTTTTGCCATTTCCTTTTTTTTTTTTTTTTTTTTTTTTTTTTTTTTTTTTTTTTGAGGCTGGGGTTAAGTGACTTGCCCAGGGTCACACAGCTAGGCAGTGTTAAGTGTCTGAGACCAGATTTGAACTCGGGTCCTCCTGAATTCAAGGCTGGTGCTCTATCCACTGCACCACCTAGCTGCCCCCATTTCCTTTTCCAATTCATTTTAAAGATGAGAAACTGAAGCCAACATTAATTTTCCAGGGTTACACAGCTAGTAAGTGTCTGGGATTATATTTGAACTGGAAATAAGTCTTCCTGACTTCAGACTTCACCCAACTATCTTAAAGAATAAAATACTGGCTACTAAAAATAAACAAACAGGAAATGCCTCAGTAATAAAAAATAAAATAACACAAAATATACACAGAATTAATTAGCAACCCCAGATAATTAACCAATAAAAATTAAATGCATTTAATAAGCAATTTAAAAAACCATGTATGTAAGATCAAAAAATTACTTGAATAATAAAAGTTACTTAACAAAATCACTACGTATAAAAAACATCATTAGATAAGAGAAATAGTGGTACTACTTTCAGCTATTGCTATGACCCCAACAATAACTGGTGAATTGTATGCGATGCAACTTTGAATGATTTCACTTACAGACAATTGAGTGTGAAGAAGTTCGAACATATATGAAGACATATGTGATTAAGAAACTAAAATCTTTTTATTTTCCATTGCAAGTAGATGAAGTAACAAATGTAGTTGAAGACGTGCATTTGGTTACATTTATGGAGTATGCTGTTCAAATTGATGTTAGGAGAAGATTTTGTACTTGGGAAGCCTATGGAAGACAATACAACAAGAGAAAATTATATTATGGATAGGAACTATTGGAACTCAGTCAGCATCAGGAAAAAATACAGATTCATTCTACTAGGTTTCAAGGTGATACTTCATGCAATTTAGATACATCATGTGCTTGAAATTATATCAAAAAAATATAAGTGAGCAATTTCATATACTTTTTCAGCTGATTACAATGTGATACAAGATAAAGGATACCACTTCTAACAAAAAATTTAGGTTCAAATCTTACCTCTGACACTTAATTTCTGTGTAACCTTGGTTAGTATTATAACCTGACTGGATCTTAATTTCTCTAAACTGTAAAATGGGAAAGTTATACTTAGATGACCTTTAAGGTTCTAATTCTAGTTCTAATTCTAGAACTAGAATAATAATGCATTTGTCCTTATTTCAACCAAATAAAAACAATTAATAGACTTCTCTTATGATAGTATTTTGAAAAATAGAATTTGAATACCAAAATATTATTATATTTTAGTTATTTGATTTATATAATTATCTGATTTCTAAAAGTAATTCTGTGATCAGTGATATTTGAAAAATAATGGAAAACAAGAGAGATACTACAGTACTAGGAAAGGGTATAGGTTATCTCCATTTTCAAAAATGTAAAGAGAGCAGATACTTCAAACTATAGGACAGTAAGCTTGATCTGCATTTCCTGAAAAAATTAGAACAAATCGTTGAAGACATGTTTAGCAAATATAAGGAAAGGAAATTACAAAAAGTCACCATACTTTTGTCAAGAATAGAATAAGGACAGTTTAACCCAATTTTCTCTTTTGACAGTATGTTTTACTGACCTAATTGATGAGGAGAATGTTCTGGATAGGTTAACTGTGTGGTAGTGGCTCCAGCCTCATTATCCCTGAGAAAGGCTGCCACTCTGGTTCTAATGATACTCTGGGGGGGGGGGGTTGGGAAGGAGGGGTTTTCTTCTCTAATGCTATTAGTTCAAGGCCTCATTCCAAAATTGATTAACTCCCGAGTTACATATAATCACTGGATAGCAATTGACCTTTATAAAGGAATATTTATTTGGAAAATAAAACAAGAGAAGGGCAAAAAGTTCACCCCATCGATTGAAGACTCCACTCCACTCATATCACCTTAGTCACCTGGGAAGAATAGGCTCCAACTCAACACAAAATAGAAACATAATGCTGTTGAGTTCAGCAAGTTGCTAGATGATCCAACATGTTGGCTGATGATAAACAGATCTTCTTAGCTCCTCAAGGCCTCAATGGTGGACTCATTGGCTGCAAAATATGGCATGGACTCTAACTCCAGACCTTGTTCTCCTGATCTTTTTTAAGCACACAATATCGCAAGCAACCCCAAACTCTTTCCCAAAAGTGGGATAGAACAGACATAACATGGATAGAAGCAATAATAGATCCATGTCTTTTTGAAACCTGAGGTTCTTCCCCAACTCAAAAGTCTTTAATAGCTTATTTTTCTTCTTTAATACTATTAAGTCAGGAAAGAACCCTTGTTGAGGGTCAAATGCTTTTGTTGTAATGTTCCCAAGTTCCATCTCTATAACTAATCTCAAGTCTCCTCTTCAACACAGAGACAGAAAAGCAGAACCAGTAACAGAATGCTTGTACATGTTCAAACTCACTCCCAGGCACTTTCTGAATCTTAGCATATCTTCCCAAAGTCAGGCTTTCCAGTCTCTTCAAAATGGAAGATTGTAACAGCATGAATATATAAATTTTCACAAAGCTTTTAATAAAGTATCTAATACTATTTTATGGAGAAGATGGAGAGATATGGATTAAATAACAATAAAATCAGATACATTCAGAATTGTGAGGGAAACTATTTTCAAAGAGGCGTTATTAATGGTTCAGTGTCAGTGAGGCAGAAAAATTTTAGGGTAAAACCCCAGGATCTATGCTTGGCTCTTTGCTGTTAAACCATGTGGATAAAAGTAGATAAGGGATACTTATTCTATTTATAAATTACACAAATCTGGAAGGAATATCTAACAAAGTGGATAAAAAGAGTCAAAATGCAAAGGATCCTGACAAGCTGAAATATCAAATTGAATCTAATAAGGTAAAATTCCATAAGTATAAATGTAGCTTTGCACTTGCATTAAAAAAATGAAACAACAAATCAATTTCATAAATGTGAGATAGGGGAACCATAAAAAAATAGCAATTGTACAGAAAAAAATCTGTGTTTTTTAGTAGACTGCAAGCTCAATATGTTTCATCAGAGTAGTTGGGGGAAGGAAGAAAGTGAGGGAGACAGGGAGAATAGAAGGGAGGGAGATGAAGGAGGGAGCGAGGGAGGAAGGAAAGAAGGAAGGAAGGGAGGGAGGAAGGAGGGAGAGAGGAAGAAAGGGAGGAAGAAAGGAAGGGAGGGAGGAAGGAGGGAGAGAGGAAGAAAGGGAGGAAGGAAGGAAGGAAGGAAGGAAGGAAGGAAGGAAGGAAGGAAGGAAGGAAGGAAGGAAGGAAGGAAGGAAGGAAGGAAGGAAGGAAGGAAGGGAGGGAAGATGGGAAGGAAAGAGGAAGGAAGAAGTGAGGAGGGAGAGAAGGAAAGAAAGAAGAGAGAGAAGGAAGGAAGGAAACTAATGAGAACTTGAGCTGATTTCAGAAAGTCTTACTTTTCAGGAATAAAGAAGTAATGATCCCATTATATACTGTCCATATCAGACTTCATCTGGAGTATTGTGTTCATTTCTTAACACTACAGTTTAAGAATAGCATTGATAAACTCTAGAATGTATAGAGGAGAACAATAAAGTAAAAAGCCCTGAGTTTATATCATATAAGGACTAGGTAAAGAAACAGAGCATCTTTAGTTTGAGGAAGAAGAGATTGGAGTATGACAATAGATGGAGTAATATATTTGTGTAGTATAATATGTACATGGAATATAGCTAACTTCAACTTTGTGAAGGGAAACTTGGAGGAAAGATTTGACCTAACTTCAGAGGGTAGATGTTACAGTTAGGGAGAAGCTACAAAAGAGACAAATTTAGGCTTGATGTGAAGAAAACTTTCCTAACGATTTGTTTAATCATTTCAGTCAGGTCCAACTTGTGATCTTATTTGGGATTTTCCTGGCAAATATAACAAGATTAGCTTGTCATTTCCTTTTTCAGATCATATTACAGATGAGGAAACTGAGGCAAATAGGATAAGGTGATTTGCCTGCACATCTAGTAAGTGTCTGAGGCTGGATTTGAACTCAAGAAGATGAGTCTTTCTGACTCCAAGACAAGAACTGTGTGCACTATGGCACCACCTCACTATTACAATTAGCACTATCCAAAAATGGAATGAGTTGCCTACAGAAATGATATGTTTCTTCTTCTTGGATGTCTTTAAGCAGGGGCTGGACAACCACTTGTTGGTAATGGTATAGTGAGGGTTCTTACATTGCAGAGGTTTAACTCACTGGCCACTAAGGATTCTTCTATCTCTTAGAATCTGTGATTCATGATATTGTATTACCGTTCATAATATCTAATTTGTGTGAAATGGGGTTTTCTATTATAACTGTTATAAAAACAATAAACATATCAGTCTTGATTAGTGATGAAAAAATGGCATCAATAACAGCTTTGAGAAACACTGCAGCAAATTGAATAACCTTATTGTTATTACTTTGTAAGCTATACATATGAAAAGTATATGTATCTGTGTGTGTTCCATCATTTTTTGTATTATTTAAGATTTTGTATGGCAAAAAAAAAGATTTTATATGCGGTTTTAAAATTGCCCTAAATTCTCCATTTTATTTGAATAAATTATGAAGTAAAATTATTTGCAAGGATTGTCTTATAAAAACAGACAAAACAACAAAATTTTAAAAGAATTGTCTAGAAACTACTACACAAATATTATAAGAGCAAGTTTGGTCAGAGCATTTTGTCATTGCTTCTGAGAAAAGAAAAAAACATAAATGTATAACAGGAAGCAGGAAAAAATAGATGAAGGATTAAATGAATACATGAATGAAACATTTATGTGTTAAACAATGACAATACAAATAGAAAATTAAGGGAACTTTGATGTCCAGGAATTCACATTCCAATGAGGAAGCACATTAGGAAAGATTTCAATTGCAAGTCAGATGGAAAATTCCCATGGTCCTTAAGGTATAGCAACAAAGTAGATGGTAATACCTTTTCCTTAATGTTTTTTTTCTACTTCCAGGAAAAGACCTAGAAACTTCAAAGGGAGGTTTCAGGTCTCTTTTGCTATGTAAAGTTATTTCCAGACAAATTAGGATTTACTAAGACAGCTTTACCATCAGAAACATGACTCCTAAAGGAATGATCAGCCCATTATCCTTCCACCCATGTACCAATACCAAACAAATAGGAGCTGGGTAGTGTTGCCAAAAGAGAATTTCTTCTCTCTCTGAGCATATGGAACATTCACAGCCTCATACTTGGAAAAAAGAGGAATTAGATTGAATAGCTAATAAAATGATAGCAATAACATTTCACAAATACCTAATAATGAAAATAGGACTTTCAATTTAAAAATTCTAGATGAAGTCTAATGTAATTTATGGAAACATGCCCATGCATCCCAGGAGTGTAGAATGGGCAAGTTTTTGAGAGTCTCTCCAGCACTCTTTGAATTCAGCATGCTAGCAACCCTATCAATTTTTGATGTTCCATTTTAAATGTCTGAGGTGCTTTTCTGACTGAGGTAATGAACAAAGACCATGACCTTCTTGATGAAAAGTGCTGAATTTTTTAAAAACCTATTTTATTCTTTTCCCATAGATACAAACTCCCTCAAGCTACCAGTTCACTGATCATCATGGGATCAGAAATACTATTGACTAATAGAATAGTGAATTGGGTTCCATTTCAGCAAGTTCACTGCCTAGGCAAATTTATTCCTTGAGGTTATATTAACTACCAAGTTGAAAATTGTAGCCACATTATCAATGTGGGAGAAGCAAGAGGATAAATTAGAAATGGACGAGGAGAATTAATGGTTATTGAGCATGAGAAGGGAATTTGGGTTCCTAAACATTTTTGTTGCAATCTCTTCTAAACTTTAATTAAGCTCTCTCTGGCTTCATAATCTTTTGTACATTTATTTTAAATAAGCTCACTTGCCAGGAAGATTTACTCAAGCTGTCAGTTTCTGACTCTCAAACATTTCATTTCTGGAAGTGACTGATTCCAATCATCCTTTCTCTGACAGGACATTAGCTTAAGATGGTTAAAACTGGCTGTTGGGAAACTGTGCTTTAAATAGAAGTCTAATCCTGCAGGCTTTCCATGAGCAACACTCTCTGTTGTTTAAAGGCAAATTTCATAGTGTTGTGATGGATCTGGGAACTTTGCCTCATGTCATCTCTCAGTTGTGGGTGCACATAGATGCTCTCCTTGCAATTGAAGATAAAGCACTGACAATCATCATTTAGGGGAAGTGTGTATAGCTGGCAGACATATGCAACAACCTCATGTAGGCATGGATTGTCCTTGGATCCAAGGATGCCATGGTTATCAAAGGACTTGGCAATGTTAGCCATTGTCTTTGATTTGTGGTCAGTCTCATTTTTTTCTCAAAAATAACTACTTCATCCTTTGGTTCATTAGTACCAAACTCACCTGCCCATCTCTATTGTTTCTATATATTTGCAATAATGCCATATTAGTAGTCTCTGGAGTAATTTGTGAATATTATCCTTCATGCTTTGACCTTAAACTTTAACAATTATTATGGAAAGAGAGAGACCTATATTGGATAAAGAATGAGTCTTGGAATCAGAGTGATCAAATCCTGCCTCTGATACATAATGATTATGTGACCATGGACAAGTCACTTTAGTTCTCAGTTTCCCAGGCAATTCTTTAAAACACTAAAGTTACAGAGAGTTTCTGGGCTACAAAGGTAAAAAAAATGTTTCTGCACTAGACATTCACTTTATGAAATCATAGGTCCCAACCAAAAGAAAAGAAAGTGACAGTTATGTGCATAGCTTACCAATTGTGTCCAGCAACTAAGATGGGTCAAAAATTGTTTATGTCAAGACTTTGCTATTCTTATTAATAGATACCATTTGAAAAGCTCTTTAAGGTTTGTAAAACACTTTACAAATATGTCATGTTATCCTCAAGACAGATCTTGGAAGTGGTGCTATTATTAATTTGATTTTAGATGAAGAAAGTGAGGTAGGCAAATGTTAAGTGACTTTCCCAGGATTACACAGCCTTAAATTGTTTGAGGCAAAAATTTCAACTTTCTGAGGGTGAAGGAAGTCAATCCTATACTACCCACTATAGTTCTTCAAAGAAGGCATGATCATTCCTGAATACATAATTTGACCTGTGATTTTATTGACTTACATATTCCCTCCAATAATACAGATCACTGCTCATTTTGTGAAAAAACCTTGTCTTTACCCTGCCATAAATACAATGGATCCATTCAATGTGCTAGAGACCTTCATCACTTTGTCCTGATTTTGGAAGGCTATAGATCAGTAGAGAACTTTGGCTATCCACTTGCTATCTATTATCCTTGCCATATGAAAACAGGCCATTATCTTTTATAATAATTACATAAACGAGAAGTCTCCTTTATGAAGTCAATCTCTGAAGGAGTGGCAGACTAAGCAATGTTTTAAAGAGCGAGAAACACCCTGTGGTACACCATAGCATAGTAGCAATAAAGTAAACTTTCAAATATCTATCTTAATAGAAGAAAATAATGATTTGCATTATCCAAAATACTAGCTATAAATGGAGGCAGAATTACAAGATCTGATTTCTTTTACCTATTCTTGAATGAAGTACTTATTATTTCTTTGCCTTGGTTTACTTATCTATAAAATTAACAGGTCATATTAGATGTTCTCTATGATTTCTTACAGTTCTAAAATTCTTTGTAAATTAAATGTGCTTTCTGATTGTCATGTTTTCTTTCCCCTAGAAAATCTGCCTTCCAGATGGTTACAAATCCTATTTAGATAGAATGCATTCTTTATGTACACAAAACAAAAGGGTAGTCCAGAGATTGGAGAATGGAAAAGAAAACTCTAATCATCCCCAGGCACCAGATAATTCCCACTGTAAAAACTCTGACATACACACATATGCACATGTACACACATAAATATGCACACACAATTATCTATACAGTTGCAATTGTAGTCTATAGAAAACAGAGGTCTCTATATTGTGGGCTATCACATGTCTATAATATGAGTTGGGGAAGGAATGAAGGAAAGAAGGAAGGAAGGAAGGAAGGAAGGAAGGAAGGAAGGAAGGAAGGAAGGAAGGAAGGAAGGAAGGAAGGAAGGAAGGAAGGAAGGAAGGAAGGAAGGAAGGAAGGAACTGGAGAGGGAAAAAAAGGGAGGAAGAAGAAAGAGAAGAAAGGGAGGGAGGGTAGATGGGAGGAAGGGAGCAAGAAAATAAATATTTATTAAATACCTACTATATACCAAGCACTATACTTTTCAAATATCATCTCAATTAATTCTCACAATAACCCAGGGAGGTAGACACATTTGTCGTTCCCATTATACATTTAAGAAACTGAGGCAGAAGTTAAGTTATTTGTTCAAAGTCATGTAGGTAGTATCTGAAAATAGATTCGAACTCATCTTCTTGACTCCAAGCCCCATCATTCTCTACTATGCCTGTGACTGGCCTATAAGTCAATGGGTTATATCTTTTCGGCATATTTTGCCTCCATTTTATAAGCTATAAATGAGATGTCACAGAAAACAAAGAAGTTAGACCTGAAGCAGAAAAACAGATAGGAAAGACATCAAGCTCAAAGCCAGCACGAGAGGAAAATCCTGGTTTAACTTCTACAAGCTTTCAGAATTCCTGAACAATTAATCTTTCCTCTAAATATTCTGGGATTTAAATTTTGAATAACTTTGAAACATAACAGCAGCAACTATATAGTCAGAGTTCCCAAAAAGTGTTACAGTGTTACAGGTTACAGAAATAGAATTCAAATGGACTATAACATTACAGGTTTGCTGAAGACTCCAAAATGTCCCTTTACCTCTTCATGATATTGATTCAAAGTAATAATTTCAGAAACTAGGCAATGATAGATTCATTTGTGCTAAATGGAAAATTAGACTATTGACCAAGCCAAGCTTTCTTAAAAGTAGATAAAGCAAATGCATGTGTATGTGGTATTATTTACAGGTGTATTTTATTGTGTCTATAACTATTCATTTACTTGAAGCTGCTAGAAAATTGCTTACCCCTCTGTTTTTTTAATACAGTTTGTGGCTTACTAGAAGTCTAAGAAATGGGTTGAACACAGAACCATGACCTATAAACTATGTGTACAACAGCTTGTCAAGGAAGAATTTTTTAAATGTTCAGCATACTAAATAAAGATTAGTTTTCTAATATAGTGCTGTTATTTGTGTAGAAAAGAAATATAAAACTATGTTTAGATCAAAAGACAATAGCATAAAGAAGGGAAAACAAATAACAGAAGTTTATTCAAAATCATTACCAAAGTTTGTCTCTATAAGTAAATAGAGTCATTTTGACAATTTACTTTCACACTTTATTTCACAATTTTCTAAGAATGACATTGTAGAGGTAAACCTGAAGACAAGAGAAATTAATTCAAATCCTGCCTCAAATATTTATAATCTGTTTTATCCTAAACAAATCACTTAAGCACTATTTGCTTCAGTTTTCCTCATCCAAAAGTGGGAATAATAACAACACCTACCTACTAGGAATGTTACAAGGATAAAATAACATTTGTAAAGTATTTTGCAACCTTTAAGTGTTATATAAATACTAATTATTATTATTAATATTATTATTATTACCTTAATTTGTGGTAGTTTAAATCATGGAGGAGGGTCACAATTGTCACATGTGAAAAGCATTTTCTATGAATTCACTTTTTAAACATTCTCCTGAGAATGTGGAAAGGAACCAGTATTATAAAAGATAAGTTGTCATTTCAAATTTGCCAATGAGAAGCAAAGGCAACCTGGAAAAGAGGACATATTGGGAAATACAATATTGAATATTGTTCAAACAGATCTTTGAAGTGAAGACCCCAAATTCTAAATCTTTGCTGTCAAGACTTACCATGGAATTGAGAGTGGAAGAGAGCAAAGCCTGGTGCTAGTCTAATTAGTAAATTATTCAACTAGCATTTATTAAGTGCCTACTATATGTCAACTAGCATTTATTAAGTGCCTACTATGTTAGTGATAGAACATATGAGGTATTCAGGGAACATTAGCACTCCAATGTAAGAATTTACCAAGTTCTTTTGAGGGCTGCTTTTCTACCATTGATATCCACCTGTCACTCAGTTTACATCTGTGGCTCTGAGAAGCTATAGTATGAGCAGTAGTCATACCTTAGTAAACTGTCTTAGTAAACATGTTGGATAACTGAAAGATTTCAAACCATCAGTGAGTCAGAGGTGTGTATTCCAAGTACATAACGATTTCTCCAGTAGAATGGACTGATAATAATTTGTTTCAACAGCTGAATTTGTTCTGCATGCTGAAGCTGTGGAACACTTAAAGCTTGGTCAGACATTGAAGACACCAAGGTCATTCACTGCACCCCAGGATGCTATTATTTGTCCTGACTTTTGTCTTTCCATTGGACTTCGATGACTCTGGAAGAGAGATTGAGGCTGACAACTTTGTGCAACTCTGTTTCACTTAGATCCAATTCACATTCAAGTCAAGATATCACATAATTTCACTGATCTTCAAAAATGAAGCACAAACAATAACAATAAATAAACTACATACAGGATAAAAAAGCAATAGGATTAAGTAAAACTAGGAAAGCTTTCTCCCAGAAAGTGAGACTTCAGCTGAGATTTTAAGAAAGCTAGGGATGAGAAATTATATTCCAAACATGGGAGAGAGCCAGTGAAAATTCTTGGAGTTGAGAATGGAAGTATAGTATATGAGAAATAGAAAGGAAGTCAGTGTTGCTGATTCAGAGTGTTTGGAGTAGAACAAGATGTAAAAAGACTTGAAAGGTAAAAAGGAGCCAGGTTATGAAAGTTTTAAAAGCTAAACAAGCTAGCAATCTGCCAGAGAAGACTAGAAGAGATGGGATCATAGTAAGTGCCCCTCACTTCCCTAGAAATCATGTCAAAATTTATTGAATAGGGAGATGATATGGTCAGATCTGAATTTAAGAAGATAATTTTGACAGCCAAGCTGAGGACAAATTGGGGTGAGAGAAGACTTGTAGCCAAAAGAGACTAAACAATAAGCTAATGCAATAGTACAGTCATATGAGAAAGTAGCTAAAGGGAAGAAACAACCAATTATAAGTAATAAGTGACCCCTGTTCAAGCACATCAACTAAAATAAAGAGGAACAAATTAAGTGAATTAAGACTTCATTGAATCATACAATTTTAGAGTAAGTAGAAGCATTAGAGGTTATATAAAGTATGAGTCTCTTCCAAAATATCAGAACAGTCATAACATGAAACTAAATAAAATGTCAGCATGGCATAATAGAGGTTGTCTCAGAGTCATAAAGAACCAGTTTCAAATCCTGCCTGGGTAATCCTTGGCATTTAATCTGTCAGTGTCCCAGGGAACTAGCAAGGCTCAAATTTGAAGAAGTTATCAATCTGCAATGGGCGAGAAAGTTTCCTCACTGGAAAGTTCCCACAAATGAAGTCACAGATATAATAAAATGAAATACTAATGATGATGGTGATGCTAAAACAATAGCAAAAGAGAGATAAATATAAGATCTATTATCACTTGTCTTCAAAATAATGTTACTAGACTACTACAGACTGCATTTTGTGTATTTTTCGTGCATTTTGCACAAAACAAAACAAAACAAAACAAAATCTTTGTGTTTAGTGAATTGAATGCTAAATATTTAGTGAATTGAAGGTTAAATGTGAATAAACAGTGTGATGTGGCAGCAATAGTGTACTGCTTTTTGCAAAAACCACCTCTCAAAAAAGAAAAGAAATTGTAAGCATGGCACACAACTTTAAACTGCATTATTAAACATTTTCTCTTTCACTTTCTTAAGTCTAGACAATAAATCAATCCCTGATTTGTAGCATTTGCCAATTTCCAAGGTATAAATGTTCATATTGAAATTTAACAATCATTTCTCCTAAGCTATTCAAGCTGATTCTAGCATGACAGCCACAAACAGATAAATCAATTTTATTTAGAAATAAAGCAGCCAGAATGAGAGAGGTGAAGAATGCCCAACTGTATTCTGAGTGTCAGGTATCTAGAATGTTGTATTGAGTTTTCAGGGCCATATTTTAGAAAAGATATTGACAAATTGGGGCATGTCCAAAGGAGGAATTCATTAATTCATTTATACAAAAAAATACTCACATCTAGCTGGCACAGTTGATAGAGCACCAACCCTGAAGTCAGGAGAAATTGAGTTCAAATGCAGCCTCAGACGTTTAACACTTACTAGTTGGGCAAGTCACTTAACCCCAAATGCCTCATCAAAAAACAAACAAGTGTTTTTTTAAGTATTAGGCATGTGTCAAAAATAATAATAATAATGCCTCCCTTCTTGGAATTTATATTCTGCTGGGTTCTTTGTAGTAGCAATTATCCTCTTTTTTATTTTTAATACAATTCACGTTCATAAAAAGGTTAAATTCTAACTGAAGAGATGTCATAAATACATGAAAACAATTATTGGAAACTGTAGCCAACTTCCAGAATGATACATTGATTATAATATGTTAAATCTGTAGTAGACTCATAACCTTGTTAAGGCCAGCCCCTCTTTATGTCACTTGATCCCAACCCCTCCAAATTCTCTGGCAGATTGCATCCTTCATAATCTCCTCTTTCCCTAAACTTTAACTTATCTCTTTCACTCCTACCATAAGCAAATCTCCCTATTTGAAAAAATGTGTACTAGGTCTTATAATCATCCCTTAAACTACCATTCTCTGTTTTCTGTTTTTCAGCCAAACTCCTTTAAAAAAATTGTCTCTATCCACCACCTTCACTTCCTCTCCTTTCACTTGCTCTACCAACTTATAAAAATTCAACCACATCAACTCAGTTATTTATTTAATCCAAAACTACCAGTGTAGTCTATTGTCTAACATTTTAATCCTATTTTTTCTCATCTGTCAGCTGCATTGGTCTTTTTGTGTATCTTTCTTCCCTGGATCTTTGCTGTACTGCTCTGCTCTGCCCTGATTCTCTTCTTTTGTACTTAATAGCGCCTTCTCAGTCTCTTTTGTGAATTCATCAATTATAAAATGCTCCTTAGTTATAGGTTTTCCAGAGATTCTGTCTATACTTTTTTTCCTTCTCATCTACCTCTGTATTCTCTCTTAATTACCTAAGTTTAAATATTAGCTCTACACATATCACATTAACACATAATATATATATAAACACATGTGTGTGACTCTCCAGTCTCAACTCTAATTTTCAGTTCCACAAAACAAAATGACTGTTGTACATTTCAACAAACATCTCAAACTGAACATTTTAAAATAGATATTCATATTACCCAGTTCCACAAAACAAAATGACTGTTGTACATTTCAACAAGCATCTCAAACTGAACATTTTAAAATAGATAGTCATATTACCCCAAATACCTTGCCCTCTTCCAAACTTCCCTATTTCTTTCCAAGACACTACCCTTCTGCCAGTCTCCCAGGTTTGTAAACTCAGCATAATCCTTCAGTACCCAATAATTTTTAGTCCATATATTCAATCAATTGCTAAATCTGATCATTTCTATCTCTACACCATTTCAAACATATGACTTTCCACTCATAGAGATACCACCTTAATTCAAATCTTCATCATCCCTCACTTAGATAATTACCCAATAGTCACCTAAGTGGTTCCCTGACTCATATCTCAGTCTATCCTACATACTGATGCCAAAGTAATTTTCATTATGAGCAAATCTGAATATATGATTCTCATACACAATCAATTCCAGTGCCTTCTAATTATCTAACTGTTTAGGTTTTAGAGCCCCATACAAAATACCTCTACCTATCTTTTCAGTTTTCAGTCTCACATTACTTCCATTACCACACTCTGCAATCCAACCAAAATGATCTTCTCTCTATTCTTCATTCATAACTCTCCATTTCCTATCTCTTCACCTTTGTATTATCCTTTCCACATGCCTGGAAAGAACTCCCTTCTTATGTCTGAAACATAGAGTCCCTCTACTTGTTTAATATATATTTTAAAACACCGTGTTCTACAAAAAAAAAAAAAAAGACCTTTCTCCATCCCCACCCAACTACTAATGTTCTTTCCCAAACTACCTTCTATAAATACTTTATAATTGCTTCTATTAATTCTTTTTTATTTAAGCTTTATGTTGTTTATCCCCATTTTACAGTTGAGGAAACTGAGGAAACTAAGTGACTTACCTACAATCCAAAGTTATCAAAACTAATCACTTGACAAGGACCTATGTGTGTCAATCAAGAAAAAGTGTCAAAATGAAGTGGCTCTATCCTATCCTGGCCCCATCTTGGAGTTTGCATGACCCAGGTATACAAGAGGCTGATATAAAGGCATAAGCTATCTAAAGCATGCCAGGGTGAGAATATGTGGATTGGAATTAGCATCACAGGAGGAAATAGTCACATCAATGAGATCCCAGATATATTTGTCCCCTCTTTCTATAATATATATTAACTGGATAGAAATCAAGGTTGTATAAGTCAATGAATCAAATATGTTGCTTCAGAAATAATAATTAAAAATAAGATGGTGTTTTGTTTTGGGGTTTTTTTAATCCATTTAGAAACTAGTGTTCCTCTTTCTGTTTTTCAGGTATCAAATGCCATTTTCTACTTTCATGCCTTTAAGCAGATTGTGTTTCTTGCCTAGATTGCTTTTCTTCCTAACCTCTACCTTTTTAATTCCCTAGTTTCTCAAATAAAAGCTCAATGCCATCTCCTCCTTTATTCAACATTTTCTGATCCTTTACCCCTTGACAGTATTTTTTAACATTATAACACTAATAAGTTTTAATAATAACTTTATTGGTATGTAATAATGCTATTAATAATAGCAATTATCACTTATAATAATATTTGTAAAAATGCTGTACAAATAATATCTCACAATAATCCTGGGAAATAAATGCTCTTTTCCCTATTTTACAAATGAGAAAATTGAGGCATATAGTGATTAAGTTATTGTAGGTTTACACAACTAGAAAGTGTCTAGGACAGGATTTGCACTCACATTTTTCTGATTTCCAGAGCCAGGGCTTTATCCACTATACTACACATTTCACATTTCTTATATATCTGTATAATATGTTGTTTCTTCCCCAAAGAATGCAAATTCCTTGAAACCTATTATACTTTCTGTCTTTGTATTCTGAATCTAACAAAATGTCTGGCACATAGTAAGCATTTAATAAGTGTTTTTTTAAATCTAATGAATTGGATATGTATTCACCTTGTCCCTACCTAATATGATTTTTTGGTCTTTGAACCAATCCCTCCTCAATGTTCATCTTTCCAAATATTTTCTAGATTTTTCAATCATAATGTTGCAGAGCATTGGATTTTTAAAGGACCCTTGAGATCAACTGGTCCTGTCCTCTCATTTTACAACCTAGAAAATTGAAATAATTTTCTTGTCCAAGCTCCTACATCTAACAGTAATGGGAATATAAAAATGGGTTGTTAGCTCCCAGCCCAGGTTTATTTTCATATACCACTTACTTATCTAACTAAATCTGAATTTCAAGAACTGTCTTTTAGGGATACCTTCTGATACCTGTGGCAAATTTAACTGAGTGAGATAATAGGGGTCAGAAAGGAGATGGTAGTTATGCTGAGTGTTATGAAGCTAGCAAAAGACTATCAGAATCAGATCACCTAAGTTAATATCCTGTAGCAAAGCCCTGGATGTCCCATGCTAGTTAAAGTACTGGATAATATATAAGAAATTCTTTTTCCCTTCTGTAGTCAGGAAATATATATTCTGAGAGCAACATGGCATAGTAGAAATAGTGTTAAGCTCACAAAGCTTAGGGGGAGTTTAAATTCAAAATATCTGTCTTTTAGAGCATTTATTTGTCTTCTTTAGATATTTTTCAGTATATAGATATATATATATATATATTTCTGAGAGGGGGAAAAAACCACAATGTCCACAATCTTCCTAGTGCAGACACAGCTCGATTTTTAGGAAATAAAATATGAGTATCCTGTTTTCTTTCTAATACTTTTTCCTGACAACTGTCAGCATTTTGTTGATATGACCTACAAATCACTGATGCATAAAATTGTCTTGTATAACCTCATGTTATACATCCTAGAAAATAGGAGGGGGATAGAAGATGTTTTCAACTAATTACTATACTCTCCAATTTTCATTAATTGTATATTTTCTACAATATCCCCATTGTGGTCTTCATTGATCAAAAATAAGTACTTTTCACTAAAGAGATAAAGAACATTGGACGAATACTTGACTATTTCATGTTAGAATACAATATTTAATATTGAATTAATATATTTGTTTAATGTGTAATCAGTTCTCTGAATATATAGGTTTATTGCCCTCAGTATTGCCAGCTTTCAGTGACAATTTTCAGAAAGGGTGAACTATATCTCCTATTTATCTAGATTCAACAATGATCTGATAGTATTTTAATGAATACTCATTTACAATGGCAACAGTGCTCATGATAATTTGGTTTTGAATAATTATTTTAAAATTATCAGATTTGTAAAACATGTCTGATTCTCTCAGATGCCCTCAAGGAATAATAATAGCAACTAATGCTTATACTACACTTAAAAGCTTGCAAAATACATTCTTAACAATAACCTGTAAGATTCATAGTATAAGCATTATCAGCTCTCTGAAGCTCAGAAAAGGATGTTTTCAACAATGAGTCTTTATCACAGAATCAGAAAAATATATGGTTTTTTTCTCCCAATGGAAATGCAATTAAAGAAGAGGCTTTACCTGCTTTGCTGACATGGACAAAAAGTCATGGGGTTTTGCTATATGACTTGCAGTTTAAACCTGCTATATCTTCTGTCTTCCTCCTTTCGAATGTAAGCTCTTTGAGAGAAAGGACTACCTTGTTTTTCTATTTGTCTCCATTTCCTACCAGCTGTATTGATCCCAGAAAACCTCATTATTAGAAAACTTATCATCCTATGAGGCTGCATCAGCTTTGGTAATCATACTTAATCAGTACCCTCACTATCTTTTGCCCCTGTGATGATCAAGTAGCAGAGCAAAGAGCTCCTCCCAAAGTCTCCATTTATGGAGATCTCACAGGCCATCCATGTCTTTGTTTCTTACCTATTGTATTCCTTTAAATTGAACTCCATCATATTCCATGTTCCCCACCACCCTTTTTCAGTTTGCTTTTGTTTTTTGTCTTCTTTCATTAGATTATAGGTTCTTGAGAACAGTGAATGTCATTTTTTATGTTGCAGAACTTTGCATAGTGCCTGTCATACAGTAGGCATTTAATAAATATTTATTGACTATATCCCCAAATACTTAGCATATTGTCTCACATTACAAATACTTAATAAAAATGTTTTCATTCATTCTTTTATTCTAATTTCAGAAATGAGGAAACTCAGGCTCAGAGAAATTAATTGACTTGACCACATTCACACATCCATTACAAGCATTTCAGATGTAGTCACCTGACTTCTAGTCTAACTTCTTTCCATTTTTCCATGCTGCCTCTTAACATGTTTGCTGCTTGACTATACAAAAGGAAAGACCTTGCTCTATATTCCCACAGCTGTAACTATTAGTGCTCCCAGACCCTAACCTGTGAGGCATCTGTCTCTGATCTGCATCTGACTCTGCTAACATTGCATCACTGAGAATTACTGAATCTCTCCTCCTTTGTTCACTTGAATTTGCCCCAGGTACCAAAATACTCAGGTATAATCTTACATTTCCTCCTCAATTTTGTCTCTGGACTAAGTATTAAAAAAAAATGTTACATTGTGAGAAGGAGAGACCTAGCCTTACCATATCTATAAAATCTAAAGATCAAGCAAAGAGTCATTCCTCCTGATGCCAATGAAAAAAAATGAAGGCTAGTGAATTTTCTTCCCCTCTTCAACATAAACTTTATTAGTATACGGTGCTTGACCTCTGACCTGTAAATGGAGAATCCAAATGGATGGCTATTATTTTACATTGATCTGCACACATTTTTAGACCCATTTGTGGTAAAAGGTCATTTTTTGCAAAATACAAGAATCATGCAATTAATCAAAAAGAAAAGTTAATTCTTAGGTATCCCTAGACAAGCTAAGACTTTAGTGAAGCAAGGGACCAGGGAATGGAAGAATAATTGCATAAAAGTATGATGAGAATTATCAAAATATAAATTTTCAGAACCAAGGTGGGGTAATGGGAAATGGAGAAAGGAATATTTTCATTTTACAAGCCAAATTCATAGAAAGTTCAATGGCTAAGAAGGTACAATTAAAGAAAGGGCCTCACCAAATCAGCCTCCTGACATCAACAAGTTCTTGAACAATATTAAAAAGAAGTGTGATTTGAATTGCATTAAACAAGGCTATTTTATTTAAACTGCTGCTCATCTGAAACTATCACATTCTACCTTCTTTTAGAACCATCTCCCAAATGAGAAATGCTTTCTCTCCCATTTTTGTGTGACAACAGTGACATCCAGCGGTTAACTAGCATATATTTCTGTATTTTCTAAAGATTGCAGAGAAATGATTTATTCTGATAAAGCAAATTAAATACATAATATGTGGCTTTATAATTTAAATTGCTTCATTTAATAATATCCAAAAATAATGAAAAATATAGTTTAAAGACCTACCTTCTTCAGATATCTTGGTAACATTAATTATTAATGTTGAACCTGTATAGCAGGACAGCTACTTTGAGTATATAAATTCCACTGAGAAATTAAGATTGATCCCTATGCAACAACTGAATTCATGATTTGGAGCATCATTTTTTAAAAATCATGTCAATAACATTTTAATATAATTGTTCCAGTTAAGTTGTTAAAAGGCAGCTAAAAATGCTGGGTCAGCCATTTTTTATCAGTTTGTCTTTGATTTTCCAAAGTGGGGTTTCAAGCCCATTAAAGTATGGCTAAACTTCAGGGTCCATATTTCCATCACACTTCTTCCAAAATGAATTCCCCTTAGAAATTAATTTCATCTCTTTGACCATCAATTTCTTCATCTATAAAATAATAATATTTATACTATTTCTATCACTTGTTTCTAAAATATCTTTGAATATAATTGTTGTGTGAAGGTGGGGTTGAATGGAACACAGATTTGGTAAATTCCCCGTCATTGTGAGCTGTGATTTTCTTCTTTGAATATAGAATCTAAGAATTATAAAACTGTTACAAATGAAATTGTTAAACCTATGAAAAAAGAAAATATAAAGATTTGTAATTATGTTTGCTTATTTTAATACTTTTAAATACTTCTTATTTCACAGTATTAATACACATCCTTTGCTGAAGTAGAGGTAGCTCTGTGGATAGAATGCTGGGCCTCAAGTCAGGAGAACCTAAGTTCAAATTAGGTCTCAGACACATTTGCTTTCCTATCCTAGAAAAGAAAATGGCAAACCACTCCAATGTGTTTTGCCAAGAAAACTCCATGGACAATATGATCCATGGCATTATGAAGAGTCAGACAAGACTGAACAACAACAACTAAACCATCTATGGACACATGAAGGGTACAATAGGGTACAATCCCTTCATGTGTCCATAGATGGTTTGATTACACAAAATATCATATATTTAATATTCTGTTGAGGATATTTGGTTACTTATTTCACTGAGAGGTAGAATTAAAATATAAAATACTATAATGGTTATTAATTGTATTAGGAACAAGTATACTTCAAGTAACTAGAGCCTTCATTCCGAGATGGAAGGGGAACCTTTAAAGCCATTTGGATTTAGTTTGTACTTTGTTAGCAAATCAGATAATGAATTGGACATTTTAAAAGAGAAATATTTCATTAGCATTTAGACAATTAGCAAAGTACTGGGGGGAAGGGGGACCTTAAACTTACACATTCTGGGGATTAGAATTTTATCTGACTCCTGTCTTTAAATGAATGGTAGGTTAAAGCTAAAAAGAATTGGTATAAAACATACTCTGGTATGGGGGATAAACAAGTAAAATATGTTTTGCATGTTAAGACTGAAGGGCTGGAAAAGATTCAGTGATGTAAGAAGTGACTCTTCACAACAACTGAATTTCAGGAGCTTTTCTGTCCCTCTGCACTTCCTTCTTTATTGCTTTTTGAGACTAGTAAGATTATATTACTGTTACTTCAATTTTTATATTAAGAATTAACATGAACCACACCTAACTCCCTATACCAAGATAAAGTCAAAATGGGGCCATGATTTAGACTTAAAGAGCAAATTAGAATAGCAAAGGATAGTCTACCTCTCTGCTTTGTGGAGAAGGAAGGAATTTGTGGCCAAACAAGAACTAGAGTACATTATAGAATATAAAATGGATAATATTGATTATAGAAAATTTAAAAGTTTTTGTACAAGCAAAATCAATGCAGACAAGATTAGAAGGGAAGCAATATACTGGGGGGGAGGGAATTTACATCCAAAGGTTTGATAAAAGCCTCATTTCTAATATATATAGAAAATTGACTCAAATTTATAAGAATTCAAGCCATTCTCCAATTGATAAATAATCAAAGGATATGAACAGGCAATTTTCAGATGAAGAAATTAACACCATTTATAGTCATATGAAAAGGTGCTCTAAATCATTATTGATCAGAGAAATGCAAATTAAGGCAACTCTGAGATGCTACTACATACTTTTCAGATTGCCTAAGATGACAAAAAAAATGATGAATGTTGGAGGGGAGGTGGGAAAACTGGGACACTAATTCAATGTTGGTGGAATTGTGCATTGATCCCACCATTCTGGAGAGCAATTTGAACTATGCCCAAAGGGCTATCAAACTCTGCATACTCTTTGACCCAGCAGTGTCTCTACTGGGCCTGTATCCCAAAGAGATCATAAAAGAGGGGAAAAGAACCCACATGTGCAAAAATGCTTGTAGAAGCTCTTTTTTTTTTGTATTGACAAGTAACTGGAAACTGAGTGGATGTCCATCAGTTGAAGAATGGCTGAATAAGTCATGGTATATGAATGTTATGGAATATTATTGTTTTATAAGAAATGATTAGCAGAATGATTTTAGAAAGGCCTGGAGAGACTTAAATGAATTGATATTGAGTGAAATGAGTAGACAGGACAACATTGTACATAGCAACAGTAAGATTATACAGTGATCAATTCTGACAGATGTGGCTCTCTTCAACAATGTGGTGATTCAGGCCAATTCCAATAGTTTTGTGATGAAGAGAATCATTTGTACTCAGAAAGAAGACTGTGGGGATGAGTGTGGATCACAACATAGTATTTTCACTCTTTTTGTTTTTGTTTGCACTTTGTTTTATTTCTCTTTTTTTTTCTTTTTGATCTGATTTTTCTTGTACAGCATGATAATTGTAGAAATCTGTACAGAAGTGCACATGTTTAACATATATTGGATTACTTACTGTCTATAGGTGGAATTAGATGGAAAAGGGGGAGAAAAAATTTGAAACATAAGATTTTGCAAGAGGGAATGATGAAAATTATCTATTCATATGTTTTGAAAATAAAAGGCTTTAATAAAACAATAATTTAAAAAAATTATCATGACTACTTTCACACAAATTCATCCTTCTCCAAATTAGAAATTTCCTTGAACCAATAAAATTCAGTGTTTTGGCATTATTGTCCTATGTCACAGATACTCATGAAAAAGTAAGACTAGGGAAACTTTTCCCAATGAATCTTTATTGTCTGAGCCCATGAATCATGAGAAATGTAGTCCTTCATTCCTCACCTTGGCCATATCTCTTAGATTAATTGTAATTTATTAATATAGAATAAAGAATATGAATATGAATGTGTCAAGCTTTGTCCTGATTTGGAATCTAACATTGTACAAGTGAGGTCCAAGGATGGGCCTTATTAGCTTTGTTAGACTTTAAAAAGTGACTGGCTTTTATACCTTGGAGCTTACACAGGTTTATATTAAATTTTGAATAAAGGAAGTCAGAACTTTACAACTACACCAATTTACGGTAAATAAACTACAGATACTTTAGCTATATCAATCAAAAATAAGTCCAAAAAGGAGTGAATACATAGTTTGGTGTAATTCCTTTGACGCTGTTAACTATACAATCTGGATTTCTCAGCCATACTGTTAAAGTATGTGTCTTCTATCCTATCCTAGTTTCCTTTTGTTTATAATTTTTCTGAATACTATTGCAGCACAAAACACTGCCACACTGCTGCTCCAGTCACAGTAATCTCACTGGCTCTTAATTTTCTGAAGGAAGGAAAGGTAATGAATGTACAGAGCTGAATTCTTTGCAAATCCCTAGATTATTTTTTGCAATTCTGCCAGACTGTGGTGCCTAATGGAAAGGTAGTTCTGAATGTGAACATTAGGGATTAAGGATTAGCCTTCTCTGCTGTTAATTAGTAGGGTTGCTGCAATTATTTTAGCTCTTATGAATAATTCCTCTTGTAGAAAGCTTTGAGTGATAATGAGGAACAGAAAAAGTGTCTAGTCCTCTAGCTTACTGGTCACATGATTCATAAGTCATTGAAGAAATTCCTCAGACTTAAGGTATTTATTTCAGGCAAACCAAGTGACTTTCTGTTATTAAAATACCAGAGTTAACTTCTAAGAAAATCAGAAGGGATAAAGGGAAGGAAAGAAATAGAAATAAACATAGAATGAGAGAGTTTCTGATATTTGCCCAAAATAAAAACTCTCACTATTTTAAGTATCTTTGAGTTAGAGAGTTACCTCTTCCAAGTTAGACTAGAGATTTTACCATGACATACATGCCCTATATGGATGGAAATCCAGTATCCATCTGGCTTTGGAGCTCCTAAGCTCAGTAATAGAAGCAGCTGAATGGTTCAATGGATAAAGCATTAGATCTGGAGTCAGGAAGACCTGAGTTAAATTTAATCTCAAACTCTTACTAGCTGTGTGACCCTGGACAAGCTACTTAATCTCTGTTTACTTTAATCTACTAGAGAAGGAAATGTCAAATCACTTCAATATCTTTTCCAAGAAAACCCCATGAACAGTATTGGTATGCTATGGTCCACATGATCATGAAGAATTGAACACAACTGAATGAATGAACAACAAAGTTCTGCCATCATTGTCTTCCAAGGCAAAGGTGAGAGAGACATCTAGAGACAGGTACAGACTTAGTTCCAAAGGAGAAGAGAAAAGGACATGAACTAAAAGAGGAGAAGAAAAGTGGGAAATTTATTAATAGACATTTGGATCGGTGAAGAAAACCAAAGATTGAATTTGGAGAGGATCACATGTTTATGAATGACGAGTTAAAACATAAATGATAAATGACATAAAACTGGGAGGGGAAGGCAGCACATTTGTTGACAGATTCAAGATTCAAAAGTATTTGGACAATTTAAAATATTAGGATTAATCTAAGATATAATTTTATAGCATAATTATGAAGTCTGACACTTGGGTTCAAAATATTCATTCCATGTGTACAGATTAGGATTGGTTAGACAACCATTTATCTAAAAAAAAATCTGAGAGTTTAGGAGACAGCAAATCCAAAGAGTTAGCAATGTCATGGTAGCCCAATAAAACTGCTTCACTCCTGGATTCTAAAGACAACAGCATAGATTTTCAGAATAAAAAGGTAATATAGTCCCTTTGTACTTGATCCTTATTAGATGACATCTGGAATATATATTCACTTCTGCTACCACAACTTATAAGTGATATTCACAATCTCGAGAGTAGTCAGAAGAAGGGAGCCAAGATGATGTAGGCACTCAAGGTGATATTATATATGAAGATCACTAGAAAGAGATGAGGATATTTAACCTGGAGAAAAGAAATTGGAGGTGGGAGGAGAGATATAATGGCTGTATTTAAATATTCAAAGAACTTTGATATGAAAACATTAGACTTGCTTTATCTGACCCCAGTCAGTTAGTCAATAAACATTTATTAAGTACTTACTTTATGTCAAGTACTGTGTTGTGCTCCAAGGACACAAAGGAGGGAAAAATTGTTCTGGTTCTCAAGATTCTTATAATCTAATGGAGGAGACAATATATAAATAACTATGTAAAAACAACTTTTATACAGGATAAATTGGGAATGACCAAGGTAGATCAGCATTAAAATTTGGGGGGAATTTCTAAAGACTTCTAATAGAAAGTGATATTTTAACTAAGACTCAAAGGAAGCCAAGAATAGAAGAAGAAAAGCATTGTATGCATGATGGACAGCCAATGAAAATGCCTGGAGTAGGAGAGAGTATGTCCATTTCAAAAAACAGCAAACAGACTGGCATCACTGGATCAGTGAGGAGATGTAAGAAGACTGTAAACAAAGAAGGGTGACCAAGGTAGAAGTTGCAAAGAAGTAAATTTAGTTTGATATAAGTAAAGATTTCTGATATAAGTAAAGATAACTAAAAATGTCCCACAATGTAATGGATTGTCTCAAGATATAGTGTATTGCCCCATTATAAAAATTCTGCAAGCAGAGGCTGAGTGACCATTTGTCAACTATATTATACTGAAGAATGATTTTTATGTATGATTTGTTTTAATTGACTCTTGCATTCTAATTCTAAAATTCTGCGAGAAGGGGTGGGGGAGTAAAGAAAATCATTTTTTAAAGGGAAGAGACTATTTATTCATTCATCACATATTTATTGAATACTTCCTGTGTACTTAGGCTGACATCCTAAACCACTAAAAATGTTTTATCATGCTGTGGAGACAACTCTAGGTTCTCAAAGGCCATATTCTGGCAATTTATAATAAGACAGACAGAATCTGAGTATGATTCCAGTGACAGACTGTATGTCTGTAGTCATAGGACCAGCCTGGCTCTGTTCAGAGGGACTATCATCAGGTGGGTCACAGGGGAATATCTCTTTGGTCACAAAACTATCAAACACCATTTACATTATTATAGATGTTATTATAGATCTCTAGACATGGAAATATTCCTACCATGATAAAATTGTAGTTCATAAAATGATGATTAAGAAAATGATAATTATTATTGATAATAACAATAGCATTGATAAAGCACTTTAAGGTTTGCAAACTCTTTACCTTTATTTCATTTGAACTTCACAATAATCCTAAGAAGTTACTATTATCCTTATTGCACAAATAGATAGATAGAGATATAGACAGATAGATAGATAGATAGATAGATAGATAGATAGCTAATAGGTCAATAATGATAGATTAGAGAGAAAGAGATGATAAGTAAATAAAGATAAAGATAGATGATTGGGTAGATGTATAGAAAAAACATATAGGTAGAGATAGATATAGATAGAGGAAAAGGCAAGTAAATAGAAATAGATGAGAGAGGTAGAGAAAGAAGTAGCAAAAGACAGAGACAGAGGCAGAGAGACAGACAGAGAGACAGAAACAGAGAAATAGCAGATAGTATTTATCAAAAGCCTCCTATGTGCCAAGCACTGTGCTAAGTGCTGAGCATATAAAAAAAATGAAAGAAAGGAAGAAAAGCAAAAAACAAATAATATAGTCCCTACCCTCAAGTAGCTTATATCTAATAAGAAAAACAATACATAAAGAAGTGCTAGAAAGAGGAGATAGAGTGATGAGAAGTCTAAAGGAAGTTGCATTAACTTGGAAAGCAGTATATATTATGTAAAGATACTACATTGTTAGCCTGAGAGACAAAAGGATATAGGATTGTAAAGAGATTCAAAAAGTTCAACTTTTAATCCTGAAAAATTTCAGATATTAAGACAGTATCTGCCATCCACAAAATTAATAAAAATGATAGAAAATGAAATAAATTAATGAAAAGCATTATTAAACACTTACTTTGGTCTATGCACTATGCTAAATACTGGGGAAACACTCTGCCCTCAAGGATATTACATTCTAACAATTTAATAAATGTTGATTAATATTAATAGGAAAGACAATCCAATAATGACCAAGTAGAGTAGTGACTAGGAAAGGCTGTTTTAGTTTATAAGCCACAGAGATGGAGAATCTAGAAAAGGAATAAGTAGTCAACTCATAAACACCTTCATAAAAATTGGGAAGGTATGTGGTGCAGTAGACAACTGGTCTGGAGTCAGAAAGACTTGAATTAAAATCTGGTCACTGACACTTACCTGGGCAAGTCACTTAACCCTGTTTGCTTCAGTTTTCTGTAAAATGAGCTGGAGAAAGAAATGACAAACCACTCCAGTGTCCTTGTTAAGAAAACACCAAAAAGTCAGACTCGTTGTACTAGTTGAAAGCCATGATTAAAAAGAGTAAGATTTAGACAGCATTTTTACAGAAATTATCAAGGAAAACTGCTGATAATCTGGAACGAGAGGACAAAAAAAATCACTGAAAGAATCTACCAATCACTGCAGAAAAGAGATCCCAAAATAAAAATCTCAAGAAACATGATAGCCAAATTACAAAACTATAGTCAAGGGAAAAAATAAGATAAAGAACCAAAAAGAAATAATTCAAATATTAGGGATTCACAATAGGAATTATAGAGGGCTCAATAGTTACAACATTAAAGAATCAGAGGTCATGGAATATGATATGAAAGGCAAAAGATCTAGGACTACAGTCATGAATCACCTACCTGACAAAATAAAGCATAATATTTCAAGGGAAAAAATAGTTATTCAATGAAATGGAAAGATTTCAAGTTTTCATAAAGAATAGTTCAAAAGTGAAAAAAAGATTTCCAATATCGAGACTAAAAAGAGCAAGAGGGAAAACATTTAATAAAACTGAACTGTTTACATCCCTACATGGGAAGCTGATACTTGCAATTCTTAAAAATTGTACCACTCTAGAAACTGTAAAATTAATGGATGTCCATCAATTGGAGAATGGTTGGGTAAATTATGGTATATTAATGTTATGGAATACTATTGTTCTGTAAGAAATGACCAACAGGAGGAATACAGAGAGGCTTGGAGAGACTTACATCAACTGATGCTGAGTGAAACGAGCAGAACCAGAAGATCATTATACGCTTCAACAATGATACTGTATGAGCATGTATTCTGATGGAAGTGGATATCTTCAACATAGAGAAGAGCTAATCCAATTCCAATTTATCAATGATGGACAGAATCAGCTACATCCAGAAAAGGAACATTGGGAAATGAGTATAAACTGTGAGCATTGTTTTTGTTTTGTTTTTTTTTGTTTCTCTTCCCAGATTATTTTTACCTTGTGAATACAATCCCTCCTTTGCAACAACAACAAAAAAAATTCGGTTCTGCATATATATAGTGTACCTAGGATATACTATAAGATATTTAATATGTATGGGAATGCCTGCCATCTAGGGGAGTGGGTGGAGGGAAGGAGGGGAAAAACTCAGAAGAGAAGGGAGTACAAGGGATAATGTTGTAAAAAAAAAAAAATTACCTATGCATATGTACTGTCAAAGAAAATGTTATAATTATAAAAATTAATAAAAAACAAAATTTTTAAAAAATGTACCACTAATACTACAGCAAGGAGAAATATACATAGAGAGTATAAGTTTAGATGAATTTGAGTGAATAACATAAAAATAATGAAGGTATTAGAAAAAGAAGTACAAACTAGGTGCAGAAGGAAGGGAGAGCTAAAATGGGATAAATTATTTGACATGAAGAGGCATGGAAAAACTTACTGCATTGGAAGGAAAAATGGGGGGAGTGAGCAATGAGTGTTGTTTGAACCTGACTCACCAGTATTGATTCAAAGAGAGAATAATATATATAATCAATTGAATATAAAAATCCATCTTACCCCTAGGGAAGCAGGAGAAGAACATAAGTAAAGAGCATAAGCTGACCCAAGAGAGGATAGATAAGGAAAGATGGTAAACAGAAGGAAAACTGTTGAAGAGGAAAAGGATCAAAGGAGAGAACAAACAGGAGGAAAAGAAGAATGGAGAAAAATATGGTTAGTAATCATAATTGTGAATATGAATGGGATGAATTCTCCTATAAAACAGAAGTGGATAGCAGAGAAAAATCTGGAACTTAAAATTTTGTATTTGGGAAAAAAAATAAAACACTATTTAAAAAGTAAAGGAAAAAAAACCTAAAAGTGGGGAGGGGTCATGAAGAGTCAGACATAATTAAAAACAACTAAGCAAAACAAAACAAAAATAAATTTTCTCACTACTCCTAGACCAGGAGGGGTAAGGGCAATGAAGATTATTCTGTAAGTGTTTGAAGTCTATTGCATTGACTTTACGAACAGCATGGTAAATAACAGGATGGTCAAAGAAAAGAATGTGTAAGACCAAGGCAATATTATACCAATAAATATGGCATAATCCCAGGACTGGAGGACCAAAGACAAATGAAGATTCTCCAGAATGTAATCTTTACTGGTCACATTTGATGGTGTAACAGAACAGAAGGTGAAGGCCAGAGGGAAAAAAAAAATATATATATATATATGCACAAATGTTATGCTGTTTCTATTTGTTGCTTCATTTTTGAAGACCACATCAAAAGTAATGTTTTGACTACAGGGATTTTATTTTAAAAAGGCAGAGTTGCACATAATCTTCAGACTCAGTCTCTTCCTGAGTCATCAAAGTCCAGTGGCAGGACAAAAGTCAAAATGCCTCAGGATGATGCTTTGATACTTTACCAAAATCTAAATGCTCCATAGCTCTTGCTTCAACCACTTTCATGGCTGCTGGAGGAAACTATTTTCATCTGCCCATTCTGCTAGGGAAAGTCTTCATATTCTTGTGATGGAACTCTGCCTAGCTCACCAATGTATTTGAGTTTTGTCAGTTACTCTCAACCTGGTTTAGCCCATCTACTGAGACAGTTTAATGAGTGTGGCTGCTATTCATGCTCCAGATTTTTAGAGTTGGGTGAATCAAAAGTAGGAGAACAGCCCTGAAAAGGGTTCAGCAATCCTTCACACCAGAGCTAGTAGTCCTTCTTTAACACCCAATGCATCTCACAAATATTATAATGCAAATAAATTTACTGCTACATAAGAACCACTGGCAGAGAATGAAGTAAAAAACAAAACAAAAACAAAAACAAAATCAAAACACAACTAACTAAAGTTACTAATAGATAATGAAGACTTAAGAAATAAATAGATATAAAATTACAAAAAGGTATGAGTAGGAGAATTTAATGGAAGGCAGAAATTTAACAACAAAAAACAAAGTGCAAATCATGTTGGAAATCATGGCTAATGATCAAACTAGCTAACAAATTATGAAATCTGAGAAAGCAATACCTAGGAAATTACACAGAGACTAGTGAAAAAGTAATTTAAAAATATTTGTTGAGATAAAAAATATGTTCACTGTTCTCCAACTTTGTGTTTTCTTCATTATGACCACAAGATGGCATACAGAAGTCTTAAAAAATATTCTGTGGACCAAGTTTCAAAACAATTGGCAATGTAACTTTGTAAGTTTTCAACACATTTTACCTTTGGAAGTAGTTAGACTACTAATGCAGTAACTTATTCTACTCTTTCACCTGGCTTAATAGGAGACCTTAAATGAATGATGCAGCCAATTTTTTCTGTCTCTATTATTTTTCCCATTTCTGCTTCTAGGTGGCTGAGTACTGGAGATGGAACAGACTAAAGTACAAATTTATGAGCTTGGAAAAGTTGGGAGAACCAACAGAATTCTCATGACTGAGCCTGACCAGGAAAACAACTCACTCAATTGAGCCCAACCATGGATCTTTCTAGCAGCTGACATACCAGGTTCTACAAGCAAGAAAGTGACTTAAGCTACACATGAAGTGGACTAAGGGCAAGTATTTATATAAGCCATTTTAAGTTTAAATCAATCTTCCCCAAGTAGTGGACTAAGGACAAGTATTTATATAAGCCATTTTAAGTTTAAACCAATCTTCCCCAAGGATCCAGATGGTAGAGAAAAGAGTGTGTCCTCATTAGGAGATGATACATTTGGATTTTCATTCTTCTTATATCTTTTCAGTAAATATCCATTTGGAAAAACTAATTTTAATTTGCTACTAATGATATCATAGAAATATCAACGAACAGATGATCCTGTCATTGGTGGCTAATATTAGGGGAAAATTCACAAGAATGAGGCTCAATACATTAACATTCAAAGAATGTTTGGGTACCCCAAGAACCCTGAGGGAAAATTGAAGAGTAGCTTTCTTTGAGGGACCAAGTGCAAGTAGGAATTGGGATAATAACCCCTAGAACCAGACAGTATCCCAATGCCTGGAAGTTTTTATGTCTTAAGAGTTTAAAATGGCACAAAGATTTTTGAGATATCCAAAACAAATGTTTCAAAAGAAAAGACATTGAAGTCTATATGTACTCTTTGATTCACTCGTGTACTTCAACAAGGTCAAAGGCATAGGGAAAAGTCCCATATATACAAAACTCTATATAGCAACAATTTTTATGTAAAAAAAAGCTATAAACAAAATGGTTATTCCTCTATTTAAAAAAGAGCTGAATAGATTGTGGTATATGAAGGTAATGGAATATTATTTTACTATAAGAATCAATGAGTATAAAAATATAGTAAAATTTAAGAAAACAAGTCATATGAAAACAAATCATATGATTCAAAAACAAAGTTTACATAAATGACCAAATTATATAAAAGAAAGCACTGAAAGACATCAGAATTTTTATCAGTGCAATGACTAATCTCACCTCATAAGAAATGATTATGAAACATTCACCCCTCCCTCTTCTCAGAAATTAAATACTCTGCTAAAAAAAATGTGTAATAAGGCACATATTATCAAGATGCTGTGAAATGAATTATTATTACTTAACTATATTTCTCTGTTCTGAGAAATAGGGGGAGAGAATTGTATATTGGTAAATGACAGTGATATGAAAATTATCAATAAAAACATTTTTTCTAAAAATGATCAAGTGGGTTCAATAGTAATCAAGAAAATGACATGGTGACTAACAAAAGTTAATGGAATCATGGGATGCGAAAAGGAAGGAATTCTACCTTGATAAGACCATGTCATAAATGTTTTTGGATCAAATTAAAGCACCAAAGATGTTTAATTTAAAGAGATGTATATTTAGATGGAATGTAATAATTGTCTTCAAAAATCTGAAAGACTGCTGTGGCATACTAATGAATTGTGAAGCTGTGAGCTGATATAATCATTCTGGAAAACAATTTGGATTCATTCAAATAGAGTAACTAAATACCCATATTTTTTGATCCAGAGATTCCTTCCTAAGCCTGTACCCTCAAATAAGTTACTGACAAAAGGAAAGGTATTAAATACACCAAAATATTTATAGTAATAATTTTTTGTGCTAACAAAGAATTGGAAACAATGTAGATGTCCATCAGTTGGGGAAGAACCAAAGTGTGATGCATAAGAAATAAAAAATACACGTAGAGCCAGGAAAATAATATGTACTATGATTGCATCAATATAAAGAAACAAGACAATAACCACAAAGTAATCAAAAATAAATTAAGGGAAAGCATAAAGGACAAATTTGGCCATCCAAAAAAGAAATATTAGAAGATGCCTCTCCTGCTATTTTGCTAGGGTCCATTGTAGTTGAATATTACATATAATGTAAGATTTTTTTTGGTTGGTTTGATGTTTTGATTGGTTTTGCTGATTTTTTTTCCTTTCCTATAAAAATAAATCTCATAAATATGTCACTTGGGGCAGAGAATAAAAGGAAAATAAAGAGGAAAATCTAGGCAATATTTAAAAAAATAGTTGAGGTACTGGAGGTCTTAGTAAGGGCAAAGAACAGGTTAGGAATAGGACTTATTCTGATTATCATTCTTTCTCTCACCCTACCCCCCATTAAAATTCTTCAAATGAATTCTGTATGACCATTTATTAGGTACATGTGAGAGGAGTTTCTCATACAAGTTGCGCTAGATGTCTCTTCCCTTCTGATTCTGAGATTCAGTGTTGCTTTCATTTGGAAAAGAGACCAAGAGGGACAGCAATGGGGCTAAATGACTTCCTATTAGAGATAACACTAGTAAGGTAATAAAAAAGCATTGCCTTCCCCTAATACAAACTACTACATACTAAGAATTGAGAATGAAACATTTATTAACAAAGCAAAGTGTTCAAGTCTAGAACAAGGGTTCTTAAACATTGCTTTAAAAAAAAAAAAAAGCTCTATTTCAACAGTTCAATAGTAATTCTATTTTATTTTGTTTAAAAATTTTCTTTTCTGAATTTCTTTAAATCCCAGATAAAGCCTTCTGTTTACCCCCTCTTAATTCCAATGTTTTCTCTCTTTTAATTATATCCTATTTTCCTATTGCATATATCTTGCTTTGCATGTTTGATTTGCATATTTTCTCCCCCATTAAACTGTTAAGTTTCTTGAGGACATGGACTGTCTTTTGGCCCTTTTTGTATCAGTGCTAGCTACAGTGCCTGACACATTGTAGGTGCTTAATAAATGTCTGTGGATTGATTAGTTGACTAATTGATTTTTCTGAGAAAGTGTTCGTGGGCTTCATAAGCTGGTCAAGGGGAACATAAAAATGTTGAGAACCCCTATCTAAACCTTTAAAATAGTATATTCTATTTGTTAGAACTTTAAAGGAATTATCTCATCTGACCTATGAAATAAACCTGTGAGAGTTATAAGCATAAACACTAATAATAAATAATTTTAATTGGAAATAATTAATTTTGCTCCATTCTAGAGAATTAAATCTTCAAGGAAATTGTCAAACTAGAACTAAAAACTCTTAGAACTACTCTACACTTTTCAATCACAAACAATCCATGAATCCTCAATGCATTCTTTGCAGGTGCATGCTGGATCAGGCCAGTCATTCACAAAAACATCCAGAGAATGTTGGCTCCTTTCAACTTCCTTAACTACACATCAGAGAGGTCTCACATCAGAGAGGGACTAGGAGGAAGCTTACATATTATTTTCTTAGGTTGATTGTTAGGTAAATAATCTGAACAAGTTAGACATGTTTAACTTCCCCAACCAGTCTCCCTTCCAATAAACACTAATAAAATACATTGTTTATATACATTAGCTTGTGAAAAGTTAGATTGTAAAACTAGATGTCCTTTATCTGTTTTAATAATACAGAAATGTTCACATTCTTTCTGGTCTGGTGGTTCTCCATTAAAACAATAATGATGCCTTACCTTTGTTTAATATCTTATCACTTACATTTGCCTTCAGATATATATGAATAACTTCCAAAAAGGAAAGTTCCCTATATAGTGACGTTCAGAAGTGATACTACAATTTAGCTTCTTTGAGAATTTTCTTAAGATACTGAGAAAGTAAATAACTTGCTAAGGGTCAGTATATTATATTAGAGGACTGGGAAAGGCTTCTTGCAGAAAGTAAGACTAGCTGAGACTCAAATGAAGCCAAATTTTAAAAGATTATTAATTTAATGTAATTGAGATTATCCATTTTATACCTAACTTTACTTTTTATCTTTCATTAATTTAAAAATTGTCGATTCATCAGTCTAATAAGTAATATGTTCCACATTCTTCTAATTTTTCTTATAGCTCTATATCTAAGTCATGTATACATTTTTATTTTATCTTGGTTAATGGTGTAAGACATTTGGGAGGGAAGGAAAAGGAGGGAAAAATTAACATAATTTATTATATATTTAATAGGTATAGCAAATTGTATATAATAAATTTGTGGGTTTATGTGCAACCATCTTTTTATTATACTGTTATAGAAATGCTTGTTTTGGTCCCATAAATTAAAAAATAAGTAAAATTTTTAAAATAAATAATTAGTAACATTGGAAAAACAGTTTTGGTTGAATGATCAGGTAAGAAGCTTGATTGCAAAGAGCTAATAAAAGAGTGAGAAGAAAAGAAGTAGAGGCACCTATTTTAGACAGCTATCTCATGTAATTTAGTCACAAAAGTGAAGAGATAAAAGGAAAACCACTTGATACATATCAAGTGAGGGTTTTTGAAGATGGAGAAGAAATAAGCATGTTTGTGGGTAATAGAGAAGCAGCCAAAAGATATCTAAATTTCCACGAACTTTAAAATACTTTACCACAAAACAGCATCCAATATGTCTCTCACAATTTTCAGCCAAAAAAGTTCTCTACACATGTTACCTCTGGTTTTTTTCCCCTTTCACTCACTTCTAAACCCTTTGCATTCTAATTTCTGACCTCATCACCCAATTGAAATATCTCTCTTACAATTTACCAATATTGCCAAATTTGATTGTATTTTATCAGTCCTCACTTTTGTGGACCTAGCAACTGAATTTCATACTTCTTAAAAACATTGATTTCATAAGTACTTAAAATCCTTCTTTTCCACTGTTCCACAGTCCTAAGATCTTACTACTTGTTGCCTATATTATTGCAAAAATCTCCTAATTGTTCTCTACACTTCAGCTCTCCCATCACTTCAATCCATCTTCTATATTGGTACTAAAGAGCCACCAAATTCCCTAAAATTAAGACACCACTCTCTTATGCAATCAATTCCAGTGCAAACATAAATTCTTCTGTTTAGTTTTATAGACATTTGCTAGATTGATACAATGGTATATAATGGTAACTTCAGACAGTTTGGACAGACCCTAGAGGCTTCTAATTCACAGATGGTAGCTATTGAGATGTTTATTTTTTTAATCACTAAAAACCAGGAGCAGCTAGGTGGCGCAGTGGATAGAGCACTAGCCTTGAATTCGGGAGGACCCGAGTTCAAATCTAGTCTCAGACACTTAACACTTCCTAGCTGTGTGACCCTGGGCAACTCACTTAACCCCAGCCTCAAAAAAAAAAAAAAAAAAAAAAAAAAAAAAAAAATCACTAAAAACCTCAGGCAGGTCCTGATGGAGTCATATAGGTCACATTTGGACCAAAGATCATGTGTTGTACATTTGGTTTTTGCAAAGTCATATATGTAAAGTGACATAAATATTCCATTATGGCTCCATTGGTCTCAAAAATTTGATTTTAGATGGAAAAACCAAATTGCCCTTAACCAAAATCCTTTCCCAGAAATAATATGATATGGTGGAAAGAACATGGGAATGAGTCAGGAGACCTAATTTCTAATCCAAAATTTTCCACTAACTTGTCAATACTGAGAAAATCATTTAGCCTCTTTTTAAAATAATAATAGATTTTTTTGTTTTTCAAAATACATGCAAATATCGTTTTCAACATTCATCCTTGGAAAACCTTATGTTCCAAATTTTCCTCCTTCCTCATGTCCTCCTTCCCCTAAACAGCAAATAATCCAATATGGGTTATACATGAATCACTCAGCCTCTTTCAGCCTCTTTTTATCCTTTCATGAAAGGACATTGATGAGGAGGAGAAAGATGAGGAAAAGGAGGATGATGACAATAATGACAACAACAGCTATAACAATTGGGGTGGCCAAAGTCC